>NC_090745.1:121513259-121515759 GCF_036898095.1 Palaemon carinicauda | reverse complement strand
CCACTGCCAAACTACTTCCATTCGACCCGAACACACATATCATTATTCATTGCATAAGCGCAGAATTAATTTCCACCAAACATTGCATGTTGAAATTGTTATGAAATTTAATTCATAATTCATTGGGGGATATAATCAGGATAAATGTTTGCTTTGTGGATTCCAGGAGACGGGGGGGGGGGAGATTGGGGGAGGGGAATGGAGGGGAGGGGGAAAGTAGGGGATAAGGGTTGGGGATTGGAAGGGGAGAAGGAGTAGGAGAGGAGTGGGAGAGGCAGGAGGAGAGGAGAGGAGAAGAGGGATTGAAAGGGGGGAGAGAGAGGAGTGAAAGGAAGGGGGAGAGGGAGCAGAGAGGGAGAAGAAGGGATTGGAAGGGGAGAATGAGAGGAATGGAGGGGAGAGGGAGAAGAGGGGATTGGAAGGGGAGAGAGAGGAGTGGAGGGAAGGAGGAAAGGTGAGGGAGCGGAGAGGAGAAAAGGGGATTGGAAGGGGAGAGGGAGAAAAGGGGATTGGAAGGGGAGAGGGAGAGGAGAGGAGAGAGTGAGAAATGGAGGGAAGAGGGAGAAGAGGGCATTGAGAGGGGAGAGGGAGAGGAGTTGATGGAAGGGGGAGAGAAGTGGAGAGGAGGGGAGTGGAGAGGGAGAAGAGAGGAGTGGAGAGGAGAAGTGAGGAGTGGAGAGGGAGAAGAAAGCAGTGGAGAGGAAGAAGAAGGGAATTGAGGAGGGAGGGGAGAGGAGGAGGAGAAGCAAATGATCAATAAAAACATAAAATTAATATCATGATTTCCCCCCCCCCCCACCCCACAACAAAAAATCAACAACAAGATCAAAGGAAAAAAAAATAAAAGCTGAAACAACAGTATCATTTTAATTAAAAATCAAGAGATATGATTAATACACGAAACTCTTTGTGTCTATCACAGCAAAAAAAAAAAAAAAAGCAAAAAAACTGAAGTAATTAATTCATTATAAGATTAGGCCTCGATTTGCAATTAAATTACGAAGCTCTTCATTTGCTTTCGCTAATAAGATAAAAAGATAATAAATATTCATTATTCATTATATCTTATCTCTTATCGCAATGGACCTTGTTATATCATCTTGTAGGGATATAAGAAATAGGCCTACAAAGGTCTATAGGATTTTTGCTTGATGGTACACTATCTAATTTCTATTCCCCTTGTTTTGTTAAACTTTTAATATTTTATACGGGATATATTTATGTTAATGTTGTTACTGTTCTTAAAAGATTTTATTTATCCTTGTTTCCTTTCTTCACTGGGCTATTTTTCCTGTTGGAGCCGCTGAGCTTATAGCATCCTGCTCTTCCAACTAGGGTTGTAGATTAATAATAATAATAATAATAATAATAAGTCTTTGAAAATATAGCATCTTGCTTTTCCATCTAGGGTTATAGCATACCTTGTAATAATAATAATAATATAATAATAATAATATAATAATAATAATAATAATAAAATGATCTATCCACGATCCGTGACAGCCACTGCCAAACTACTTTCATTCGACCCGAACACACATATCATTATTCATTGCATAAGCGCAGAATTAATTTCTACCAAACATTGCATGTTGAAATTGTTATGAAATTTAATTCATAATTCATTGGGGAGGTTTAATCAGGATAATGTTTGCTTTGTGATTGCTGGGGAGGGGGAAAAGATGGAGGGGAGGGGAATGGATGGAGGGGGAGGGGGAGGAGAAACTAGAGGATAAGGGGGAGAGCAGTGGAGATGGTTGGGGATTGGAAGAGGAGATTGAGAGGGAGTAGGAGTGGAGGGGAGGAGAGGGAGTAGAGAGGGAGAAGAGGGACTGTAAGGGGAGAAGGAGAGGAGTGAAGGGAAGTGGTGACGAGTGGAAAGGGAGTGGGAGAGGAGTGGAGAGGAGGAGAAAGGAGAAGAGGGGATTGGAAGAGGGAGCGGGAGAGGAATGGAGGGGAGAGGGGAGCGGGAGAGGGAGGAGAGAGTATTGGAGAGGGAGAGGAGTGGAGAGAAGAGAAGAGGTTAGAGGAGTAAAGAGAGAGGGGAGAGGAGTAAAGAGGGAGAGAAGAGGGGAGTGGAGAGGAAGAGAGAGGGAGAGGAGTGGAATGGGAGAGGGAGAAGAGTGTGGGGGGGGAGAGGGAGAGGAGAGGAGAGGCGTGGAGAAGGTGAGAGGGGAATGGAGAGAAAGAGGAAAGGGAGAGGAGAGGGAGAAGAGGAGAGTGGAGTGGAAAGGGAGAAGAGGGGAGTGGAGAGAGAGGAGTGAAGAGGGAGAAGAGTGGAGGAGGGAGACGAGAGATTTGGAGAGGGAGAAGAGGGGAATGCAGAGGAGGAGGAGAAGTAAATGATCAATAAAAACATAAATTAAAATTTTGATTCCCCCCCCCAAAAAAAAGTAATAACAAGATCAAAGGAAAAAAAATAAAAGCTGAAACAAACAGTATCATTATAATTAAAATCAAGAGATATGATTAATACACGTAGCTCTTTTGTGTCTATCAA
>NC_090745.1:121501282-121512759 GCF_036898095.1 Palaemon carinicauda | reverse complement strand
GTGATCGTTGTGTTTAACAATTGATACGAATTTGAGATAGATAGGAAAGTAACCCTTTGAGAATGACTTAATGAGATGGATTATTCAGCCGCAGACTTGGCGGACCCTTTCGCCGCCAAAGGACGTACCGGTACGTTCTAGCAAAACACTGTTAATTACATGTTTTTACATATTTTTGATAATTTTATGAGAAACTTCAGGCATTTTCCAAAAGAATGAGACCAACCTCACCTATCTAGGACAAAAATTAAGCCTGTTAGGGCAATTTAAAAAAAATATATATAGCTCGAAATTTAACCTTATGGTGGGGGTAAAGTTTGCTGTCTCTGCCTCTCCATACTGTAGAAGGCAATATTGCATTGTAATTCACAATACACTGTTAAATAATACCGTAATTTTAATCAGAAATTCTCTTAAAAATATACTGTTCACAACCGTATTTCACGAAAATACAGGCGACCGTAATTTTTACCATACTTTGCTATTATCTTTAACGGGTTAATCCGCATAATAACACTCCTTTACATCATTATATCCGCTTTTAAAACGGTAAATGCCTGGCAACATTGATTCCAGGATTTTTACCATTTGTTTATGGCAAATTTTTAACAGAATATATTGAAAGAAAGGCAGTATTTATACCTTAGAAATGGTGCTTTTAGGAGCATTTCACGGAGCGACACAGGTTGAGCCCAGAAAATGCGTATAAACCTACAAAGTCGAAGACCTTTTTCCATTCTCAACTAAAATTGCAAGAGCTACCTGATAGCTATTTCCGGGTCGTGAATTCTCTGACAATGAATTCGTCTTCCAACTCGATTAATCACCCGACACATTTCTATCTAAAATTCATAGCTCTGTCAAGATCATCTGCGTCTGTGTCTATCAAATAGAGATATTGTGTAAGGAAGATGAGATAGGAAAATCGAGTCGAATTTTCTAGTAAGAAAAGTGGTCCTTGCGAGTATATTTGTAATTTTGCTTCTAGATAACGAAATATTTTGTGAGAGAGAGAGAGAGAGAGAGAGAGAGAGAGAGAGAGAGAGAGAGAGAGAGAGAGAGAGAGAGTGTTACAAGGAATTAGGATGTCTCGAAGACTTTGCAAGATGACGCGAAGGTGACGTGTTCGCCGAGAGAGAGAGAGAGAGAGAGAGAGAGAGAGAGAGAGAGAGAGAGAGAGAGAGAGAGAGTTACAAGGAATTAGGATGTCTCGAAGACTTTTTACTCCATCCGCGGAGACTCCACTTGCTCTTTGGAAGAGCGGTTTACTTAAAGCATTTAGAGAGTTCTTATGATCTTGTCTAGCTTATTCTTGAACGAGAGAGAGAGAGAGAGAGAGAGAGAGAGAGAGAGAGAGAGAGAGAGAGAGAGAGAGAGAGAGAGAGAGAGAGTGAGAAAGAGTGTGTGTGTTACAAGGATTTTTGATGTCTCGAAAGATTTTTTACTCCATCCGCGGAGACTCCACTTGCTCTTCGGAAGAGCGATTTACTTTAAGCATTTAGAAAGTTCTTATGATCTTGTCTAACTTATTCTTGAGTTAGAGAGAGAGAGAGAGAGAGAGAGAGAGAGAGAGAGGAGAGAGAGAGAGAGAGAGAGAGAGACTTTTTCATCCATCCGAGGAGACTCCACTTGCACTTTGGAAGAGCGATTTACTTTAAGCATTTAAGAGTTCTTATGATCTTGTCTAACTTATTCTTGAACTCGGAAAGAGAGAGAGAGAGAGAGAGAGAGAGAGAGAGAGAGAGAGAGAGAGAAGGAAGCGACTGATTACCTAATACCTAATTGATATATGTTTGCAACCCTTTACCCGCCTTCCTTTCTTTCATTTTTCTGTCCAACCTCTTGAACTTTAACTTCAAGGAGTAAGAACGGGGGTTATCCCAAAGTTGTATTTGGGAGCTAATGGCCTCCCTGGTCCCAGTGCCTGGTTATAATGCTCAATTTCCTTTAATCTAAAATCAGACAATGACATAAAGCGTTGAATATCACAGAAATCTTGATTATTTGCAAGATAACGCAAAGGTGACGCATTCGCCTAGCATTCGCATAGCAGCAGATCGATCCCAGCCCCTGACCTGAGTTTAAGATTACTTGCAAGATAATGCAAAGGTGACGTGTTTGCCTAGCACTCGCATGGCGGCAGATCGATCCCTGGGGACCGTGAGTTTAAACTGTTTACTGGGGAGGCCACTGCTGTGATTTAGCACCACAATGTGGAGTTGGGCTTGCCTGGCTGACGTTCTGGTGAGTATCTATTGGAATGAAACTTGAAATTAAACCAGACACTTTTAACTTTAAAATAAAAGCCGAAAATTTTAACAAAATGAAGTGATCGTTGTGTTCAACAATTGATACGAATTTGAGAGAGATAGGAAAGTAACTTTTTGAGAATGACTTAATGCGAGATGGATTATTCAGCCGCAGCCTTGGCAGACCCTTTCACCCCCAAAAGGACGTACCGGTACGTTCTTGCAAAACACTGTTAATTACATGTTTTTACATATTTTTGATAATTTTATGAGAAACTTCAGGCATTTTCCAAAAGAATGAGACCAACCTCACCTATCTAGGACAAAAATTAAGCCTGTTAGAGCAATTTAAAAAAAAATATATAGCAAAATGTGCTCGAAATTTAACCTTATGGTGGGGGTAAAGTTTGCTGTCTCTGCCTCTTCATACTGTAGAAGGCAATGTTGCATTGTAATTCACAATACACTGTTAAATAATACCGTAATTTTAATCAGAAATTCTCTTAAAAATATACTGTTCACAACCGTATTTCACGAAAATACAGGCGACCGTAATTTTTACCATACTTTGCTATTATCTTTAACGGGTTAATCCGCATAATAACACTCCTTTACATCATTATATCCGCTTTTAAAACGGTAAATGCCTGGCAACATTTATTCCAGGATTTTTTACCATTTGTTTACGGCAAATTTTTAACAGAATATATTAAAAGAAAGGCAGTATTTATACCTTAGAAATGATGCTTTTAGGAGCATTTCACGGAGCGACACAGGTTGAGCCCAGAAAATGCGTATAAACCTACAAAGTCGAAGACCTTTTTCCATTCTCAACTAAAATTGCAAGAGCTACCTGATAGCTATTTCCGGGTCGTGAATTCTCTGACAATGAATTCGTCTTCCAACTCGATTAATCACCCGACACATTTCTATCTAAAATTCATAGCTCTGTCAAGATCATCTGCGTCTGTGTCTATCAAATAGAGATATTGTGTAAGGAAGATGAGATAGGAAAATCGAGTCGAATTTTCTAGTAAGAAAAGTGGTCCTTGCGAGTATATTTGTAATTTTGCTTCTAGATAACGAAATATTTTGTGAGAGAGAGAGAGAGAGAGAGAGAGAGAGAGAGAGAGAGAGAGAGAGAAGGAGAGAGAGAGAGAGAGAGAGAGAGAGAGAGAGAGAGAGAGTGTGTTACAAGGAATTAGGATGTCTCGAAGACTTTGCAAGATGACGCAAAGGTGACGTGTTCGCCGAGAGAGAGAGAGAGAGAGAGAGAGAGAGAGAGAGAGAGAGAGAGAGAGAGAGAGAGAGAGAGAGAGAGAGAGAGAGAGAGTTACAAGGAATTAGGATGTCTCGAAGACTTTTTACTCCATCCGCGGAGACTCCACTTGCTCTTGGAAGAGCGGTTTACTTAAAGCATTTAGAGAGTTCTTATGATCTTGTCTAGCTTATTCTTGAACGAGAGAGAGAGAGAGGAGAGAGAGAGAGAGAGAGAGAGAGAGAGAGAGAGAGAGAGAGAGAGAGAGAGAGAGAGAGAGAGAGAGAGAGAAAGAGTGTGTGTGTTACAAGGATTTTTGATGTCTCGAAAGATTTTTTACTCCATCCGCGGAGACTCCACTTGCTCTTCGGAAGAGCGATTTACTTTAAGCATTTAGAAAGTTCTTATGATCTTGTCTAACTTATTCTTGAGTTAGAGAGAGAGAGAGAGAGAGAGAGAGGAGAGAGGAGAGAGAGAGAGAGAGAGAGAGAGAGAGAGAGAGAGAGAGAGACTTTTTCATCCATCCGAGGAGACTCCACTTGCACTTTGGAAGAGCGATTTACTTTAAGCATTTAAGAGTTCTTATGATCTTGTCTAAATTAATCTTGAACTCCACAGAGAGAGAGAGAGAGAGAGAGAGAGAGAGAGAGGAGAGAGAGAGAGGAGAGAGAGAGAGAGAGAGAGAGAGAGAGAGAGAGAGAGTCCTTTAGAAAGCTTATAAACGTTAAATTGTCACTGGATATTTAAATGTGTTGGGGTAATTTGCATATTCTATTTGCATATTCTGTCTTCCGGGAGTTACGTCGCTAAAATAAAATAAAAATAACCTTGACGTGTATTTTTTAACCTAAATGTTAGATGATGTAAGTGAAAGCTACGTCCGAACCTATCAACTATATTAATAATAATAATAATGAGAATAGGGAAGTGGGGAATATGGGGAAAGGAAGAGTACCCCTGGATACAATCCAGTTTATAGCTCAAAGGCAGGTACTCGGGATGGGAAAGATTAAGGAAAGAGGGAGAAAGAGAAGTACAGGAGAAGAATAAAAGTGAGGGGCAGACCCTCTTGCGATATTAGGAAATTGGTATTATTATTTCAGTCGCAACTATATTATTATTATTATTATTATTATTATTATTATTATTACTAGGTAAGTTACAACCCTAGCTCCAACAGGGAAAATAGCCCAGTGAGGAAAGGAAATAAGGAAATAAATAAACTACAAGAGAAGTAATGAACAAATAAAATTAAATATCTCAAGAACAGTAACAACATTGAAACAGATCTTTCATATATAAACTATAAATAGACATTATATTAGCCTGTTCAACATAAAATAATCGCTGCAAGTTTGAACTTTTGAAGTTCCACCGATTCAACTACCCGATTAGGAAGATCATTCCACAGCTTGCTCGCAGCTGGAATAAAACTTCTTGAATACTGTATAGTATTTAGTCTCATTGATGGAGAAGGCCTAACTATTCGAATTGAAATGATTATTTTCCTAAGAAAAATCAAAGATAAAGACGCCGGAATATAATCTTAGAGAAAATATAAATTTATGAAGATTAAATTCTTGTTTCAATATAACTTATCTCAAAATTTCAGATTATTTCTCAATGTATTTAAAAAGTAAAATACAAGTATATGTTACCCATAGCATACAAAGATTCAGTGATTTGTTTTTGTCAACAAAATTTCCTCTGAAAAAAAAAAAAAAAAAAAAATTATTTTGGGTCTCAATATACCAAAATTAATTAGCCTATTGCAAGTTAGGCCTATGTCAACCTTTTCATTATAAGTATGTTAACCCTACATTCAATAATTTTTCTTATTTTTTTTAATTCGGGATTGGGACCAGTCGAAAAATATAAATTCATGTGTCTAGCACAACATCAACAACACTACAACAACAACAACAACAACAACAACAACAACAACAACAACAACAACAATGCAGTCATTTCTAGTCCACTGCAGGACAAAGGTCTCATACATGTCCTTATTCATGCATCTAGTGACCCTAACTAGTACAGCTTTGCTGATCATGGCGATACGCAAACCCTTTCACTAATCTAAGATATTCCTTTCTTCACTGGGCTATTTTCCTTGTTGGGCCCCTTGGGCTTATATCATCCTGCTTTTCCAACTAGGGTTGTAGCTTAGCTACTACTACTACTACTACTACTACTACTACTATTACTACTATTACTACTACTACTACTACTAATAATAATAATAATAATAATAATAATAATAATAATAATTCTCACTCACATCTGTTTTCTTTAACTCAACGACAAAAATAGTGTAATCAAACTTGGAAACTACTTTCAAAAGTCTGCTATTTCCTTATCTTCATATAATTATCTTGTAAATTATTTACGAAAATAATTGGAAACTTGTTAACGCCCATAGGAAATATTCAATAGTCTCTCATACTATATTGATCATAGAAAATTTGATTGACCTAAAAGAAAACGTTAAACATTTAATGGGGGACTAAAGTTTTCCTATAACATTTGATCCTCTTTATAGAGACCATAAATAGATGCATTTGAAAGGACATAGATGTTCGAGAATGATTAAATGAAACCATTGAATATTTGCATAAATTAAAGTCCAACGAAATTTTACTTATATATGTATGTATATATATATGTATATATATATATATATATATATATATATATATATATATATATATATATATATATATATATATATACATATTGTATACAGTATATATATATATATATATATATATATATATATATATATATATATATATATATATATACTGTATACAGTATATGTATATATATATATAAATATATATATATATATATATATATATATATATATATATATATATATATATATATATATATATATATATATATATATATATACTGCATACAGTATATGTATATATATATATATATATATATATATATATATATATATACATATATATATATATATATAAATATATATATATATATATATATATATATATATATATATATCAAGCTAAGACCAGGGAGAGCAAAGCAATGGCTGCTGGTGACTTAGCAGATAGACCTATAGGATCCCCCAAACTTCCAATCCTTAGCTCACAAGGATGATGAGGTTGCACAGACCAAAGGAAATAACGAGTTTGAACGGGACTCAAACCCCTGTCTAGCAATCACCAGGCAAGGACGTTACCAACAGGCCACCACAACGATACTGTATTACCAACTTCACTTGTTATAACGACAGGAGAGTTCGTGTATATGAGGTCCAAGGCAAGCAGTTACCAGACCTGTGAGTAGCTTCGTTTATGATTTGCTCACAGCCTGATTCAGAGGCAAAGTTCGAAGCTCTTAAGCCATGGCGATCAGTGGGAGAAACAGAATTTAACCACGCCCTATAGTGAGCATTGAAATCACCCGTTTGATTCAGAGGCAAAGTTCGAAGCTCTTAAGCCATGGCGATCAGTAGGAGAAGCAGAATTTAACCACGCCCTGTAGTGAGCATTGAAATCACCAGGCGTCAGTAGGAGAAACAGAATTTATCCACGCCCTATAGTGAGCATTGAAATCACCAGTTTGATTCAGAGGCAAAGTTCGAAGCTCTTAAGCCATGGCGATCAGTGGGAGAAACCGGATTTAACCACGCCCTATAGTGAGCATTGAAATCACCAGTTTGATTCAGAGGCAAAGTTCGAAGCTCTTAAGCCATGGCGATCAGTGGGAGAAACCGGATTTAACCACGCCCTATAGTGAGCATTGAAATCACCAGTTTGATTCAGAGGCAAAGTTCGAAGCTCTTAAGCCATGGCGATCAGTGGGAGAAACCGGATTTAACCACGCCCTATAGTGAGCATTGAAATCACCAGTTTGATTCAGAGGCAAAGTTCGAAGCTCTTAAGCCATGGCGATCAGTGGGAGAAACCGGATTTAACCACGCCCTATAGTGAGCATTGAAATCACCAGTTTGATTCAGAGGCAAAGTTCGAAGCTCTTAAGCCATGGCGATCAGTGGGAGAAACCGGATTTAACCACGCCCTATAGTGAGCATTGAAATCACCAGTTTGATTCAGAGGCAAAGTTCGAAGCTCTTAAGCCATGGCGATCAGTGGGAGAAACCGGATTTAACCACGCCCTATAGTGAGCATTGAAATCACCAGTTTGATTCAGAGGCAAAGTTCGAAGCTCTTAAGCCATGGCGATCAGTGGGAGAAACCGGATTTAACCACGCCCTATAGTGAGCATTGAAATCACCAGTTTGATTCAGAGGCAAAGTTCGAAGCTCTTAAGCCATGGCGATCAGTAGGAGAAACAGAATTTAACCACGCCCTATAGTGAGCATTGAAATCACCAACAAAAACAGAAAAGGCCTTTCTATCATGTTCTTGTATATTAGCCATAATGGTTAGAAGACAATCGAAGCTTAAATCACCCATGTCTGGATTCCGGTAGATCGAACACAAATATTAGTTGGCCTGCCACAAACATTCATCACCCGAAACTCATAACATGACTTCATAGCAGGACTTATGAGAAGCAGGGTACTCAGTCCTACTATAAACAGCCAATATCCTTGCCCAAGGAAGGGCATCCCATTTCAAAATTATTGGTTACTCATAACCATTAATTAGGAGCTTGGATGAATGCCTGGATAAAATTATCATCATCTCCTCCTACGCCTGTTGACGCAAAGAGCCTCCGTTAGATGTCGCCAGTCGTCTCTTTGCTGAGCTTTTAACTCAATGCTTCTCAATTCATCATCTACTTCGCGCTTCATAGTCCTCAGCCATATGTGCCTGGGCCTCCCAACTCTTCTAGTGCCTTGTGGAGCCCAGCTGAACATTTGGTGAACTAACATCATCTATTTCGCACTTCATAGTCCTCAGCCATGTGTGCCTGGGCCTCCCAACTCTTCTAGTGCCTTGTGGAGCCCAGCTGAACGTTTGGTGAACCAATCTCTCTTGGGGAGAGCGAAGAACACTATAACATCTCGAATATTGAAATACAGTGGAACGATTTAATGCTTAAAGAACAGTGGCAGATGACAATGCTGTGTTCTCATCCTGTTCTTAATGGGTTCCCTTGTTCTTCCGGAAACAGGAGAAAGAACAAATTGAACAAAGCGTTAAAAGCAACCTGTTACTTTCCCAGTCGAAGCGGTTAAAAGTGAAAAGAGAAGCTTTATATATGAATAAATTTATATATATATATATATATATATATATATATATATATATAGAGAGAGAGAGAGAGAGAGAGAGAGAGAGAGAGAGAGAGAGATCTTTCTTCGTGGCCAAGTGGTATGTCACTGTTCGTACAAGTTTCGTGGACCAGGGTTTGATTCCCAGCCAGTCAGAAGCTATTGTCTTTGAGTAGTTTCGCCTGGGGCTCTGATCCTGAGGTTGGTAAGAGCATCCAGACATTAATGTATAAAAAATATATGGCTTATTTGAATATATATATATATATATATATATATATATATATATATATATATATATATATATATATATATATATATAGCCAGACATTTGTTTTTTATATTATATAGGAAACATAAAAATATGAAATATTAAATTTCAGTAAATTTTGACTTGTGGTAATTACTATTAAAATACACACGCGCATACACACACAGAGACACACACACACACATATATATACTGTATATATATATATATATATATATATATATATATATATATATATATATATATATATATATACATACATACATATGGAGACTGAAACTCAACGAACGGTAAAGGTGATCCACGTAAATATTTAACGACTATGCAACACAACAACACCCAATCAATTCAAAGCGAAAACAATATACGGACGCAGCAGAAATTGGCAATCAACAACACAGTCTGTCTCAAAGTCAGTCTCTCGACCTTTCTGCGAAAGCAATTGTAAGTAATTCTCTTCAATATCATCTAAAATACGACGTTAAAATGAAGAACAAATATTCGCATAATGAAAATAAATTCGAGATTTTGATTTGGACAAAAAGGGTTGTGATGGCCGATGTGGTAACGTCTCTGACTCGTGAACGCCAGAAAATAAATTCGAGATTTTCATTTGGACAAAAAGGGTTGTGATGGCCGAGGTTATAACGTCTCTGACTGGTGAACGCCAGACTGGGGTTCGAGTCCCGCTCAGAGTTGTTAGTTTCTTTGGTCACTGCAACCTCACCATCCTTGTGAGCTAAGGATGAGGGGGGGGGGTGTCGGGGAGTCTATATGTCTATCTGCTGAGTCATTAGCAGCCTAGTGGCCAAGGTGGTAACGTCCCTGACACGTGAACGCCAGACTGGGATTCGAGTCCCGCTCAGACTTGTTAGTTTCTTTGGTCGCTGTAACCTCACCAGCCTTGTGAGCTAAAGATGGAAGGGTTTCGGGGAGCCTATAGGTCTACCTGCTGAGTCATCAGCAGCCACTGCCTGGCTCTCCTTAGTCCTAGCTTGGGGGGAGAGGGGGCTTGGGCGCTGATCATATGTATATATGGTCAGTCTCTAGGGCATTGTCCTGCTCGATAAGGCAATGTCACTGCCCCTTGCCTCTGCCATTCATGAGCGGCCTTTAAACCTTTAAAAAAAAAAACACTACTTCAGTTACTACCTTTAACTTCTCGTGTTCATGAAAATAATATTAAAAAAAAAAAAAAAAAAAAAAAATCACACCACATTAGTACTAAACTAGAAAAAACACTTATGGTGCAGACCTCCGTCACGGCCTCGAAAAATAAATTTGAACAAAATAACACCACTTCAGTTACTCCCTTTAACTTATCTTGTTCATGAAAAAAAAATTTGCGTACACATATATACAATAAATGTACATACTAAATCAATGTACACTATACGCTGCAGTAGTTTTTAGCACAAAGACTACATTTCCCAAGAGCTTAAAAGACATCTCGTTAAGAGGATAGGAAGACCTCGAGAAACATGAACATCTTTTATAACTAGAATAGTTGGCAAATCTACTTCAATCGACCGTCTTTTCTTCTAGAGGAACTAATCCTCTCATCTATACAAAATTACTAAAAAGAAGACCGTATGCTCTCCTCTTATATACACACACACAAACATACGCACACACACACACACACACATATATATAAATATATGAGAGAGAGATACATAGATATATAGATGGATAGATAAATAGATAGATAGATATACTTTATATACATTATATTTACATATATATACAGTATATACATATATATGTATATATGTATACATATATACATATAGTATATATATATATATATATATATATATATATATATATATATATATATATATATATATATATATATATACATACATACATACACACACTATAATACTAATATCTTATCAAACAAATAATAAAAAAAAAACATATATTATTATATGATATATAGCTTTGAATGCAATAAATTCTATTCAAAGAAATTCTAGTGAACTTCCGTGATAGATAAATTCTCGGTAAAATTCCGAGATATCCCGCAGGGAAAAAATACTTCCAGGATTTTCAAAGCGTAAGTAAGTGGGTTTATCTCTGATGCTTTTAAAAGTTTTAAGAATGTATCACAATGAAAAAAAAAAAATATTGCATGAAAATAAATAATTTTAAATCCCATGAAAGGTATATAGAAAATACATATATCTCCACATTATCAATTGGAAGAAAAAAAACTATCACAAACAGGTGGATTTACACGTGAAATGGTGATATTGATTTTTCCATGTAAACTGTCAAAGAAAACCGTAATTTCAATCGGAAATTCTCCGTAAATATATACCGTTCTCAGCCGTATTTCAGTAAAATACAGGCGACCGTAATTTTTACAAATAGATAGATTTATACGTGACATAGTAATATTGATTTTGCCATGTAAACTGTTAAAGAAAACCGTAATTTCAATCGGAAATTCTCCGTAAATATATACCGTTCTCA
>NC_090745.1:121488782-121496282 GCF_036898095.1 Palaemon carinicauda | reverse complement strand
TAAACGATTTCTGCTAAACTCTGTCTCTGTTTGCTGGGTAAACACAGATTTGCCAACGACAACTTTCTGTCAACGATTTCTGCTAAACTCCGTCTCAGTTTGCTGGGTAAACACAGATTTGCCAACGATAACTTTCTGTACACAATTTCTGCTAAACTCTGTCTCTGTTTGCTGGGTAAACACAGATTTGCCAACGACAACTTTCTGTAAACAATTTCTGCTAAACTCTGTCTCAGTTTGCTGGGTAAACACAGATTTACCAACGATAACTTTCTGAAAACGATTTCCGCTAAACTCTGTCTCAGTTTGCTGGGTAAACTCAGATTTGCCAACGACAACTTTCTGTCAACGATTTCTGCTAAACTCTGTCTCAGTTTGCTGGGTAACCACAGATTTGCCAACGACAACCTTCTGTACACGATTTCTGATAAACCCCGTCTCAGTTAGCTGGGTAATCACAGATTTGCCAACGACAACTTTCTGTACACGATTTCTGCTAAACTCCGTCTCAGATTGCTGAGTACACACAGGGTTGTCAACGACAACTTTCTGTAAACGATTTCTGCTAAACTCTGTCTCTGTTTGCTGGGTAAACACAGGGTTGGCAACGACAACTTTCTGTAAACAATTTCAGCTAAAATCCGTCTCAGATTACTGGGTAAACACAGGGTTGGCAACGACAACTTTCTGTAAACGATTTCTGCTAAACTCCGTCTCAGTTTGATAAGTAAACACAGGGTTGCCAACAGAACAGGGCCTTTCTCTACAAGATTTCTGCTAAACTCTGTCTCAGTTTGCTGGGTAAACACAGATTCGCCAACGACAACTCTCTGTAAACGATGTCTGATAAACTCATCTCAGTGTGATGGGTACACACAGGGTATTCAACAAAACAGGGTCTTTCTCTACAAGAATTCTGCTAAATTCTGTCTCAGTTTGCTGAGTAAACACAGATTTTCCAACGACAACTCTCTGTAAACGATTTCTGATAAACTCCGTCTCAGTGTGATGGGTAAATACAGGGTTGTCAACAGAACAGGATCTTTCTCTACAAAATTTCAGCTAAACTCTGTCTCAGTTTACTGGGTAAACACATATTTGCCAACAACAACTTTCTGTAAACGATTTCTGATAAACTCCTCTCAGTTTGCTGGGTAAACACGGGTGCACTGATTATTTTGGGTAAACACTTCGACTATGAATTTTTAATAGCTGAATTTTTATCAATAATATACTGTACAGTACATCGACATCCCGATGTCTGGCGCGTCTGATTCACTGGGTAAAACACCTGTTAACAGACAAAATGGAGAAAGTAAAAATTAGCAAATAATGGAATTGAAGTAAAATAACATATCTCAAAACTTTTTTTCAAATTCATAATTAATTTCTTTACTTGGGTAAAAAATATTATGATCATCATTATATACAGCATAATTTTCATTTCATTCCCATCATTATTGGCACTACAACATAAAACAAAAAAAATTCACACAGATATAAGGATTACAAACCTAAGAGCTTAAGGAAGTAAAAGAAGGAAAAAACACAAACATTTTTAACATGTTTTGATAGAAAAGACGCATTTTCAAGAAAGCATGGTTGAAGTGAGGAAGGTAATGATGTAATGATGAAGAGAAATAAGCTTACTCCCAATAAGTTTCATGATCTTTTCCCAAAAAAAACCCTAGGCAAGTAATCGTGCTCTCCGCATGCGACATCTGCCTGTTTGAAATAGAAACCCCAAAGATTCTGGCGGGGAAAAATGAGGAAGAAATAGCTGATGTCAGTGGCACAGAACAAGATGAACCAAACCCCCTCCAACCTATGTTTTGGTCGCCTGAGGCAAATCGTTAGCCACAGCTACAACCTCCGGCCCATCAACCTCCCATGCACTGACCTCCTACATTATTCCTCCCCCATCTCTCTTTACATCTTGCCCCTCACCCTCCCCCATCTCTCTTTACATCTTGGCCCCCACCCTCCCCCATCTCTCTTTACATCTAAGCCCCCACCCTCCCCCATCTCTCTTTACATCTTGGCCCCCACCCTCCCCCATCTCTCTTTACATCTTGGCCCCCACCCTCCCCCATCTCTCTTTACATCTTGGCCCCCACCCTCCCCCATCTCTCTTTACATCTTGGCCCCTCACCCTCCCCCATCTCTCTTTACATCTTGGCCCCCACCCTCCCCCATCTCTCTTTACATCTTGGCCCCCACCCTCCCCCATCTCTCTTTACATCTAAGCCCCCACCCTCCCCCATCTCTCTTTACATCTTGGCCCCCCCCCATCTCTCTTTACATCTTGGCCCCTCACCCTCCCCATCTCTCTTTACATATTGGCCCCCACCCTCCCCCATCTCTCTTTACATCTTGGCCCCCACCCTCCCCCATCTCTCTTTACATCTTGGCCCCCACCCTCCCCCATCTCTCTTTACATCTTGGCCCCCACCCTCCCCCATCTCTCTTTACATCTTGGCCCCTCACCCTCCCCCATCTCTCTTTACATCTTGGCCCCCACCCTCCCCCATCTCTCTTTACATCTAAGCCCCCACCCTCCCCCATCTCTCTTTACATCTTGGCCCCCACCCTCCCCCATCTCTCTTTACATCTTGGCCCCCACCCTCCCCCATCTCTCTTTACATCTTGGCCGCCACCCTCCCCCATCTCGCTTTACATCTTGGCCCGCACCCTCCCCCATCTCTCTTTACATCTTGACCCCCACCCTCCCCATCTCTCTTTACATCTTGGCCCCCACCCTCCCCCATCTCTCTTTACATCTTGGCCCCCACCCTCCCCCATCTCTCTTTACATCTTGGCCCCCACCCTCCCCCATCTCTCTTTACATCTTGGCCCCTCACCCTCCCCCATCTCTCTTTACATCTTGGCCCCCACCCTCCCCCATCTCTCTTTACATCTTGGCCCCTCACCCTCCCCCATCTCTCTTTACATCTTGGCCCCCACCCTCCCCCATCTCTCTTTACATCTTGGCCCCCACCCTCCCCCATCTCTCTTTACATCTTGGCCCCCACCCTCCCCCATCTCTCTTTACATCTTGGCCCTCACCCTCCCCCCTCTCTCTTTACATCTTGGCCCCCACCCTCCCCCATCTCTCTTTACATCTTGGCCCCCACCCTCCCCCATCTCTCTTTACATCTTGGCCCCCACCCTCCCCCATCTCTCTTTACATCTAAGCCCCCACCCTCCCCCATCTCTCTTTACATCTTGGCCCCACCCTCCCCCATCTCGCTTTACATCTTGGCCCCCATCCTCCCCCATCTCTCTTTACATCTTGGCCCCCACCCTCCCCCATCTCTCTTTACATCTTGGCCCCCACCCTCCCCCATCTCTCTTTACATCTTGGCCCCCACACTCCCCCATCTCTCTTTACATCTTGGCCCCCACCCTCCCCCACCTACTTCTATGGTCCCGTGAATTGGATGCTGTTTGGTAACTTGTCGGAGGACGAGCTAGACTTCGGCGATTCTGAGGGAAATGAGTATTTCAACGCTAGTTTACCCAGTGCGTCAGAATGGGAGGGGAATCCAACGATGATGGTGCATCATCTGGACCAGCCTTTGCACATCGGTTGTGCGAGGATTGGTGACCATATAGTGCCAAATATGTGGGAGGAGAGCGAAACAATGAGGTGGGAGAGTAGCCAGAGGAGCTAGAATGTCACATGTCTGCGAGTCAGCTGATTATGAAGACAAGGAAGCTGGCTGGACTACCCACACTCGATAGTTCCTTCGGTTGCTGCAAACTGTACTGTAATTGTTCAGTGGTGTACCAACCGTGTGTCACACGATCGTACATAGTTCATTTTGTGTATATATTATGCTTGTATCTTCGCTCTTCCCTCGCACTAAAAATAACCTGAATAAACATGTCTGTTTTTCTCATCGGTAACGGTGTCTGTTTTTTAACATGAAAATTCTTGTTGCTTTCAGCTTTTTTATATAAAGGAGAGTGTTCTATAATAAACTCACTCAGTTGCTTTCATCCTGTATTTGAGTCACAACCTTCTCTCGGCCCGTCACAGTGGCTACTTTCCCCTTGGTAAGGGTAAAAGAGACTCTAGCTTTGGTAAGCCGCTCTTCTTGGAGAAGGACACTCCAAAATCAAATCATTGTTCTCTAGTCTTGGGTAGTGCCATAGCCTCTGTACCATGGTCTTCCACTGTCTTGGGTTAGAGTTCTCTTGCTTAAGGGTACACTCGGGTAGATTGTTCTATCTAATTTATCTTCCTCTTGTTTTGGTAATTTTTATTATAATTTATAAAGGAAATATTTATTTTAATGTTGTTACTGTTCTCAAAATATTTTATTTTTCATTGTTTCCTTTCCTCACTGGGGTAGTTTCCCTATTTTAACCCCTGGAGTTATAGCATCCTGCTTTCCCATCTAGGTTTGTAGCTTAACAAGTAGTAATAACAACAACAACAACAACAACAACAACAATAATAATAATAATAATAATAATAATAATGTATGGTCAGTCTCTAGGGCACTATCCTGCTTGCTCGGGCAATGTCACTGTCTCTTACCTCTGCCATTCATGATCGGCCTTAAAACCATTAACACTTCCAAACATGGTTCAATGATGTGTACTCCTTTGCAAGAGCTGTCTATCAATGAAGGGATCCTACCATGGAAGGGGAGGCTTAGGTTCAAAGACAATAATCCTGCTAAGCTGACATAATATGATATAAAGATGTACAGTTGGCTTCAAGAATTGCTGTACACATTAGCCCAGATTACCTATGGGGATGTGTATCAGAATTCTTGGAGGCAACTGTACATCACTGCAGAGGCTGGCAATAGTTACGTCTCTTGTTTTGAGGCCAGCAGTTGGATTTTTTTTCTCTTATTATGAAATACATTTACAGTGTAATAATCTATAACATATATACATCATCATATATCTACATGAATAATCTTTTATTTTACATATAATGTATTTACATTTTCAATTTTATACTATTTATCTTATTATGTTTTTAAATCTATTTGAGGCCAGCAGTGGGACTTATATTTCCACACATGACACTGTCTTTTCTTTGAAGCAGTCTTCAAGGAAAGGACAACCATCTGCCATCTGTACATGGACTATTATCACAACTCTGTATCCCTTTCCCAAGAGTTGAATGACAGTGGTCCCAAGCTAATAAAACTACTTAAAAGAACCTACACTCTCAGTGACGTTGATATATTTCAGGAAGAGAAACAATACGTTCTTGATCATCTGGAAGAACGTGATTGTAAAACTGGTAAAACTGGTTATAATATGAGTTATTCATTTCAAAAACGATATAGCAATAGGAATCAAACAGAGATAGACAGAGGAAGAGAGAAATAAAATACTTCTCAGAAAAAAAACTACGACAAAAGTCTCCACTGTCTTTTTTTTTGGGTCGATTGATTGATTGATTGATTTAAAATTCTCTGGCTTCCAGACATCGAAGGACATTGACGCCATTTTCTTTTATTTCGGGGCGAAATCGACAATTGTCTTGATCATGGGCATTTTGTTAGATACTTCTCAAAAAAAAAAAAGTAAGAAAGTGAGTCCTAAAGTGTAATTGGAAGAAATTGATCTTCGTAAAACTGCTTGTAACGAGTCATTTCAAGAACGATATAGCAATAGGAATCAAACAAAGAGAGACAGAGGAATAGAGGAAAAATACTTCTCGAAAAAAATACGACAAAAGTGAATGATAACGTGTAATTGGAAGAACTTGATCTTCGTAAAACTGGTTTCATTGTAATAAGAGTTCTTCATTCCAGGAACGATATAGCAATAGGAATCAAACAAAGAGAGACAGAGGAATAGAGAAAAAATACTTCTCGAAAAGAAATACGAAAAAAAATG
This sequence comes from Palaemon carinicauda, assembly GCF_036898095.1. Lineage (NCBI taxonomy): Eukaryota > Metazoa > Arthropoda > Malacostraca > Decapoda > Palaemonidae > Palaemon > Palaemon carinicauda. The sequence goes on along the minus strand of NC_090745.1, from coordinate 121,490,411 downwards.
AATAATAACGTGTAATTGGATAAACTTGATCTTCGGAAAACTGGTTTCATTGTAGTAAGAGTTCTTCATTCCAGGAACGATATAGCAATAGGAATCAAACAAACAGAGACAGAGGAAGAGAGGAAAAATACTTCTACGAAAAAAACTACGACAAAAGTGAATATTAACGTGTAATTGGATAAACTTGATCTTCGTAAAACTGGTTGTAATTTATTTCCTTATTTCCTTTCCTCACTGGGCTATTTTTCCCTGTTGGAGCCCCTGGGCTTATAGCATCTTGCTTTTCCAACTAGGGTTGTAGCTTGGATAGTAATAATAATAATAATAATAATAGAGAAAAAATACTACGAAAAAAACTACGACATATGTAACTCCAAATGTGCAATCAATCTTACTTGGGAAAGCAGTGGAAAAAAAACTTCCAATTTCTCTTTTGAATGATAAAAATACGACAGAAATAAGTTTTCATACGCAATACCCTACTTCCAAAAAGAATGATAGTTGAGAACAAGCGTGATAATTAGATTTTTATATTTCCACGATGAAGTAGAATGGCTTTCTCCTCTCTTGAATGACAAAAATACGAAAGCAATAAGTTTTCATACACAATACCCTACTTTAAAAAAGGATGACAGTTAACGGGAATAGACGTGATTATCAGATCATTTTTAAGTTTCCATGATGCAGTAGAATGGTTTTTTTAGAGATTTGAGCATAAAAAGTACCTTAATTCTATAAAAAATGACACATGCTACAGGGATCATCCCTTTGTGTTAAGAGTTGATCATAAAAATTACCTTGATTTAAAAAAGATTTTTTACTCATTATCAACTCTAATTATTAATTGTTTTATCATATTTAGTTAATTTTTAGGTCGTTTCGAAAAAAGATGTTTTCTAAGTGTTGAAATACTTTCTATCATTGTTTTCTAGAGAACTTTCTACAACGCACTATAAAAGATTTATTCTAATGTCGTTACCGTTCGTAAAATATTTGATTTCAATTGTTCATTACTTATGTATTTCCTTAATTTCTTTCCTCACTGGGCTATTTTTCCCTGTTGGAGCCCTCGGGCTTCTAGGGTTACCGGGCTCTCACGCTCTTCTTTAAATTCCTGTGACCTTAATCCACTGGACTCTCCCGCTCTTCTTTAAGGTCCTGTGACCTTAATCCACTGGGCTCTCACGCTCTTCTTTAAGGTCCTGTGACCTTTATCAACTGGGCTCTCACGCTCTTCTTCAAGGTCCCGTGACCTTAATCCACTGGGCTCTTACGCTCTTCTTTAAGGTCCTGTGACCTTAATCAACCGGGCTCTCACGCTCTTCTTTAAGGTCCTTTGACCTTAATTCACTGGGCTCTCACGCTCTTCTTTAAGGTCCTCTGCACTTAATTCGCTGGGTTCTCACGCTCTTCTTTAAGGTCCAGTGACCTTAATCCTCTGGGCTCTCCCGCTCTTCTTTAAGGTCCTGTGACCTTAATTCACTGGGCTCTCACGCTCTTCTCTAAGGTCCTATGACCTTAATCCACTAGGCTCTCACGCTCTCCTTTAAGGTCCTGTGACCTTAATTCACTGGGCAAGACAATGCAAAATAATTCCCCAAAACCGGAGGTCTTCCGTGACCTTTAAAT
>NC_090745.1:121481282-121483782 GCF_036898095.1 Palaemon carinicauda | reverse complement strand
ACTAACTACTTTATAGCACCAACATCATATAAAACAGCCTCCCTAAACAGCAAAAACCCGAAACAATGCAGTATTTAACAACCTCTCTAAACCTCTCTAGCGGCTTTACCAAAAAAAAAAAATGGAGAGCCAACGCTTCAACCACTCAGGATACATGCACTGGAAATTCAGAAATGATCATATGTATCACTCATCGAACACCAAAAAAAAGATAAAAAAAAAGGGTACTGAAATCAAGCCGTGACTTTTGTGCAAAAAAAAAAAAAAAAATAAAAAAAACCAGGTTCAGTCGGGCAGAAAAAAAAAAATCTGGACAGTTTGCAAAATGACAACAAAAGTATTATGGACAATTCAATCAGATGCACCGTCAAACTCGTGTTTAGTATTTGTATTCCAAACAGAAACCGAGCTGTCGGGAGAGAGAGAGAGAGAGAGAGAGAGAGAGAGAGAGAGAGAGAGAGAGATCTGGACGTTTACTTTGTTGTGTAAATACGTCGACAAATCAATCTATATTATTATTATTATTATTATTATTATTATTATTACTTGCTAAGGCACCTTACCACAACCCTAGTTGGAATGCAGCAAGCTATAAGCCCAGGGGCTCCAAAAGGGAAAATAACCCAGTGAGGAAAGGCAACAAGGAAAAATAAAATATTCTAAGAAGAGTAACATTAAAACAAACATTTTCTATACAAACTATATAAACTTTAACATAACAAGCGGAAGAAAAATAAGATAGAATAGTTTATCCAAGTGTACCCTCAAGCAAGAGAACTCTACCCCAAGACAGTGGAAGACCATGGTACAGAGGCTCTGGCACTACCCAAGACTAGAGAACAATGGTTTGATTTTGGAGTGTCCTTCTCCTAGAAGAGCTATTAGCTACGCAACATAGCTAAAGAGTCTTTTTAGCTATGAATAAGCTCAAAGCTCCCTTTCACGGAATGGGAAGAGAAACAAAACACTCCTAATAATGAGTAGAAACAGACAAAGCTCCCATTTTAGCATACAGAAAAAGACATCTCCTTTTGAAAATATAATTTGGCTAATCCTTCCAGCAATTATAACAACTATAGAACAATTGAACACACCCTTTTGCTTTCATATATAAACCGTCACTCTCCACTGTATCCCTCATTTTTACTTTACATCCTGAAGAGGGTCGATGTTTATTGACCGAAATATAGTGTGATTTATTCATATTTCCTGTGTTTCTTTTATGGGCCTTTTGAAAAAAACATGTTAAACTGTTCGATTACAGTTATAAGTAAGACATAATAAGACAAGATTACGAAAAGATCTTCATGAAAAATGTATCCTACATTGCTAAGAAAAAAACGTGATTAATAATAGATTTTCATTAACGCTCTCAGAATTATATCTATAGAGGAAATATTTTCATCACAGCTAACAGGGAACTTGATCATTACGTTTGAAAAAAAAAAAAAAAAAAAAAAAAAAAAAAAAAAAAAAAAAAAAACCTTTCGTGTTTCAATTTTAATCAACGGACGTCATTCGAAACCAAGAAAAATTAAAATATTTTATTTCTATGGTTTCATTTATAAATCTCAGGTTTCCCCATGCAGCATAGAGAGATGAAAATTTGGAAACTGGAAATGGCAAGATACAGATGAAGATGGAAATTTGGAAATTGGAAATGGCAAAATACTTTAGATGAAAATTATAAAATTGGAAATGGCAAGATAATGGTGAAGATGAAAATTATAAAATTGGAAATGGCAAAATACTTTAGATGAAAATAAGGAAATTGGAAATGGCAAGATAGTGATGAAGATAAAAATCATAAATTGGAAATGGCAAAATACTGAAGATGAAAATTAGGACATTGGAAATGGAAAAATACTGGTGAAGATATAAATTTGGAAATTGGAAATGGCAAGATACTGATGAAGATGAAAATTTGGAAATTGGAAATGGCAAGATACTGATGAAGATAAAAATTTGGAAATTGGAAATGGCAAGATAATGATGAAGATAAAAATTTGGAAATTGGAAATGGCAAGATAATGATGAAGATAAAAATTTGGAAATTGGAAATGGCAATATACTGATGAAGATCAAAATTTGGAAATTGGAAATGGTAAGATATTGGTGAAGATAAAAATTTGGAAATTGGAAATGGCAAGATAATGATGAAGATAAAAATTTGGAAATTGGAAATGGCAAGATAATGATGAAGATAAAAATTTGGAAATTGGAAATGGCAATATACTGATGAAGATAAAAATTTGGAAATTGGAAATGGTAAGATATTGGTGAAGATAAAAATTTGGAAATTGGAAATGGCAATATACTGATGAAGATAAAAATTTGGAAATTGGAAATGGTAAGATATTGGTGAAGATAAAAATTTGGAAACTGGAAATGGTTAAAATTACTTCCAGATCTTTGTTCATACAGCCTCTGTAACGTTTACAAAGCTTCCAGAAGTTAATTAGCCAGATAATACTAACGTCTTCACAACACATATACTATA
>NC_090745.1:121323782-121471282 GCF_036898095.1 Palaemon carinicauda | reverse complement strand
TTTCAGAGGGCAGATTCTCCAGGGACCCCACCTGTTGGTGGGTAACTCATTCTTGGCGAGAAACGTAGGATCCGGAAACAGGTTCAGTTCTTCCCCATCCAGGAACTGAACACGACCTGCCTCTCTCGAGAGGCTACAATCTCACTAACCCTGGCCCCGGACGCGAGTGCAAAATAGGAAAATAACTTTTTGTGTCAAATCCTTTAACGCACACTCTTCATTGCTCAACAGAGAAGCGAAATGAAGAACTTGTCTAAAGACCATGAAATGGGCTTTGGAGGTGCTGAAGGTCTGAGCCTAGCACAGGCTTTCGGGACTTTATTAAAGATCTCGTTACCTAGGTCGACCTGGAAGGCATATAGAATGGGTCTTGTCAAAGCAGACTTACACGCTGAAATCGTGTTCGCTGCCAACCCTTGACCATGGAGGTGGGGAAAAAAGATAAGCAGAAGTCTGTCAAGATCTCCTGCGGAATCTTCGCCTTGACAAAAGGCCACCCATTTTCTCCAAGATGACTCATATTGCCTTCTAGTAGATTTGCATTTATATTCCTCAAGGAAGTCTATACTGGCTTTCGAAATCCCGAAACGCTTTCTCACCGCTAGGGAGAGAAAATCATGAACTGCAGGGTCCGGGTTTTCTGTAATGAAGCGCAGACAGTTGACTTCTGGACTCGCTGGGTCAGAACTGGATCTGGTAGTGGTACAAACTTCAGCTACAGTTCCAATGCCAGGAGGAACCACACGCTGTTCGGCCACTTGTGGGCCACTATTGCCGCTACCCTTTGAAGGATCTCAGTTTGTTGAGGACCCTCAACAGAAGGTTGTGAGGAGGGAACAGATAAATCTTGGACCATCTGTTCCAGTCGAGGGACATCGCGTCCACTGCTTCCGCTAAGGGGTCCTCGTACTGGGCACGTACAGGGGCAACTTCTAGTTGTCTTTCGTCGCAAAGAGGTCTATCTGCAGTTCTGGGACTGATTCAGAATGAAGGAGAATGATCCTGCGTCTAAGGACCATTCCGACTCTATCGGTGTGAACCTGGATAGAGCGTCCGCTGTCACATTGCGGACTCCTTGAAGGTGAACTGCCGACAGGTACCACTTCTTCTTTTCCGCCAATCGGAAGACGGCCAACATCACCTGGTTGAGAGGAGGTGACCTCGATCCTTGTCGATTCAAGTATCTCACAACTACCTCGCTGTCTATTACCACTTTATGTGGAACGAATGACGCGGGGAGACTTTCTTTAAGGTAAGGAGCACTGCCCTAGCTTCTAGAAAGTTTTATAAGAAAAGTCTTGAATAGCCTGGACCAAGTCCCCTGGACTTTTTTCCGATGAGAGTGACCTCCCCATCCCTCCTTCGAGGCGTCTGAGTGAATCGTCACCGACGGGGGAGGTGGCTGAAGAAGAACCTGACTTCTTTAGATGTCTGGCTTGGGACCAAGGCCTGAGAAGAGTACTTAGCCGAAGCGGCTGGTCTTCTCAGATCTCTTCACGCGTTTGATGCATAACTTCTCCAAACTCCGATTGCATCCTTTAGCTGTGCTCTTAGCACTGGGTCTGTCACCGAAGCAAACTGGAGAGAGCGCAGTACTCTCTCCTGCTCATGTCTTGATATCCTTTCGGAATCTTGAAGTCTCTTGACAGAACCCGCTATCTCCTTCCTTTTCTTCGCCGGGGTGGAGAAATGGTGTGACAAAAGGTCCCAGTGGATCTTAGCCATTGGAACTTTTGAGATGGAGAAAGTCGAGACTTTTTCTGTTGATCTTGAAGCCTAGGTACTCTAGGAACTGGATCACTTGACTGGAAGCTTGCAAGCATTCTGTCTCGGATGCTGCCCACACCAACCAGTCGTCCAGGTAGGCTACTACCTGAATTCCCTTTAGGCAAAATTGTTTGAGATCTACGCTCGCAAGCTTCGTAAAAATCCTTGGGGCTATGTTTAGCCCGAATGGCATGGCTCCGAAGGCGTATAGTCTTCGTTGTAGCCTGAACCCTAGGTAGGGGGAGAGTCGATGGCTAATTGGAATGTGCCAGTAGGCGTCTGACAAGTCTATAGAGACGGAATATGCCCTCTTGGGCAGTAAGGTCCTTATGTGTTGCAGTGTTAGCATTTTGAATTTGCAATTCACTATGAACCTGTTAAGTGGCGACAAGTCCAGAATAACTCTGAGCTTTTCCGAGTCTTTCTTGGGAACACAAAACAGCCTCCCTTAGAAATTGATGGGCTTCACCCTTTTTCTCCAACCGTTCTTGAACGTACTCCTCCATAACGGGGGTGGAGTGTTGGAAAAACCGAAGGTACGGGGGTGGAGTGCTGTACCAGCTCCCGCCCAGTCCATTCTTGAGTAGGCTGTGGGCCCAGGGATCGAAGGTCCACCGATCCCGAAATTTCAGAAGTCTCCCTCCTACCGGTATCACCTCACTTGGACTGCCGTCCTGAGGTCTTGCCTTCCTGACCACGACCACCCCTGAATCCCCTTCCCCTTGAGGGGCATCTAGACGAGCCTCTGGCTGCTCCTCTAGGCTTTGCTCGAAAGGAAGTAGACTGCCCTTCGAACGCTGGGGTGAATGCCGTGGACTGTGTCGACACGGCCTGGGGTACCCACTGAAAGGTGGTCGGGGTTTGTGCCACGATCTGGGGCACTGGGGGCAATGGCAATTGCAGTTGCTGTTGCTGTCTAAGAGGCTTGGCTGGCCGAGACGGTAGCCTAGTCCTCATAGTCTTCCTCTTTGGTTGAGGACCCTCATCCGGGGAAGACTTTCTTTTGATAGCCAGGCCCCACTTCTGGAGAAGGTTTCTATTCTCCAAGGCGGCTTTATCAACAACTTCTTTGACCAAGTCGGTAGGGAAAAAGGTCTTTTCCCCAAATGTTGGAGGAGATTAGTTTCTTTAGCTCGTGCCTCACCGTAGCCGAGGTAAACACGAACTCCCTACAAGCTCTCCTTGCCTTGACTAAGCCATAAAGGTCCTTCGTCACTGTGGCCAGATGAGGCTTGGCCACTACCATGAACATTTCATGGACCTTGGGGTCACTTGCCATCGTCTCGAGAGTAGTCTGAAGAGACATTGAGGCAGTCAGTCTTTCTTTTGTATCGAACTCACTTCGCAAAAGAAAGTCAGACAGCTTAGGGAGGTCCTTGCCGAACTGACGTCCGGCAATCTCAGCCTCCAACTTTCCCACTGAGAACGTAAGATGGACGTTCTTCCAGTCTTTGTGGTCCATAGGCAGGGCCAGCGACAAGGGTTTACACTCCTCTAGGGAGGGGCAAGACTTGCCGGCCTCGATTGCTTTTAGTACAGCCAGAAACCCTTTCTGTAAAAGGGGGAAGGCTCTAGTAGGCGAGGACACAAAGGAAGGGAGCTTCCTATTCAATGCAGCTACCTTTGAGTTAGAGAAGCCCCTCTCTTTCATCGAGGATGAAAGTAGAGCTTGAGCCTTAGCATGGTCCATCACTATGACCTCCTTCGGCTCTGTCTCCTCCTTTGAAGCTGGTTCCTTCCTCAGCCGGACATAACAGTCCGGATATGATGCCTTGCTGGGCCAGAATACCACCCTCCAGGGGAACTGAGCCCAGCTTATCCGAGATGACGATCTTTCCAGTCGTCATCGGCATGTGCTCAGCATACCTCCATGGGTTAGCATCTGAGCACAAGGGAAGGTCTTTCACATTGAGCTTTTTCTGGGGCCCATGTGATTCTGCAAGGCACTGCATTCGCAGTTCCATTGCAGCCGCCTTCTCCTGATTCTCCTTCTGCATTTGTTGGATCATTCCAACAATAGAAGAGAGGGCCTGTCCCAGCTCTACTGGGAGACCGGCCGATGTAGAGGGGCTTGAACTTCATCCTGGGCTTCTGCCAGGAGGTCTTCCTCCTGACACCCGTCCACATCAGACATCCTGTCATTTAGCTGGATGTCTTGCATCGCGACCGCGACTTCAGCATCCACCTGGATCTGAACTTAGGGGATCTCCTCTTGAGGCTGGGGAATCACTGCATCAGCTGATGCCTTAGGGAAAAGATACGCCCTCATCTTCTCACTTGGAAGATAAGGGCCAGAAGTGTTCTTTTGGAAGCCCCTTACCCAGGTACGAAGCTTCTTCCTAGCTATTTAAATGTCTCATTAATCAGGTTAGTGCACACAGTACATACCTGAGGGTCCCAATACCGGAGATCCTCCTTGGAGACAGCGTATGCTGCGTGTCTCCTACAAAACTCATGTCCGCAGAGGTTCTTGCTGCTGACATTGCAGAAAGCACTTCCCCACTTCGGAGTGTCCTTCTGTAAAGAGAAGAAATTTCCATGAGTATCAAGTGAACTATGTATCACTGGATATGCATAGTATAGCATAACAATTCAGAAAGGAAAGACACACACTTGTGTTTCCCTCACAACCCATTGTTGCAGCCTTCCAGATAATAAAATCAAAAATGGTTTATCTCTTCTAGAGTAACCAATGCAAGGTTTCCAGAGGAAACAGGTGGAGCTCACACCTAAGCAAGGATTTTAAAATCCTGGATAATAGACAGGGAAGAACTCAGCTTCCTATCTGAGGGCAACAGCAAAGGGATGTGCAAGAAAACACAATAGTGTTAGAAGATACAGTGCTGTACCAAAACCTTTACTATAGTTTTCTTCTTACTGTATATGCTATACAGAAGAATACTAGTACAGTATAGGGGGATGTGTGCCGGCCTGCCTTTGCCGGCCGGCACACACCACAACTAGCTTTAAAGTATACTACTTAACAGCTATAGGGCGGCAGCACTCTGGTTCAAATGCCTGTGCCGGTCGGCAGCAACTGCCGGCCGGTAACAGCCAGTGTTGGCCGGCAATGGCTGCCGGCCAGCAACTACACAAGGTAGTACCCAGCTGCCGGCCACACTCTTGGTGACCGGCACACAAGGACTGACATAAGCCGGCCGGCAAAGGTACAAGACCGATGCCAGCCGGCAGCAAAAGAACCAGAGGACTACACCTGCCCGGCTGCCGGCCTCATAGGCCGGCAGCCGGGACAGGTACAGCACTAGAAGAAAAATAGAATGGATGCCGGGATAAGAGTGTACACAACCTCCAAGCCCGGCAACCGAAAGAGTGCATATAAGGAAGGGGAGAAACTAATTCAGGCTTCCTTGACCAATGCCGTCCGGCTCTGCCGGCAGGCATGGATGAGGGACCAAGAGAGGTCCGGGCAGCACTCGAAAACATAAGACCCTTGCCGGCCAGCAGCTCTGCCGGCCGGCAATGGGCTGAGTCAATTCCACATCCCAACCTATACTAGGTCCAGAAGTAGAACGACGTACAGTACAGTAAGACCCCTGCCGGCCAGCTCTGCCGGCCGGCAAGGTACAGTACAGTAATGGCTAGGCCATTACGGAGATAGAGGGGGAAGGGACAAGAGGGTCCTGCCAACCTTGGTTTAGTGACAGATCACCCGCAGCCAAGAAACTTATCTTAGCCTAAGGGAGATCTAAGGGGAAAGGCCAGCAATACTTGCCAGCTTCCAGAGCACCAAAGCAAGGAAGGCGTTGCTACTCCCAAGGGAAGAACTTATCCTCCCCCGAGAACAGCAACAGGACTAGTCTGGTAGATCACAAAAGAAGGAATCATAACTACAGAAACCTTCGGTAGTGACCTAAGGGAGCTAAGCTCCCTTTGTATGTGTTAGGTCAGCGAGGGGGACTCTGCCCCAAGCCAGACAACACAGACTCAGACTAAAAACTCTGTTGTTCTGTCCCTCTTGAACCATAACTACAGGAACAGGAAGGTACAGTAACACCCTAGTATAGTTTTATCGAAAATAAATTCGGAAAAAACCACTTAGGGATAAGCCCAAGGCTTAAACAGAGGGAAAGGGATTGCATACCTTCTCCGAAGAAAAGAAAGCAACCGTGGAGTATGATAAAGTATACTAAGGCTCCATAAGCAATTAGCCTAGGCACCAAGAGAATCGATTACCTAATTCACCGAAACTCACACGTATACAATCTTGGAAATATTCCACACAGTCTAAAATGTATAAAATATAGCCTAAAGCTTCAATAAAATTTTAATTACACTCGGAAAAACCAAAATCATGCATGAAGTACTAGGACCAAACGACTAGGCTACATGGCCTAGCGTAGGCCAGAATGGCGAATACTTCGCCAAATAATACTAAGCACGAAAGGAAATCCTATGTAATGCTAAATAGCTAAAATTTATTAAAGCAAAACAACCAGGAATGTCGCTCTGACTAACTAATTTATACCTAGCGAGCGACAGTGTCCAGGACACCTCTGGTAGGCTACGGCTCTTGTATCAAAGATTAATCCTATTAATCACTCAAAATTTTACCAAGAGCCTACATTTATACATAACAGACACTATACTCAACTTATCAGAGGCCGACGAAGACGAAGAAGCCATGAAAAGTCGAATAAAACCAAGATTTACGAGAAAAACAGGAAAAAACACCGAGTTGTTAAGCTACGCAAAAAGGAATACAGATGGCGCCAGGATTGGCGCCAGGATTGGCGCCAGGCACGCATACGAATCGGGGGATAGGGAAGCCTTGGGAGCGGCTCCCCCTTTTTCTTTCCCGAATTCGTATCTCGTCAATCACCTCCTACGAGACGAAATCTCTGTCCAGGATGTAGATTGCCATGTGACGTGTCTAGAATACGTCCTCTGATATGTCGCGATATCCCTTTCACGAGGGATACTCGCTCCAGGAGTTAGAATTCTGGTACCTTAAGGTAAATTCTCTGGGAATATCGCCGTAGTTGTAATATACCCTAGGAAGCTACCCTATAGGAACTTCCATCAGGACGACATGGCTTGAGCCCAAAAAAATATATATACATATATATATATATATATAATATAAATATATATTCATGTATAAATATATATATATAACTATAGATATATATGTAAATATATATATATATATATATATATATATATATATATATATATATATAAATACTGTATATATATATATATATATATATATATATATATATATATGTATATTATATATATATATATACATACATACATATAGCAAGGCACTTCCCCCAATTTAGGGGGGTAGCCGACATCAAACAAATGAAACAAAAAAGGGGACGTCTCCTCTCTATGTTGCTCCCAGCCTGACAAGGGACTCAACCGAGTTCAGCTGGTACTGCTAGGGCGCCACAGCCCACCCTCCCATATTATCCACCGAAGATGAAGCTTCATAATGCTGAATCCCCTACTGCTGCTACCTCCGCGGTCATCCAAGGTACCGGAGGAAGCAGCAGGGCCTACCGGAACTGCGTCACAGTCGCTTACAATTCATTCCTATTTCTAGCACGCTCTCTTGCCTCTCTCACATCTATCCTCCTATCACCCAGAGCTTTCTTCACACCATCCATCCACCCAAACCTTGGCCTTCCTCTTGTACTTCTCCCATCAACTCTTGCATTCATCACCTTCTTTAAAAGAGAGCCATTTTCCATTCTCTCAACATGGCCTAACCACCTAAACACATTCATATCCACTCAATCTGCTAACTCATTTCTTACACCGGTTCTCACCCTCAATACTTCATTCCTAACCCTATCTACTCGATATACACCAGCCATACTCCTTAGGCACTTCATCTCAAATACATTCAATTTCTGTCTCTCGGTCACTTTCATTCCCCACAACTCCAATCCGTACATCACAGTTGGCACAATCACTTTCTCATACAGAACTCTCTTTACATTTATGCCCAACCCTCTATTTTTACTACTCCCTTAACTGCCCCCAACACTTTGCATCCTTCATTCACTCTCTGACATACATCTGCTTCCACTCCACCATTTGCTGCAACAACAGACCCAAAGTACTTAAACTGATCCACCTCCTCAAGTAACTCTCCATTCAACATGACATTCAACCTTGCACCACCTTCCCTTCTCGTACATCTCATAACCTTACTCTTACCTACATTAACTCTTAACTTCCTTCTCTCACACACCCTTCCAAATTCTGTCACTAATCGGCCAAGCTTCTCTTCCGCATCTGCAACCAGTATAGTATCATCCGCAAACAACTGATTTACCTCCCATTCATGGTCATTCTCGTCTAACAGTTTAAATCCTCGTCCAAGCCCTCGAGCATTCACCTCTCTCACCACTCCATCAACATACAAGTTAAACAACCACGGTGACATCACACATCCCTGTCTCAGTCCCACTCTCACCGGAAACCAATCGCTCACTTCATTTCCTATCCTAACACATCCTTTACTACCTTTGTAGAAACTTTTCATTGCTTGCAATAACCTTCCACCAACTCCATATAACCTCATCACATTCCACATTGCTTCCCTATCAACTCTATCATACGCTTTCTCCGGGATCCATAAACGCAACATACACCTCCTTACCTTTTGCTAAATATTTCTTGCATATCTACGTAACTGTAAAAATATGATTCATACAACCCCTACCTCTTCTAAAACCACCCTGTACTTCTAAGATTGTATTCTCTGTTTTATCCTTAATCCTATTAATCAGTACTCTACCATACACTTTTCCAACTACACTCCACAATCTAATACCCCTTGAATTACAAAACTCATGCACATCTCCCTATATATATATATATATATATATACATATATATATATATATATATATATATATATATATATATATATACAGTATATATATATATATATATACACACACATATATATACACATATATAAATATATATATACAAATATATATATACATATATATATATATATATATATATATATATATATATATATAAATATATATATACAAATATATATATATATATAAAATATATATAAATAAATATATATATATATATATATATATAATATATAAATAAATATATATATATATAAATGTATATATATATTATATTTATAAATGTATAAAACTATAGATATATATATATATATATATATATATATATATATATAATATAAATATATATATATATATATATACATATATATATATATATATATAAATGTATATACATATATATATATATATATATATATATATATATATATATATGTATGTATATACATAAATATATACATAAATATATATATATATATATATATATATATATATATATATATATATATATATATATATATATATATATATATATGGATAAATATCAACACAACATCGTGTTCAAATAGAAATAAATTTCTACCTCATACTTGGGATCGAACGCTAGCCCCTTCTAATGAAAGGCCAGGTCGAAACCAACCATGCCACGAGAGGCCATAAAAGAAATTGGAACCTGACGCTACCCAGCTGTCCGAGAATTTACCTGGCGAGACATCAGTCTCTTACCAGCGAGTTTTACCCGATTTCCCGGCCTACCAAGTGACACAAATGGTAGTACAGTAATTCATTCAAATTACCCCTAATGAGTCAATATGGATAAATATCAACACATCATGTTCAAATAGAAATAATTTCTACTTCATACTTGGGATCGAACGCTAGCCCCTTCTAATGAAAGGCCAGGTCAATATATATATATATATATATATATATATATATATATATATATTATATATATATATATATATATAAATAAATATATTTAAATCTTCAATCCTGGTAATGGTGATGGGAACTGGTGGTGGTGGTGGATCTGGTAGTAGTGGTGGATCTGGTAGTGGTGATGGGGGCTAGTGGTGGTGATGGGAGGGCTGATAGTGGTGATGGGGGGGCTGGTGGTGGTAATGTGGGGCTGGTAGTGGTGATGAGGGGCTGGTGGTGGTGATGGGGGCCTGGTGGTGGAGATAGGGGGCTGGTAATAGTGATGGGTGGCTGGTGGTGGTGATGGGGGCCTGGTGGTGGTGATGGGGAGCTGGTAGTTGTGATGGGGGGCTAGTAGTGGTGATGGGAGCTGGTGGTGGTGATGCAGAGGGGCTAGTGGTGGTGATGGGGAGGCTAGTAGTGATGGGGGGGTGGTAGTGGTGATGGGGGCCTGGTGGTGGAGATAGGGGGCTGGTAGTGGTGATGGGGGGCTGGTGGTGGTGATGGGAGGCTGGTGGTGATGGGGGGCTGGTAGTGATGGGGGGCTGGTAGTGGTGAGGGGCCGATGGTGGTTTTGTAGTCCTTTGACTGGCCAGACAGTACTACAGTACATTGGATTCTTCTCTCCGATTACGGTTAATTTTCCCTTTGCCTCCACATACACCGAATAGTCTGGCCTATTCTTTACATAATCTCCTCTGACCTCATACACCTGACAACACTGAGATTACCAAACAATTCTTCACCCAATTCACCCAAGGGGTTAACTATTGCACTATAATTGTTCAGTGGCTACTTTCCTCTTTGTATAGGTAGGAGAGACTCTTTAGCTATGGTAAGCAGCTCTTCTAGGAGGCCACTCCAAAACCAAACCATTGTTCTCTAGTCTTGGGTAGTGCCATAGCCTCTGTACCATGGTCTTCCATTATCTTGGGTTAGTTCTCTTTCTTGAGGGTACACTTAGGCACACTATTCTATCTTCTTCCTCTTCCTCTTGTTTTGTTAATGTTTTTATAGTTTACATAGGAGATATTCATTTTAATGGTACTGTTCCTAAAATATTTTATTTTTCCTTGTTTTCTTTCCTCACTGGGCTATTGGCCCTGGAGCCCTTGGGCTTACTGCATCCTACTTTTCCCACTAGGGTTGTAGCTTAGCAAGTAATAATAATAATAATAATAATAATAATATCTTAATGCTATATCAGACTCAAGGTGGAGTCAACTCAGCAGTTGATTTCAGTTAAACAAAACAGCCAGTTTGATTTTTTTTTTTTTTCAGTTTGACCATCTTCAGCTTTCAGTACTCTACACTTTACCGACCGGTTTGGTAAGACGCAATTCTTCATTCATTCTTATGTCCATCTATTATCTGTCATTCTCTTTATATGTCCTATCAATGTCTTTCTTTTTCTTACATGTTAAAATATCCTTTTCTTTATTTTGCTCTCAAATCCATGTTGCTCTTTTTCTGTTCCCATCCTCATCTCCAATTTCTCAATACTCTTCACGAACTGGCCCTCTTCTTTACAGTTACCAGAGCAAAATACTCTGATTCATTTCATCTATTATCATCTTTATTTACTTTCATGCACATTCAACAGCAACACCACTTTAATAAAAGAGTTGGTCAAAAGTCCTTCTATACATTCCTGCCTTGGCTTCCAAATACAATTCTAGTCTCTTACCAACCTCTTGCAGACAGCCTGCAAGCTTTCTGTTTCTATTCTTATAACATTTTATTTTAATTGTTCATTACTTCTCTTGTAGTTTAATTCCTAAATTCCTTTCCTTACTGGGCTATTTTCCCTGTTGAAGACCTAGGGCTTATAGCATCCTGCTTTTGCAACTAGGGTTGTAGTTTAGCTGGTAATAATAATAATAATAATAATAATAATAATAATAATAATAATAATAATAATAATAATAATAACAATAATAATATGTTATTTTTATTAATAAAATAAATTTTTGAATATACTTACCCGATAATCATGTAGCTGTCAACTCCGTTGCCCGACAGAATTCTATGGAGGGATACGCCAGCTATCACAATACTAGAAGGGGGTGTATTTACCAGCGCCACCTGTGGCCAGGTACTCAAGTACTTCTTGTTGACACCTCCTCAATTATTCCTCGGTCCACTGGTTCTCTATGGGGAGGAAGGGAGGGTCGATTAAATCATGATTATCGGGTAAGTATATTCAAAAATTTATTTTATTAATAAAAATAACATTTTTCAATATTGAACTTACCCGATAATCATGTAGCTGATTCACACCCAGGGGGGTGGGTGAAAACCAGTGTACAAGATTAAAGGATAGCTAAGTATCCCATATTTCATATAATCAGTTATCCACAATAACAATGAAATAATAAGTACCTGGTAAGGAAGTCGACTTGAACCGTTACTCTGCCTTTAATAAGATCGTCTTCCTTACTGAGCGCAGCGTTCCTCTTGGGAGGCTGAATCAACTCAAAGGTGCTAAAGTATACAGGGCTGCAACCCATACTAAAGGACCTCATCACAACCTTTAACCTTGGCGCTTCTCAAGAAAGAATTGACCACCCGCCAAATCAACAAGGATGTGGAAGGCTTCTTAGCCGACCGTACAACCCATAAAAAGTATTCAAGAGAAAGGTTAAAAAGTTATGGGATTATGGGAATGTAGTGGCTGAGCCCTCGCCTACTACTGCATTCGTTGCTACGAATGGACCCAGGGTGTAGCAGTACTCGTAAAGAGACTGGACATCTTTGAGATAGAATGATGCGAACACTGACTTGTTTCTCCAATAGGTTGCATCCATAACACTCTGCAGAGAACGGTTCTGTTTGAAGGCCACTGAAGTAGCCACAGCTCTCACTTCATGTGTCCTTACCTTCAGCAAAGCAAGGTCTTCTTCCTTCAGATGAGAATTTGCTTCTCTAATCAGAAGCCTGATGTAGTAAGAAACTGAGTTCTTAGACATTGGTAGAGAAGGCTTCTTGATAGCACACCATAAGGCTTCTGATTGTCCTCGTAATGGTTTTGACCTTCTTAGATAGTACTTAAGAGCTCTAACTGGGCAAAGTACTCTCTCCAGTTCGTTCCCCACCATGTTGGACAGGCTTGGGATCTCGAACGACTTAGGCCAAGGACGGGAAGGAAGCTCGTTTTTAGCCAAAAAACCGAGCTGCAAGGAACATGTAGCCGTTTCAGATGTGAAACCTATGTTCCTGCTGAAGGCGTGGATCTCACTTACTCTTTTACCTGTTGCTAAGCACACGAGGAAAAGAGTTTTTAATGTGAGGTCCTTAAAAGAGGCTGATTGGAGCGGTTCAAATCCTGATGACATTAGGAACCTTAGGACCACGTCTAGATTCCAGCCTGGAGTGGACAACCGACGTTCCTTTGAGGTCTCAAAAGACCTAAGGAGGTCCTGTAGATCTTTGTTGGAGGAAAGATCCAAGCCTCTGTGGCGGAAAACCGCTGCCAACAAACTTCTGTAACCCTTGATCGTAGGAGCTGATAGGGATCTTACGTTCCTTAGATGTAACAGGAAGTCAGCAATCTGGGTTACATTGGTACTGGTTGAGGAAAACTGCATTGGTCTTGCACCAGCTTCGGAAGACTTCCCATTAAGACTGATAGACTCTGAGAGTGGATGTCGTCCTTGCTCTGGCAATCGCTCTGGCTGCCTCCTTCGAAAAGCCTCTAGCTCTTGAGAGTCTTTCGATAGTCTGAAGGCAGTCAGACGAAGAGCGTGGAGGTTGGGTGTACCTTCTTTACGTGAGGTTGACGCAGAAGGTCCACTCTAGGAGGAAGAGTCCTGGGAACGTCGACCAGCCATTGCAGTACCTCAGTGAACCATTCTCTCGCGGGCCAGAGGGGAGCAACCAACGTCAGCCGTGTCCCTTTGTGAGAGGCGAACTTCTGAAGTACCCTGTTGACAATCTTGAACGGCGGGAATGCATACAGGTTGAGATGGGACCAATCCAGCAGAAAGGCATCCACGCGAACTGCTGCTGGGTCTGGAATCGGAGAACAATACAAGAGGAGCCTCTTGGTCATCGAGGTAGCGAATAGATCTATGGTTGGCTGACCCCACAGGGCCCAAAGTCTGCTGCAAACATTCTTGTGAAGGGTCCACTCTGTGGGGAAGACCTGACCCTTCCGGCTGAGGCGATCTGCCATGACATTCATATCGCCCTGAATGAGCCTCGTTACCAGCGTGAGCTTTCGATCTTTTGACCAAATGAGGAGGTCCCTTGCGATCTCGAACAACTTCCTCGAATGAGTCCCTCCCTGCTTGGAGATGTAAGCCAAGGCTGTGGTGTAGTCGGAGTTCACCTCCACCACCTTGTTAAGCTGGAGGGACTTGAAGTTTATCAAGGCCAAATGAACTGCCAACAACTCCTTGCAAAAGATGTGAAGTGTCCTTTGCTCCTGATTCCATGTTCCCGAGCATTCCTGTCCGTCCAGTGTCGCACCCCAGCCCGTGTCCGATGCGTCCGAGAAGAGACGGTGGTCGGAGGTCTGAACAGCCAAAGGTAGACCTTCCTTGAGAAGAATGCTGTTCTTCCACCACGTTAGAGTAGACCTCATCTCTTCGGAAACAGGAACTGAGCCCGTCTCTAGCGTCATGTCCTTTATCCAGTGAGCAGCTAGATGATACTGAAGGGGGCGGAGGTGGAGTCTCCCTAACTCGATGAACAGGGCCAGCGATGAAAGTGTCCCTGTTAGACTCATCCACTGCCTGACTAAGCATCGGTTCCTTCTCAGCATGCTCTGGATGCATTCTAGGGCTTGGAAGATCCTTGGGGCCGACGGACAAGTCCGAAAAGCTCGACTCTGAAGATCCATACCCAAGGAGACAATGGTCTGGGATGGAACGAGCTGAGACTCCTCAAAATTGACCAGGAGGCCCAGTTCCTTGGTCAGATCCATAGTCCATTTGAAAATCTCCAGACAGCGACGACTTGAGGGAGCTCTTAAAAGCCAGTCGTCTGACGGAGCCGGACACAAGATCATGATACTGCTGCACAGTCTGTAAACTGTCAATCATGGGCAAGCGAGGAAGTACAGTGACAACCCGAATCTGTCTAGACTGTCTGGGTCGTACAGACAACTCCTTAACGGGTTGCTGAGGTTGCCGCACTGCGTCACAACAAGTCCCTTCTGTTGGTTGTTGAACGTCTTCCCCGTGACACATTGACTCCGTAAACAAAAAAATCCTCTAACAAGGACTAAGCTTGGACTGCATGTCATGCAACACAGCTCAAGGTCTATGGGAGCAGGTGTGGTAACAGACGGGATTAGCGGCTGAAGTGTAACCATTACCTTCCCTGTAAGCATGTTATGCTTAAATAAAAGTCCATAAGAGGTTATGCAGCTAAAGGCTCCCTCCAAATGACAGAGTCCTCAAGGGAATATCAGAAGGAGGGAGAAAAGAACTTTCTCATCTACAGGGACCTTATCCTAGAAAAGCTAAGTTCTCTGAGTGAGGGTTCACTGGTGCAAAGCAGCAGACTAGAAGGCAACGTTATGAAACTGCTTGACAGTCTAGTGAGTTGGCAACAACCCAAGATGTGTTGAGAAGCATGCGGTAAGGTATGCAGAGCATGATGTATGCAGAGTATGCTGTATGCAGAGCATGCTGTATGTAGAGCATGTTGTATGCAGAGCATGCTGAATGCAGAGCATGCTGTATGCAGAGCATGTTGTATGCAGAGCATGCTGAATGCAGAGCATGCTGAATGCTGAGCATGTAGTAAGCAGAGCCTGCTGTAAGCAGAGCCTGCTGAAAGGAAAGCAGAGCGTGGGCATGGCGTTTAACATTTCTCAGAAATTCCATGACCAGTGCTAGAGTGCTTTATGCATGCTTGCATGGGGTTTACACCATGGTATGCTGAACAGCAGAGTCAGAACGAGCTGGAACAACAATAGTGTGGTTTCCTCTTCAAGACTCCGATGAGGGAACACCTGAGGCTCAGTCTGCAAAGGCTGAATAAAAGACAAGCAGAAGGAAGGCGCATGGGTGGAGGAGGCTGACTCCTAGCATGAGTGGTTGAACCCAAGGGTTGCGCTTGCTGAGCGGTTGGCGGAAGCGGAGTAGCAAGTTCCAGTTCCTGTGGTGTGAGCGGAGCGCGATGAGGAAGAGGCTGCGCAGAACAAGGTAAATGTCTCGCAAGCTGAGGCTCCTGAGGCGCAAGGCTAAGGTGTTGTGGTGCTTGCCTTATGGAGGGTTGAGCTCGCTGCAGCAAGAGCTGAGGAAACTGACTCATGGACGGGAGAGGTTGTTGTACCTCAACCGAGTGTTGCATCACTGGTGGAGCAGCAAGTGGAGGCGGAGGAAGAGAGGTATAATCCTCCTGATCCCAATGTAAAGGTTGCCTTAAGAAAGGCGGAGGCTGAACACCACAGGGAACAGCAAACTCAGCACGTGTCTCAACATCGTACGCCTGGCAGGTGGAACTGCTGGCAGGTGGTACTGCGATCAGGCGGAGCGAGTGTAGGTGGAGGGAGTGTAGGCGGAGGCGGAGGAGCAACACTCTCAGCCCGACACTCACGCATCAAGTCCGAAAGCTGTGCTTGCATGGACTGTAGTAGAGTCCACAACATCATACGCCTGGCAGATGGTACTGTGATCAGGCGGAGCGAGTGTAGGAGGAGGGAGTGTAGGCGGAGGCGGAGGAGCAACACTCTCAGCCCGACACTCACTCATCAAGTCCGAAAGCTGTGCTTGCATGGACTGTAGTAGAGTCCACAACATCGTACGCCTGGCAGATGGTACTGTGATCAGGCGGAGCGAGTGTAGGAGGAGGGAGTGTAGACGGAGGCGGAGGAGCAACACTCTCAGCCCGACACTCACTCATCAAGTCCGAAAGCTGTGCTTGCATGGACTGTAGTAGAGTTCACAACATCGTACGCCTGGCAGATGGTGCTGCGACCAGGCGGAGCAGGTGCAGGCTGGGCGAGCACAGGCGGAGCAGGTGCAGGCTGGGCGAGCACAGGCGGAGCGAGAACAGGTGGAGGGAGTGTAGGCGGAGGAGGAGGTGCAACACTCTCAGCCCGACACTCACGCATCAAGACCGAAAGTTGTGACTGTATGGACTGCAGTAGAGTTAACTTGGGGTCGGCAGACACTAAGTTCTGCTGAGGTAAAGCCTTAACAGCAGAGATCTGTTGTGGCAGAACCTTACTCCTCTTAGGCGGAGTGTAATCAACTGATGACTGAGGAGAGTCAGAGCTAACCCAATGACTGCATTCGGGTTGTGAACTTTAACTTCGTACGTCTGGCATAGGTCTGGACTTAACGTTTAAGAAGTCTTGAGACCTGAGACCAGCGTTACTCTGCCTTTATTTTCTCCCCTAATCTCTTCTGCAGACGAGCAAAATAAGGGCTCAATCGTCTGCGGGTGGGAGTGACGGTCTCGGTAAGACACGCCCACAACCACCGAGAATACTTCTGTGCGCCGATCAAGGCCTGCTGAACCCTTATGCCCTTCGACATTGCTTCTCCCCTGGGCTTGGGAGCTTGCAAGAGGTCCCGGACTGGGAGGACGACTGGCGCGCACAAAAGTACCCTCACGCACTAATCACTTATCACTTTGATTTCTGTTTGCACTTATTTCACTGAACTCGAAACTTTAAGTGGTTTGTACCTGAAATACGCAATTCTATCCTTTCTCAAAGTTAGTAATTGCGAAAACAGAATTACAATGTAACAGAAAAATCTAATGAAAGATAATTCAGTGGTTGGAAAGAGACTAAACACTAGGTCACTCTAGAAACGTTTAGTTTCTTCCCCTAAAGAGACTAGGGAGAAGAGCAAAAAACGATAACGACGTTACTCGTACGCCTGGCAGGCTTGAATGAAACGTTTATCCTCTTTCTCCCTCCGTCTCTATCTCTCTCTCTCTCTCTCTCTCTCTCTCTTGACTTAGAACCTGAGAGAAGAGCCCAATCATATATATCGTTAAAACATATTATTGTTAAAGGAAAAAAAAAAAACTGAAAAGTTCCTTTATTAGGATCAAAACCATTAAGTTAAGAAAGAATAAACAAAACGCTAGACACGGTTACTCTTACTGCAACGTGAAACCGTGAACATGCTTTCTCTATCGTAACGATAGAGTGCAAGTTGAACGTTCTGAACGTCAACAACTGCAGAGACAAAACAAAACGTTAGTTCAGCTTTGAAAACAGTACGAGACTGTCAAAGAAAATCTTTCAAACTCTGTGGCGGAAATAGCATAATATGTTAACAGGTAAAACCGAAATGACGGGCTCAAAGTTTATTAACTTCGGTAAAAGACCGCCTACTATTAGGAAGGTCGAATATAAACAAATATAAAAATTAATTTTAATGAGTTTATAATAAAAGGAAGTTAATCGAAGAGGCCTATAAGAGGCGGAGAGATATAAAATAAATCTATAACTTTTGTTAAGCAAAATTAAGAAAGAGAGTCTATACTCTCTTAGACACCAACACTTCCGTCTAAGGGAAGGGTCGGCCATTGAAAAGTGAACGAGAGTTCATACTCTCTCGTCACCAAAATTAATCAAATTATTCCAAAAGCTAACTAAGCTAATATAGAAGTTTCCAGTAAAGCGACAGCCGAAATCAAAGAGAAATACTTCACCAAAGTCGTGAAAATACTCCAAGAACATAAGCGTATCCCAGAACGTCTTGCCGGAAGCACGACAGAGGAATAATTGAGGAGGTGTCAACAAGAAGTACTTGAGTACCTGGCCACAGGTGGCGCTGGTAAATACACCCCCTTCTAGTATTGTGATAGCTGGCGTATCCCTCCATAGAATTCTGTCGGGCAACGGAGTTGACAGCTACATGATTATCGGGTAAATTCAATATTGAAAAAATAATAATAATAATAATAATAATAATAATAATAATCAATCTCTTCTCTCATGTTACCATTATCAATTATATTTGTTCCCAGATACTTATGTGAATGAGCCACTTAGTGTTTCCATTATCCATACAAACTTTCATTACTCCATCTTAGTTTCCATTTACCCTCATAACCTCTTTTTCTCTCATTTATTCTTGAAAGTTTCCCCTGTTGAAAACACTATCAAACTCTTTTATTAGTTTCTATACCTTCTCCTTACTGACCCGATCCCAAAAATTAACCATTCCATTTTCCACTCATAATTCATTCTCTTATCCCACTATTTGAACCTATATCCTTTCATTGACCTTCCACATCACTCGAGACACAAATAAATCCTTGTCTTTACTCGCTCTTAACCCCAAACTGTCACCATTCCGCTTTAGTCCATTTCTTTTAGCGAGGCATATTTGCACCGACTCGCAGCGGTGCCCATTTAGCTCGGAAAAGTTTCGTGATCGCTGATTGGTTGGACAAGATAATTCTAACCAATCAGCGATCAGGAAACTTTTCCGAACTAAAAGGGCACCGCTGCGAGTTGGTGCAAATCTGCCTCGCTAAAAGAAATGGACTATAGTTACTCTGATAAGTACTACACTGCATCACAAAAACTTAATTCTCACCAACCTATCATCTATATCATAAATTTTAACCACCTCCCACATGGCCTATCAATTGTATCAAGATTTTTCTAAGTCCATATATAAATCACACACGTTTAACCTTAGTTCAAACTTCTCACATAAGGCGTTTCATAACACACTTGGTCTATAACCTTTTCTTTGTCTAAACACTGATCTTCCCCCATTACCTGTCTACCTTTCTCAATCAACATCCAACCATACACCTTCCCTGGTATCTTCTTCTTTGTCTGCATCTTTTCACCAGTATTGGTGGATTTAGTGGTGAAAAGATCATTGATAAATATTTTATCGTAATCCATACACCTTCCCTGGTATACTATAGTCCATTTCTTTTATCGAGGCAGATTTGCACAGACTCGCAGCGGTGCCCTTTTAGCTCGGAAAAGTCTCCTGATCGCTGATTGGTTAGAATTATCTCATCCAACCAATCAGCGATCAGGAAACTTTTCCGAGCTAAAAAGGCACCGCTGTGAGTCGGTGAAAATCTGCATCGCTAAAAGAAATAGACTATAGTCATAATTCTTTGCTGACTTCATTACCTTAACTTTTAAATCTTTCAAACAGTAAGCTCTTTCCTCTAAAGAGGCATGGATCCCGATAAAAGATATATCAATGATCTTTTCCCCACTAAACCCACCAATAGTGCGTAGTTTAGTGTATTTGCTTCGTTATACTTATTTCCTAAAATTTCTTTAATAATTCTATAGAAACAGATTGCATTGCTCTGGTAGTTTCAATCACCCACTCGCTCGTACTTCATCCTTGCATCTAACCTTTGTATAGGGAATCTTGAAGAAATGTTAACATGTAACATTTAAGTAGAATAGCTATGATAGATGGATGGTATTTAGGGAAAAGAGGTAGATTCTGTGCCGTAAGAAGTTATGAGACGATAGCGAGACAAGATGAATGGAGTGGAATGAGAGGCAATTTTAACTAATCGTGAAAAAACTCCAAACTATTTTTACATACATACATACATATACCAAGGCACTTCCCCCAATTTTGGGGGGTAGCCGACATCATCAAATGAAACAAAACAAAAAAGGGGACCTCTACTCTCTACGTTCCTCCCAGCCTAACAAGGGACTCAACCGAGTTCAGCTGGTACTGCTAGGGTGCCACAGCCCACCCTCCCACATTATTTTCAGCTGTAACAAAAGAATCAATGAATCTACTCAACAAAAGTAATATTCGCCATTACTGTACCTTCAGATGGTGCAGGAGTATCTTTGAGAAAACTAGAAACTGTGCTGGTGTAAAGTCTACCCCTAAACATTCATAGTCGGTCTATTATATAGTAATCATTTCTTGAATCCAGAAACGGCAATAGTCGACTAAACGAGTCATATGCTTATCTAACAGGTGACAATTACAGGCTCTTTGGAAGCATTAAATCTCCCTGTCATCCTCCTGCAATATAGTATGGTTTATAAATTAATCTCTCCGACACTTCAAAGTAATCTAACTACAAATCATACATACATACATATACCAAGGCACTTCCCCCAATTTTGGGGGGTAGCCGACATCAACAAATGAAACAAAAACAAAAAGGGGACCTCTACTCTCTAACTACAAATACAAATGAATATTTTTTCTCATTCAAAATGAAAATCTCAAGGAAAATACACATATACAATATAGTTGTATACATGAATTTCAAGTCTGTTATTGAGCCCAATGATAAATATATTTTTTTGTTTGTATCAGTTTCAAAGTGGGAAAAAATTTACATCAAATTCAAATGGTAAAAAAATTAGGCAATGCATTTTAAACAATGGACTGAGAAATTGGGTGTAAAAAATTACTATATAATGAAAGCATTACATAGTACAAACAATAGGCTGTACTCCAAATCTCTTCTTCAAAAAAAAAAAAAAAAAAAAAAAGAGAGAGAGAGAGAGAGAGAGAGAGAGAGAGAGAGAGAGAGAGAGAGAGAGAGAGAGAGAGAGAGAGAGAGAGAGAGAGAGAGAGAGAATCTTAAACCTCCAATCTCATCATCCCTCCTCCAAACACCAACATTGCCCATTGGATAATGGAATTTTCCCAAACTATAAAATGTTTTACACATTTTTTGTTCCCTATGTAGGCTACTCAGCTATAAAACGGCTTTCATCGATACAAATATGCTTGGTTAAATACAGCAGACCCAGTTTTCCAACTTATTTAGATGTCCAACTTCTTTAACAACACCTCATTCTATTTTCAATCTATATATAAGAGCACATCTTTAGGTTGAGTCTAAAGAGCATCTCACAACATGACAGTGGTTTTAGTAAACTACTTTATAGTAACATAAATGATCTTCCTAATCGGGTGGTTGAATCAGTAAAACTTCAAAAGTTCAAAGTTGGAGCAAATACTTTTTTGTTGACCAGGTGGACATGAGTCTTTTTATAGTTTATTTATGACATATTTGTTTTTGATGTTGTTAATAGTTTATATATGACTTGTCTGCTTTGACGTTGTTACTTATTTTAGAATGATTTATTGTTAATTTGTTCTCTTCATTTATTTATTTCCTTATTTCCTTTCCTCACTCGGCTATTTTTCCCTGTTGGAGCCCCTGGGCTTACAGCATCTTGCTTTTCCAACTAGGGTTGTAGCTTGGATAGTAATAATAATAATAATAATCTGTTCAACTGGTGTCTACTGTAGCAAATGCTCTAATGTCAATTCACCCCAAAAAACTGGGTTGTATTTTATGGGTCCAATTACAAAAATAACCACCGTAAATCACCACAATTCCTTCAAGGAACTTTCACAAGTCACTGACCATTTTATTTAGGGAGAATTTGCCTTTTGAAATAAAATTATACAAAGTACCTTTATTTGTTACTCAAATATACAACTGTTCCACAAATTCAGTGAAGTAACAAACAAAAATAAAACTTATGAGTTAACACATCAAATCACATTTGCAGCTCATAATTATCTTTGTAAACATTTGCTCTACCTTAACGGACTAAGGTAACAGATTCCATCCAAATGCGTAAGAGGATGGAGGTTTGAGAACTTGAAAATTGTATATTGATAACCATATCATATCAACATTCAGTGTATCTACACAAGTTAATGTCAAGGATAATTGAAGTTTCTGTGAAATAAATGAGTTCAGTACACTCCCTACTTTATCGTAAAATTGAAACTTTGAGTATTTAAATTTTCCTTTAATTTTTACCTATAATTTTTTTTTCTAATTTCTTTTAGTGTTTCTTTGTATCTTAACTAGAAACGTATTTTTAGTAGAATAACTCCAGGCATTAGGATATGTCATAAACTTTATAAAGTTCAGTATGTATTGCACTCAAAATATCAATATTTCTGTTTTTATATATTCAGTAAATTTCTACAGTACTGTATAGCATTTTAGTACAATTAATCTTATAAAATGAGAACACACTTTATTCATAGAGTTCTTGAGATATTCGGAGTCTATCAATTATTTAAGTTTCTGTGGATTCAGTTGCAATATACTGTGTATCATCATTAAAAACAACCTTGAAACAATATAGTAGCTCTATCAATTATTTAGGTTTCTGTGGATTCAGTTGCAATATACTGTGTATCATCATTAAAAACAACCTTGAAACAATATAGTAGCTCTATCAATTATTTAGGATTCTGTGGATTCAGTTGCAATATACTGTGTATCATTAAAAAAAACCTTGAAAGTGTAGTAGCGTCATTATTTTAATTCTCATTATGGTGATGACTATTGTCCTGAATATTATCATAATTCCATTGTGATATACAAGAACTAAAAGTAAATTTTCAATAAAAGTAAATAGAATTTAATGAAATGGAAAAAAAATCTACTGAATGAGAAAACAAAGGGGCGTACCTCTTAAACCCTTCTTTTTTTTATCTTTTCAAAAACTGAAAGTCAATTTTCAATAAAAGTACATAGAATTACATGAAACGGAACAAAAATCTACTGAATGAGAAAACAAAGGGGCGTACCTCTTAAACCTTTCTTTTTTTTATCTTGTAACAAATCAAACATTCTTTTTAGAATCGAGAGACAAGTCATCGCTGGCTGCCATGAAATCTGTGAAGTCAATCGTACCGACTGCTGCTAACTGATTAACATTATCTAAAGCTTCTTGAGCATCTTCTTTGTACAACATAAAATGGCCTTGCACAGCTGCGGCGCTCAGGGGAATATTCATTTCCTTTGAACGCTGAAAAAAAAAAAAAAATTACGGTAAATACAGGAGAGAAACTTAGACTCCAAGAAATAAGAAAACATATTAGCATTATTATTATTATTACTATTATTATTATTATTACTTGCTAAGCTACAAACCTAGTTGGAAAACCAGGATGCTATAAGCCCAGGGGCCCCAACAGGGAAAATAGCCCAGTGAGGAAAGGAAACAAGGAAAAATAAAATATTTCAAGAACAGTAACATTCAAATAAACATTTCAATATAAACTATAAAAACTATAAAAAGCCCAGTGAGGAAAGGAAACAAGGAAAAATAAAATATTTCAAGAACAGTAACATTCAAATAAACATTTCAATATAAACTATAAAAACTTTAACAAATGAAAAGACAAAAGCAATCAAATCTAAGATAAGAAAGACTGTACTACTATACTATTCAATCTCAAAGTAAGGGCTTTACATCAATCTCAAAGAATGACATCAAAATCTTAAAATCATAGAACAGTGACCAACCTACCTCGGCAAAATTAGCAGCCAGAAGAGGGGATACGTCAGGGTAAAATCTACTAAACATGGATTCCAACTGATGTGGCGTACAATACCCAATGTACTGTTTCAGATCGACGCGGCCAGGCCGAATTAAGGCTGGGTCCAGTCTGTTCAAAATCAAAATATTACGTTACCAACAAAATTGTCACGTCATTCCCATCTATATTGGCATAAATGATTATTTTTACAAAATCATCATGATAAAAGCATGAGCATGAACTAAAATACAATCTTGAATACTGTAGTGTAATAAATTTTACAAGTTATACGTGTAACATTGCTAATGAAAATCCTGTTTCTTTCATAAAAAGCTTTACTATATATAGTACCATAAAACAGTACAGTAATACCCCACTTTAGTTGGTTCAATATACGTCAGTTCTCACTCTTACTTAAGTATTAAATACAAGAATAAAATCCATTTTATGTCATTTTACCTGACCTTACATCAGTCCTGTACTGTACTGTACAGATCTGCACTTCACATGGGTGCTCATCATTGTACGCATCCGGTTCTTTTTAAAACAATAGCAGCTAGTAAGAACTTTTCTGTGTTCAATACTTGTACACTACAGGTAACACGCAAGTCTCTTTCAAGGCAAAAATTTTATCTATATCGCAAATCGACTTAAGCTGGGTCTCGTAAAATTAATTAACGACCAAGTGGGGTATTACTGTACTAAAATTATCAAATAATTTTAACACCTGTTAAGTGTTTAAGTTGCCTTTTTGTAGAAATTATCCCAAGTTGTGACTATTTAGATTAAATCATGTTGCAACAAAACTAAGACCTTAACAACCCATGCAGGTTACCTTTCAGGATAATTTGTTGTCATGAAAACCATCCTTGCTTCAGTCGAGGCTACCCCGTCAAGGCAATTTAACAATCCGCTAAATGTCAGTCGATTCAATCCTGCGTATGCTGATTTCACTGGTGAAAGAAAATAATAAACAATTTACCCTCACAAATACCTTTAGAGAAGCCTTGAATAATAAAGAATTGTTTCATTAATAAAGAGTTATTTTCATTAACTTCAATTAGTTATGTGACATGAGTTTATCAGTCATATTCCATTATTATTATTATTATTATTATTATTATTATTATTATTATTATTATTATTATTATTATTATTATTATTATTATTAGCTAAGCTACAACCCTAGTTGGAAAAGCAAGATGCTATAAGCCCAAGGGCTCCAATAGGAAAAAATAGCCCAGTGAGGAAAGGAAATAAGGAAATAAATAAATGATGAGAACAAGTTAACAATAAATTATTCTAAAACAGTAACAACGTCAAAATAGATATGTCCTATAAAAACTATTATCATATGAATGTGAAATGGGCTTTATTCATTGATTGTAAACAATTCAGGCAAATCTATTAAAATACAATTCCAAAAACATAAATACCTCTACCCACTTAGTTTAGATTTTATGTTGTACCTCATGCTCAAAAGAATGAGGTAATGAAATTACCTGGATAAGGTTGCTACCAAAACAAAAAAACATTAATTTGGTACTGTAACTTATATATGGTTCAACTACTTTCACTACACAATATATTAGCTAAAACAATATATATATACATTTACTGTAAACTGCAATGTAAAGACAATACAGTACAGTACTTGAAAACTGAGCCTTTAAAATAAATTAAAATCAAACACTTACTTTCTGGAGTGTCTTCACGGCTAACAAATGCAGAATCGACGTCTTCTAAAAGAATTATAGTACTCTGGAAAGAAAACAAACTCAAATTAAACTGGAAATCTCTATATAATTCACTATAACTTAACCAATAAATAAAGATATATCGTTAATTATTAGGCCGTGAATCAATCAAGACTTCCTATCTAAAATGACCTTCAAAATTCAATCTCCATATAACTCTTTGCCAAGTATCAGAATGAAATTAATTTATCCTGAATTACTGTAAACAATACACTTCATAAATCATTCAACTTACAATAGCACTGTAGTTCTTTCCTTTTTTTATAAATTCGAGGAAAAGCTCAACATATTAACAACAAATTTTTAAAGTAATTTGTATGTCATATAAACTCTATTCGTTTAATTAGGGATATCGTTTCAGCTTGAGACGGAATCAGTCATTAAGGCTCGTTATTCAAGTGGCGAGGGTGCTGGATGAGGAACCCCGCTTCCTTTCCAAATGGAGAGTCCTCACTTTTGATAATTCGGACCAAGACTGAGAGGGGTGGTTGATGAAGGAAGTTGGATAAATACTCGTGATTCAACTTTAACTACCGATTCCAACTTGCGCTGAAACTATCTCCCTAATTTAAGGATGAGGATTTGTATGACACATAGGAACAATGTTAAGATCAATGTACTCTAGTTCTACAGAACTTGTTTTTATTTCTAATTTGGTAAATAAATTTTAAATGTATACAGTATCAACAGCAAAATTCAAAAGTTTTTCTTATATTTAAGCAATCTTTATATATCAACATTACTGTAAAATATACAAATGGTCTACTAAATTTATATATATGAGACAACTGAAATACAGTACTTTAAAGTTGTAAACAAAGTCATAAAATACCATGGTTTTGCAAAGGTCAACTATGCTTTAAGGGGACCGTCCGCCATGTCCGCCATTTTTTTTTCTAATGATCCAAATTACACAATTTCTATATATGTTTTAGACATATATAATACCTTCATCATATAAAAATTTCAAGTCATTTGATCAAAAACTTTTGGATTTATTAGCAAAAATCATGATTTAAAAAAAATATTTAGGTACATTTTTCCCCACTACTATAATACCAATTGTATTGAAACTTATACCACAAAAACTACTCTAACAACCGAACAATTCTGTCAGACAGAATTACCATTTTCCTTTCTGTTTTTTTTAATGAATTTTTATTTTTTTTCCTCGTCTAGACGGAAAATAATCGTGAAAAAAAAAAATGTAAAAAGAAAATCAAAATTTTGTCTGACAGAATTGGGGGATTTTTATTCTTCTTTTTAACGATATCGTTCTCTCTAATATCGAACAACAAATAAGTGAGAAAAATGTACCTAAGTGGGAATAAGTATGTTTTTGAGTTATGAGCTCCCAAAGATTTGCAGCAAACTTTCGCTTCTTTTCTAAAAGAAATCAAGATAATATTATTATGATAACTTTTATTGTTTATTCCTACATAAATGCACCCTAAACGAGGTACTTGAACCCTCAGTTTACTATTCCTATGTTATGAGTTGCCAGCGATCTCTAATTGTTGCCAGTGTTTTAGTTAGCAGGTTTCAGCTTTGTACTCTTATCCATGTTTCCCTATTTCTTCATTCTTTTTTCTTGTTCTCCACTTACTTTTTGTTTTTTCTATCACCTTATGTAACATTGGCATTGCTATAAAATTCCAGAGGACGTTGTGAAAGCACAATCAACATACGAACTTCAAGTAAATAAACACATGCATTATAATTTCTATATGTCTTTGGAAACTTTGCTGATGTTTTCGTAGCTGGTAGTTTTCATTCACCTACCCTCTACCAATGTCTTTCATTTCCACCAGAAGTACGGGATTTCGAAACATGAGAGAGAGAGAGAGAGAGAGAGAGAGAGAGAGAGAGAGAGAGAGAGAGAGAGAGAGTTGAACATTGTTATTATAGTATTTGTATAAATGGGAGTTTTAAATAATTAGAGAGAGAGAGAGAGAGAGAGAGAGAGAGAGAGAGAGAGAGAGAGAGAGAGAGAGAGAGAGAGAGAGAGAGAGAGAGAGAGAGAGAGAGAGAGAGAATAAAAGTATTTGTATAAATGGCAGTGGTAAATAATTCGAGAGAGAGAGAGAGAGAGAGAGAGAGAGAGAGAGAGAGAGAGAGAGAGAGAGAGAGAGAGAGAGAGAGAGAGAGAGAGAGAGAGAGAGAACTGTGCATCTGTCAAACTCAGTCATACAGACAACGCCATAAGGATGACGTCATCATTTAAAGACCGCTATATCTTCATTGTTTGGAGAAATGATTGACTATTTGTTCTTTCTATAACCTTAGGTAACATTGGCCTTGCTATTATGTTCCCGAGGGCGTTGTGGAAACACAATGTACATACGAACTTCAAGTAAACAAACGCATACATTATAACTTCTATACATCTTTGGAAACTTTGGCTTCTGTTATTGTAGGAGTAGATTTCGTTCATATACACTCTACCAATGCCTTCCATTTCTGCCAGACGTACGATAGATCGAAATAGAAGTGAAAAACCGCTATAGATATGCAAAATTAACTCACAAAGACGATTTTGTCAAACTCAGTCATGCAGACGACGCAGTAAGGATGATATCATCATTTAAAAACCTCTATATCTTCGTTATTTGTAAAAATAATTGGCTGAAACTCCTGGGGAGTATGTACGACATGTTTACGCATACATAGAAGCAATAAAACGATTTTCGATTTCTGAAAGTTGTTATGTCAATACCCCATGGCGGACGGTCCCCTTAAATGGTTTGAGATGCACGACCTAATGTACATATAAGATCTGATCCCAACCTTGTCCTTCATGTATCCAAGATAACCTTGACTGACCTCTTCTCAATCACCCAAACCTTAACTTAATAATGGTACAAAGACCAAATTCTCACGATAGATTTGGAATACAAATCACCCAATCTGCTTTTTTCTATATGAAATAATTCTATATTAATGCTCCTAATTTCCAAAGAAGTACATACCTCTGGAGCAAGCGCTAATAAATGATTCAACCTATCGTCGGTAAGGCCACGTTCACTCAAGTTCAGGACACAGATGCCGAGCTGAAGTTCACCCGCGAGCGCCGTGATAAACGAACTCTTCCCACATCCTGGAGGACCGTGGAGGAGGTATCCTCTTCTGTATGGTATTCCTGTGAAAAAATATCATCACAACAAATGTAAAACATTGTTTAAAAGCCATAGATAAATACACTTTATGTACATCTACAAATACAAGCAAGCAAAATGATGATTCTGTTTTCCCCCCAAACAATATTCTAGATGTTCAATAATGATGATGTATTTGACAGGCGTATGATTTGAAATGAAAGCTATTGAAAAAATGTGTCGAAAATCATTTCCACTTTCAATTGAGTCAATACGAGGAAAGACGCAGTTAGCAAATGAAAGGGAACTTTCCCCCCAAAATAACAGGTTGTTATAAACTGTAAATAATTACTATATTCTTGTTTGATTATTTGTGGGAGACACCACAATACAAGATTTGAATTTTCTTACAAGTTTTGTGCCTCTTATAGTGGTCAAGTAATAATGTGCTGTTAGTTTTCACCTTTTTAAAGAATCTTTTTTTTAAAGGGCCTACTGAATTAATGTAATAATAATTATAAGAATAAAAACTTCAAGAAATAGTCGAATTGACTAGTTAGGTCGTTCTTACTTTCTGTTTTGTTTTGGTGTTTGGTCATGGACGGAAAGTAAACTGAATGATTACCATTTGTTAATATTAAATGTAAATGTTTAACTTTCCCCCTTTTTGTATTCTAATTGAATTAATTAATTAAATGTTAAATGTATTTCTTATAAGGAAACAGTTTTGATTTCCCGTCTTTATTTTTCAACGATTGTTCGAGAGTATTCGAACAAAGGAAAGAAAACGGGAGTTGTTCTCAAGTTGAATCAGACTGGAAGAGTCAGTTGAGCTCAAGTCGTTACACGATTACTATCAAACGCATCCTTGGATCGTGTGTTCCTTCCGTTACAAAGTGAACTTTTTAGTTCGAACATTAATCTTCTATCAAGATCATAGCTGCCTTATACAAGTACAGGTAAATTGATTAATAAAGACTTTACCCCTAATTTGATGCAAGTTAGATATTATTCTAACAAACTAAAATACAACAAAATAGGACCCACAATGATCAAATGAGAAGAAAAACCTACCTCTATTTGAGTACCATTCAGGATTATCAATAAACTCCTTGACATCTCTGACAATTTTTTCCGACACACCTCTGTCTAGCACGACAGAGCTCAAGGGTCGAGGCTTTCGTGGATTCCCAAATTGCCTCCACTCAGATCCATAAGCAGTATACATAATCGTCTTGCCTTCATTTTGCTTGATTGCTAAATCTCGTGCTGTAAGGAAAAGGTATGACAGCATTGAGAACTCTATTAAAATCATTGAATACTATGTAATAAACAAAGAGAAAATAAAGATCATATGAATAAAAGTTGGAAGACCTAGGCCTACAGAGATGAGGATAGGAAGTGAGAAGTAGATGATGCATGGAGGAGTATTGAATTAAAACCTCAAGATAGAGATGGCAGGCGAAACCTAACAGAGGCCCTTTGCGTCAATAGGCGTAGGAGGAGATGATGATGATGATGAATAGACATAGAAGTGAATTTTGAAAAAAATAATCTTACATTCCATTGCAATAGTTTTTATACAAAGAAAATTAAAATGAATTCCTTGGCCTCACGCAAAATGAAGAGTAACTAAATTTGTTAAGGTTGTTGCATATGACCAATAATGCACAAGAACTGTGATAATTGTGTTTATTGCATTGTAGGTAATTTACTCTGAAAGTCATTACTAAGCATGCAGAATCTCAAAAGCTTAAGAAAAGGAATCTAAAAGCATACGACTCCCAGAGGAAATCCATAGACATGGTCAACATACTTGGCCAGGATATTCCTTACAATTTCACCATTACAAAATGTGTTGTGGAATTCCAACAGAAGTGGGAAAACAAAGGAATGACCCCAGACTGAGTTGCTGAAAAAAGGGATTTTGACGAAGGAAAAATCTATTTCTGGGCGAGAGACCTGTGTCGCTCTGTGAAATACCCCTCTAGCACCATTTCTAAGGCATAGTTATTGCTGAATATACCAGAGAAAAAGAGATGTATGGAATGCCAGGAATAAACCTAGCTCGCTCACTCTTTGAGTGTCGGTATAGAAAACTGGGGCGTGATTGAACCACGACCATAGATCCCTCACCAATTAGACCTCTCCTTCATCAACATCCCCCCTCTCTACCCCTACATCTCCCCACCCCCCATCTTCATTCCTCCTCAGCACTTGCATTGGTTAGACGTGTTTTGTTTTATAAACCAGTTATTAGTGCATGGTCTTTACAGAAAGATTTAAGCTGAAATTAGAATCAGATATAGGAATTTGAAAGGCATATTGGGGAAAGAGCAAATTGTCTTCAACATGGGTGCTACAATTAATGTTAACACCAATACAGAAGTTGAGAATCCAAACAATTTTAGAACATGAATTAGTCCTTCAAACCCAAAATACTCCTCATAAGTGGTATTTCCTGCAATACATTGATATCTATTTTAATAGTTTGAAGATTTCTTCGTGGCAGACAACTTAGAAAAGGGTTAAACCACTTGGGAAAAGTTATACCATCAGAAGAGCAACAATTAAAGAAAAGCAAGTACACTGAAATGCCTAAAAAAATGAGATTTCTAATATTTAAAAAAAATCCAGTCATTCCTCTCAGGTTGCCAATTTCCTAAACTACTGTACAAAAATAAATGCAGCAATAGATAAGGTAGCCCCTGCACCAAAATTGCAAATGATCTTGCGTGACCTTCAGATAAAGCACAACGATTGCAAAGCTTTCATTAGAAAAGCCCTAATTTTACCATCCATTTAGTTTAGTTTATTGTAAACCACTAGGGATATTCATTCACTTTTCTAATTACATTTTCTATTCTTTGGGACTTAGTCTTTTACAAAAAAAATCTATCATATCAATAGCCACATCAGTTTAAAAAACAAACACTATACTTAACAAAATTCAAGATTTAATCACATGCCTAAAGTGCAATGTGACATTCCCCCTCCCCAAATGTTCTATGCTATTTAGTAGCTCAGTAATTTGCTCTGTAAATATAAAGCAAATGGGATATCTATGAGTAATAACTAAGTGAGAAAATATCATTATTGCTCTTCTCACTGTTATTACCGAGTAGCTTAAGAAGACCTCTGCATCTCATTAGCAAATACCCTAAAGGCTCTATAGAAGAAAAAGTTTGACAGCCGAACAGAAACAGACCAATAGGAGCTTATGAAAAGTAAAATGTAGGATGTAATGCAACCAAGATTTAAGTGAAGCTACGAAACCTTTAGTAAAAAAAATCTAATGAAGATGGAGTTAATTGATGTTTTCATTAAACATACACATTTCAATGCTATTCAAAAATAAAAACTAACGTTCTAAAAACGGTACAAATTTACTGTTACTCTACATATAGTTCACATGCATTATATCAAGCTACATCCTACAGTGAAGATCGATAGAAAAAGACAAACTGTACTAACCCTCATCTAAGATTTCAAAAAACAGATCTTTGTTTTTGCCGATAGTTGTAAACTTCACATCTTCAAAAGGAACTCCCATTTGAATATCTAACGTTTGCTGCGATCTCGTACGTTCGACACGCATCCAAGTCCTTTTATACCTGAAATACCAAGATCCCACTGAACAAATTGCTAAACAAGCCAGTTTAACAGAATACTAAATTTCTGCCAAAGTTATCCCTAAATAAAATGTTTCCATAATACCCCCAATAAAAATATGATGAAAAAATCCAACAGGCTACTCTTACGCACTCACATTCATTACAAGACCATCACTAAAATCATTATATTATTATTACTTGCTTAGCTACAACTCTAGTTGGAAAAGAAGGATGCTATAAGCCCAAGGGCTCCAACATGGAAAAATAGCTTAGTAAGGAAAGGCAATAAAGAAATAAACAAACTAAGAGAGACGTAATGAACAATTGAAATATTTTAAGAACAGTAACATTAAAATAATTCTATCATATATAAACTATAAAACTTAAACAAAACACAAGATACAGTGTGCCTGAGTGTACCCCAAAACAAGAGAGAACTCTACCTGCAAGACATTTAACAAGTGATACAAATACTGAAAACACTAGTTGTGAAAAAAGAAATGGTATCGAAGCTGCATAACTTGCAGCATCAAGAGAATGTGGGGGAGATTTCAACTGAGGAGGAAGAGGGAAAGTGTGACAAACCTAAAGCTTCAAGGGAAATTAGAGATATCAAGAATGTGGGAAACCCTGCAAATTTTTGTAGACACATCACCCACATAAAGCTTCAGCAGGACAAATAAAAAATCTATTTACTAACTAGCCATACTACATTTTCAAGCCATTTTAAAGAAAATTAAAATGCAGTCATTTGTAGATAGGTTCCTTGTTAAGTGTAAAAAGAAACGACCAAGTGTCCAGAAAGCATAAACCAAGTGATTCTCCTAGTGATAGAGAATGTTGTTTAAGAGAAGGAACTCAGATAAAGTTTTTATGGAGGGATATTCTCCCTAAAAGCAAAAAAACACGTTTCTTATATCATCTCGTCTCCGTCATGTCAGCCACGACTCTCCTTAAAGGTAGAGTGCGACTTCATCCAGGATGACAGGATCAGCCAAAGGTTAAAAAACCTCAAAATACAAATCCTATTTCAGTGGGCTCAAGATGAGATGCAAGTGAAAATTTATGTAAACACCTAGTAAGCGTTAGAGTCCAAATCACAAGGTTTTAAATTGGCACACAATTCCTGCGAGGATGAAGCAGAAGTATTTCTCCTGGACCAATGAATGGGTAATTGAAAACACTTGTCCTTGAGGTCCACAGAAAGAACGAAGTCTTCTTTCTGATAGCTGCGCGTACCGATATTGGTGTCTAAATCTTGAACCAAGTTCGTTGAAAAAACTTGGATTGCTGACTGGTCTCCTTGTGATCGACTTCTCCACCAGGAAAAGCTAGATGCAGAATCCCTGAGACCTATCTTGAATGACTTTTAATCCATTCTCCACCATTAATTTCACCTGTTATAATCACCAGCGCTTTCAGCGATTTCTGAGGGTAAGTCAGGAATGTCATCAGAGAGCGAGTGAGGGCAGGACAAGATCTGGTGAAAGGAAGGCGGTATCCATCCTGTAGGACCTCCATTACCCAACTTTCTACACCATATGAGTTCCATGTGGCCCAATGGTTCGACAGGTATGGCCCCTTCGAGGCAGTCGGTCTCCTTCCCCATTCCTGGCACGGCCAGGTTGAGGGCAAAACGGACACTGTCCTTGCCTTTCCTTGAGGTAGATGAGGCTGGAGCTACAGATCAAGATTTGAATGTCATCATAGGCTACTTCTGTTCTGACTTCATGGATTGTATTGAAGACTTCAGAGAGGTTAACTTAGGACCTAGGCCATTGAAAGTGACTACAAAATGGATAAGGGAATTGTGACTTTAATTTCTCCATTTCTTGAAGGTGGCATCGACGTCCTTCTGCCAGAAAGGCGCCGAACACTCCAGTACTGGCGTGTTCCTAAGGGTGAGTGCTGCTTCCTGTCCCACTTAGCTGGTGAAGTGGGAGGCCACTCAATCCTTTCTCTTGAGGACTCAATTTGCCCACTGATGCACAAAGAAAGTCACTGTCTTTGCGCCTGAGAGGATGATATCAGTGTCAGTGTATTTCTTCTTCATTTTAGAAATAGACAAATCATGAGATGAAGCGAATTACAAGACTTCTACTGATCAGTGGTCAATCTAGGCTATCGCTTTGAGTCTCGCCATGTAATCAGTTTCCATGGCAACAGACTCAGAGTATAAGAACGAAGTAACCTCGTACTTGAATTTCTCCCCTGAGTTTTGCTGTTAGCACTGCTAATGCTGGATCAACTATAACAGGAGATAGATCTATTGCTTTCGGCACGTAGAACCTTTGTTGACGAAAAAGCTGGAGGCAAGAGCATGTTTGAGTGGCTCCAGCAAAGGAAATTCAGCCAAAACGAGACACAGGGAAGTACGTCAGTACTGAACTGCAACCGAACTGCCAAAACGAGACACAGGGAAGTACATCAGTACTGAACAGCGACCGAACTCAAAGTGAGGGTTACTCCACCTGTCAAGTGGGAGGGGCATACCCTCCACCCAACAGGATACTGTTTACCTCGTTTAAAAAAACTGTTCTAGTTTCACTGAAGTCATACTCCTATCAAATGATGGTGGTTTGTATTTGTATAAGAATAAATATATAAATGAAAAATAGGACAGAGAAATCAATACAGTATAACTGTTGATGATATTTCTGAACAAAAAGCTATCTAGATTCTGACAGTGCTGCCAATGACAGAGCAACAAACACACACATGGACCATGAGGAGAGCAATTATATCTATCAACAGGTCCAAGGGGTGCTTGCAAGAATGAAATCTCCTGCTGTCTAGAAGACTAAAGACATAAGTGTCTGGGGACACTCAAGACCATGAAAGTGGGTATTGTAAGACTGAGGTATTAATACAGCAAAAAAGCAAATAGATATTTTACATTTCACAAATATTTCATGTGATTTTAATGTGCAATAAAGTATATTACATAAATGTTCTAAGGATAAGCATTCCATTATTATTTATATCAAAAGATGACTTAGCTTCATCAGACAAAAAATATACTATAGTCCATTTCTTTTAGCGATGCATATTTGCACCGACTCGCGGCGGTGTCCTTTTAGCTCGGAAATAGTTTCCTGATTGCCGATTGGTTAGAATTATCTT
This sequence comes from Palaemon carinicauda, assembly GCF_036898095.1. NCBI lineage: Eukaryota > Metazoa > Arthropoda > Malacostraca > Decapoda > Palaemonidae > Palaemon > Palaemon carinicauda. The sequence goes on along the minus strand of NC_090745.1, from coordinate 121,435,893 downwards.
GTCCAACCAATCAGCGATCCGGAAACTTTTCCGAGCTAAAAGGGCACTGCTGCAAGTCGGTGCAAATATGCATCGCTAAAAGAAATGGACTATAGAATCCAATCAAGAGAGAGACTGCAGTACCTTAAGCACAGGTTAAATACAAACCTTCTTCTATAATGTCTTGAAAAAGCTGCTTCTTTTTGCCAAAAACAGTAAATGACACATTTTCCCAAGGAGTGCCATGCTGCAGATCCACAGTGTGTTGCTCCCTTGTACGTTCTACTTTGACCCAAGTGCCGCCATACCTAACAGGGTCATCATTTTACAAAACTTGTAGCTTATAAGCTGGTCTAATGAAATCTGCTATTTAAATCTATATAATTTAAGATATAAAAAGTGCTGGAAATGCCACTATAAATCAATTATCAATTATTTATTAGTAACTACTGTACTGCACATTACTTGCTATATATCCATAAATAATTTTCTAAAATATAAATTATGATAATCGCTGTAAAAATAAAAATAATAACCAAATATAATAGTGTAATGGTAAACTAATACTGTAGGAATATTATTACAGATTATAATAATGCAGAAATAACAACATTAATAACAACGAAGACTGAAGAGTAATTATATTCTTAAAAGATTAGGATAAATAAGATCCTTTTCTTTTGCATTAACCCTTTTACCACCAGGCTATTTGGATATTTCCAACCCTTAACCCCCAGGGGGTTATTTTTTTCCCAGCACATTTTGCAGTATATCTTTTTTATATTGCTCTAACAGCCTTAATTTTTGTCATAGAGAGGTCAGGTTGGTCTCATTCTCTTGGAAAATGCCTGAATTTTAAAGCAATTTTTTGCAAGGACGTACCGGTACGTCCATGGGGGTAAAGGCATGGCTTTTGTGAAACGTACCAGTACGTCCTTTGGGGGTAAAAGGGTTAAATTACCGGTTAATACTTTCATGTTTCAGATCATGATAAATGCTTATCTCGCGCTAGGAGAAACTATACACTCCAGATTCATTACAGAGGCTAGTTACTAATCTAAACTTATATCTGGGATTAATGGAAGGCCAAATACCTCACTTTCATGATCCACAATCCCAGTTAATGACCCAATGAGAGAACAAGAATAGCGAAGAAGTCGGAAGATATAACGCAAACCTGATGCAGTATAAGAGCTTTCATTCCCTCTGACATTGATGACATTTGTCCGTGCATTGCTTGGGGGTTTCGTACTGTATATATTTCTCAGAAAATATAAAAAAAAAAATTCAAAGTAATTTGTACTTTTCCTAAATATACAAACCTAAGTCCTTTAATAGAATTATCGGTTGGAAAATCACAAATTATTAGTAATTTGTATTTTTCCTAACATACTTACCGAGAACTACTTTCACACGAGTTACCTGGAACCTCCTCTCAAACGACCAGAGTTTTGTGTAGTTTACCCTACTCCTGTTTTCTGTAATGGTAGGCCTAGGCGGAAGGATACGTGCCCTGAGGGCAATGCCGAGGCAGGCCACATGTGAGCTTGGGTCGCGACCTTCAGTAAGTTCTCTGGTCGCGTCGTGATATCATCTCGACGCTCCTCACATCTCAGTGCGACCCTTTGTGTTGTGTACCGCATGTGTGACCATGTGTTTTACGTTGTGCTTAAACATTAAAGAAATAAGGCTGTTATAAGTACTGATAGGTGGTTCGAGGAAAGCCCTGTCCAACAGTCAGTTATCAAGACTAATACTTTTGACCTTTAACTCTGGGACTTGTGGGGTGGCTGAAGGAGGAAGTGTAACTTGATGGACTAAGGTCTCATAGTTAGGAAAAATATAAATTACTGTACTCAGTTGCAGGAGAGCATACATCCTCGTACATGGTACGTTGTCAGAATGCATCAGTATCTATTAGGAGAAAAACAATTGATACATTTCATTCCCCCTTCACCCGTTAACAGATCCTGTCTGTAAGGAAAGGCTGCTTGATTATTAAATTCACCTACATCTGACGTCCGGTCTTCACATCCAACAGAAGGGAAAGAGAAGAGAATAGAAGGCTGGTTCTTCAACCATTCATTATATGCTTGAGTTGAAACAGTCATCATATAAGAGAGGCTTCTGGTCCCGTGAGGAACTAGGCTGGCTACGCAACCTGGCAGTCACCAATGGGTCAAGTATAAAAGAACGTAAAGTCATGTAGGTATATTACTGCATGTAGTGGGAGGTCAAAGTTGTCTGGTGTTACCAGACTCTTTCCTTTAATGTCTTAGCCAGTGACAGGTTCTTCCTGAGTGCTAAAGAGTATCCGTTACCCTTGATTTCATGAATCCTTGCACAAGCTGGACCTCCAACCTTCTTGCTGGTTGAAGGATAGGTACATCCTGTGGTCTCACAAAATTATCCCATTCCCCTTTTTGGAGTGTAGTTCTCACTCGTCCAATCAGGAAGACTGTGTATTCAGATTGTAACTCACCTTGCTTTGTGGTAGTTTCTCTGCTTTAGAAGGGAGTTACCCATCTCAGACTGAGTGTCCCCGTACCTCTTTCTTAACACTGAAAGTTACTCATCTGGCCATAACAGTTTTTCCAGGAAGGTGATCTCTGTACTACAATGTTAGCGAGTGTTCCCAGTGCTTCCCATGGGAAAAAACTCCAGTGTAGTGGTTTGTGATGAAACAACAGTGACTGTCACACTAGGCTCATGATCGCTAACCAACCCCCAAGGTCCCTGTCAGCAGGGTAAAAAACAACCCTCCATATTGCAATAGGAACAGAAAGGTAGACACACTCTCCCACCCTCTCCTGGCTGACATTGCTGATGTTCGGTCCTAGTAAGATTTCTCACCTTCTCCCAGTGCAACAGCAGTACCTTACAATGGCTCGTACTTGCTTCATCTACCGCAAAAATACCAGATAGAGGGTGAATATCGTCACTCCCTCCCAACAGAAGAGAGCGGTCGCTATAAGTCCCATGGAACTTTCTGCAAAAAGCTTTACTATAACCTCTCCTCAAGGAAGATATACAGTTGAGGGGAATGGAAGAGGGAGAAGATATAGGTAAAGGAGGAACAGAGAGGGCTATCTCTCCTTCCCATTGACAATCATTCTTACTTCACACAGGAAGTCATGGACTACACTTCATTTTAGGATGCTACAGGAGCTTCCTCCACCCGACCCCAACTCAAACAACTACTCTGGGGGTTCGGTTAAGGAGAAGCACTGGGAACACTTGCTGTCATTGCGACACAGGTATCACCAATAGGAGAAAACTGATGGTCCCAGGTTAACCCACCCGAAGAATAATTTACACTATTGGGAACACAGCTACGTCGACTCTCAGTCTCAAATAGGTAAGTCCCTCCCCAGGAAGTGAAATTACCATAAAGCCCATCGTCTTCCCGATCGAAAGAGCAAGAACAATACTCTAAAAATGGGGGAGATTGCTTATAGTCCCTCCCTCTTTAAAAAATTAAACAAGACATGGAGTTCTGAAGGTTTGTATCCTCATCCAGTAGGAACAAAATTCACATCACCACATGCTTACCTTCAAGTGCACTTTCCCTTACAAGTAAAAGCACTCACAAAAATAAAAAAATCAACACTTAACACACACGAATCTTTTCAAGTCCAACAGCCGAGACTTTTAAAGTCCAACATTCGAGACTTTTAAAGTCCAACATTCGAGACTTTTAAAGTCCAACAGTTGAGACTTTTAAAGTTCAACAGTCGAGACTTCTAAAGTCCAACAGTCGAGACTTTTAAAGTCCAACATTCGAGACTTTTAAAGTCCAACAGTCGAGACTTTTAAAGTCCAACAGTCGAGACTCCTAAAGTCCAACAGTCGAGACTTTTAAAGTCCAACATTCAAGACTTTTAAAGTCCAACAGTCGAGACTTTTAAAGTCAAACATTCGAGACTTTTAAAGTCCAACAGTCGAGACTTCTAAAGTCCAACAGTCGAGACTTTTAAAGACCAACATTCAAGACTTTTAAAGTCCAACAGTCGAGATTTTTAAAGTCCAACAGTCGAGATTTTTAAAGTCCAACAGTCGAGACTTTTAAAGTCCAACAGTCGAGACTTTTAAAGTCCAACAGTTGAGACTTTTAAAGTTCAACAGTCGAGACTTTTAAAGTCCAACAGTCGAGACTTTTAAAGTCCAACAGTCGAGACTTTTAAAGTCCAAAATTCGAGACTTTTAAAGTCCAAGAGTCAAGACTACATATGCACCAGTTGCGGTCAAGGATGAGACAGGTAGGTAGGCAGGGCTTCCCCCTCAAACCACATGTTGTGAAACTACCTTGTTAAGCATTCAATGACTGCTCCAGTGTGATTGAAGGTATACTTTTATTGTAAAGGATAAAAGGTTTGTATAATCATAGGAGCAAAATTCATACATACTACAGTGTTTACATGTATATATATACTGTATAAACATACATATATATGATAGAGAGAGAGAGAGAGAGAGAGAGAGAGAGAGAGTGTGTTTTATACATACATACTGTACATACAGACAGATAGATATAGATAGATTAGATTAAATTAGATAGATAGATAGATAGATAGATAGATTAAAATGTTATTTTCATTAGTAAAATAAATTTTTGAATATACTTACCCGATAATCATGTAGCTGTCAACTCCGTTGCCCGACAGAATTCTACGGAAGGGATACGCCAGCGATCGCTATACAAGAGGGGGGTGTACTCACAAGCGCCACCTGTGGCCAGGTACTGCAGTACTTCTTGTTGACACCACTTCAATTTTTCCTCGGTCCACTGGTTCTATGGGGAGGAAGGGTGGGTCAATTAAATCATGATTATCGGGTAAGTATATTCAAAAATTTATTTTACTAATGAAAATAACATTTTTCAATATTAAACTTACCCGATAATCATGTAGCTGATTCACACCCAGGGAGGTGGGTGAAAACCAGTGTACATGTATATCAAGAAGCTAAGTATCCCGTATTTCATATTATCAGTTATTCAAAATAACAATGAAATTACAAGTACCTGGTAAGGAAGTCGACTTGAGCCATTACTCTGCCTTAAATAAGTTCGTCTTCCTTACTGAGCGCAGCGTTCCTCTTAGGAGGCTGAACAACTCTAAGGTGCTGAAGTATCGAGGGCTGCAACCCATACTAAAGGACCTCATCACAACCTTTAACCTCGGCGCTTCTCAAGAAAGAATTGACCACCCGCCAAATCAACAAGGATGTGGAAGGCTTCTTAGCCGACCGTACAACCCATAAAAAGTATTCAAGAGAAAGGTTAAAAGGTTATGGGATTATGGGAATGTAGTGGCTGAGCCCTCGCCTACTACTGCATTCGTTGCTACGAATGGTCCCAGGGTGTAGCAGTACTCGTAAAGAGACTGGACATCTTTGAGATAGAATGATGCGAACACTGACTTGCTTCTCCAATAGGTTGCATCCATAACACTCTGCAGAGAATGGCTCTGTTTGAAGGCCACTGAAGTAGCCACAGCTCTCACTTCATGTGTCCTTACCTTCAGCAAAGCAAGGTCTTCTTCCTTCAGATGAGAATGTGCTTCTCTAATCAGAAGCCTGAATAGTAAGAAACTGAGTTCTTAGAACTTGGAAAAGAAGGTTTCTTGATAGCACACCATAAGGCTTCTGATTGTCCTCGTAAAGGTTAAGACCTTTTTAGATAGTACCTAAGAGCTCTAACTGGGCAAAGTACTCTCTCCAGTTCATTCCCCACCAAGTTGGACAGGCTTGGGATCTCGAACGACTTAGGCCAAGGACGTGAAGGAAGCTCGTTTAGCAAAAACCGAGCTGCAAGGAACATGTAGCCGTTTCAGATGTGAAAACAATGATCCTGCTGAAGGTGTGGATCTCACTTACTCTTTTAGCTGTTGTCAAGCACACGAGGAAAAGAGTTTTTAATGTGAGGTCCTAAAAAGAGGCTGATTGGAGAGGTTCAAATCTTGATGACATAAGGAACCTTAGGACCACGTCTAGATTCCAGCCTGGAGTGGACAACCGACGTTCCTTTGAGGTCTCAAAAGACCTAGGGAGGTCCTGTAGATCTTTGTTGGTGGAAAGATCCAAGCCTCTGTGGCGGAAAACCGCTGCCAACATACTTCTGTAACCCTTGATCGTAGGAGCTGAAAGGGATCTTACTTTCCTTAGATATAACAGGAAGTCAGCAATCTGGGTTACAGTGGTACTGGTTGAGGAAACTGCATTGGTCTTGTACCAGCTACGGAAGACTTCCCCTTGAGACTGATAGATTCTGAGAGTGGATGTTCTCCTTGCTTTGGCAATCGCTCTGGCTGCCTCCTTCGAAAAGCCCCTAGCTCTTGAGAGTCTTTCGAAAGTCTGAAGGCAGTCAGACGAAGAGCGTGGAGGTTTGGGTGTACCTTCTTACGTGAGGTAGACGTAGAAGGTTCACTCCTAGAGGAAGAGTCCTGGGAATGTCGACCAGCCATTGCAGTACCTCTAAGAACCATTCTCTCGCGGGCCAGAGCGGAGCCAACCAACGTCAGCCGTGTCCCTTTGCGAGAGGAGAACTTCTGAAGTACCCTGTTGACAATCTTGAACGGCGGGAATGCATACAGGTCGAGATGGAACCAATCCAGCAGAAAAGCATCCACGTGAACTGCTGCTGGGTCTGGAATCGGAGAACAATACAACAGGAGTCTCTAGGTTATCGAGGTAGCGAACAGATCTATGGTTGGCTGACCCCACAGGGCCCAAAGTCTGCTGCAAACATTCTTGTGAAGGGTCCACTCTGTGGGGATGACCTGACCCTTCCGGCTGAGGTGATCTGCCATGACATTCATACCGCCCTGAATGAACCTCGTTACCAGCGTGAGCTTTCGATCTTTAGACCAGATGAGGAGGTCCCTTGCGATCTAGAACAACTTCACGAAAGAGTCCCTCCCTGCTTGAAGATGTAAGCCAGGGCTGTGGTGTTGTCAGAGTCCACCTCCACCACTTTGTTAAGCTGGAGGGACTTGAAGTTTATCAAGGCCAGAAGAACCGCCAACAACTCCTTGCAATTGATGTGAAGTGTCCTTTGTTCCTGATTCCATGTTCCCGAGCATTCCTGTCCGTCCAAAGTCGCACCCCAGCCCGTGTCTGATGCGTCTGAGAGGAGAAGGCGGTCGGGTTTCTGAACAGCCAAAGATACACTTCCTTGAGAAGAAAGCTGTTCTTACACCACGCGAGAGAAGACCTCCTCTCTTCGGAAACAGGAACTGAGACCGTCTCTAGCGTCATGTCCTTTATCCAGTGAGCAGCTAGATGATACTGAAGGGGGGGAGGTGGAGTCTCCCTAACACGATGAACAGGGCCAGCGATGAAAGTGTCCCTGTTAGACTCATCCACTACCTGACTGAGCATCGGTTTCTTCTCAGCATGCTCTGGATGCATTCTAGGGCTTGGAAGATCCTTGGGGCCGACGGAAAAGCCCGAAAAGCTCGACTCTGAAGATCCATACCCAGGGAGACAATGGTCTGGGATGGGACGAGCTGAGACTCCTCAAAATTGACCAGGAGGCCCAGTTCCTTGGTCAGATCCATAGTCCATCTGAGAATCTCCAGACAGCGACGACTTGTGGGAGCTCTTAAAAGCCAGTCGTCTGACGGAGCCGGACACAAGATCATGGTACTGCTGCACAGTCTGTGAACTGTCAACCATGGGGAAGCGAGGAAGTACAGTGACAACCCGAAGCTGTCTAGACTGTCTGGGTCGTACAGACAACTCCTTATCGGGTTGCTGAGGTTGCCGCACTGCGTCACAACAAGTCACTTCTGCTGGTTGTTGAACGTCTTCCCAGTGACACACTGACTCCGTAAACAAAAAAATCCTCTAACAAGGACTAAGCTTGGACTGCATGTCTTGCAACACAGCTCAAGGTCTATGGGAGCAGGTGTGGTAACAGACGGGGTTAGCGACTGAAGTGGAACCATTACCTTCCCTGGGAGCATGTTATGCTTAAATAAAAGTCCATAGGAGGCTACGCAGCTAAAGGCTCCTCTCCAAATGACAGAGTCCTCAAGGGAATATCAGAAGGAGGGAGAAAAGCACTTTCTCATCTACAGGGACCATATCCGAGAAAAGCTAAGTTCTCTCAGTGAGGGTTTCACTGGTGCAAAAGCAGCAGACTAGAAGGCAACGTTATGAAACTGCTTGACAGTCTAGTGAGTTGGCAACAACCAAAGAAGTGTGACTGAGAAGCATGCGGTAAGGTATGCAGAGCATGTTGTATGCAGAGCATGCTGTATGCAGAGCATGCTGTATGCAGAGCATGCTGTATGCAGAGCATGCTGTATGTAGAGCATGCTGTAAGGTAAGCAGAGCGTGTTGCATGGCGTGTAACATTTCTCAGAAATTCCATGACCAGTGCTAGAGTGAGTAATATCGCATTACCGTCCATTGAAAGTGCACGTGCCGAGGGAATTGATTTAGACTGTTTTGTTGATGAATTTGATAGCCGGCATGATAATCGTAGAATTAAGCTACACTAAATGTACTATAATCTACTTCACCTCAGGAAAGGGAAACTCGCCCTGTTGGCAACACTGCATTACTTCATGCATGCTTGCATGGGGTTTAATATCAACATAATATTACCTTACATTCATAACTCATGATTCATTTTTGTTTAGAAGATATTTTTGCCATATTTTGCGATTTGTTAAAAATATATTGCAAGGAATACATATATATTTTTATATAAGTAATACAAATAACCTCCATTATCATAATGTTTGTGTAGGCATACATGTATATGATTACAAATGCAAGTTATGAAAGTAATGAGGTGTTATTATTGTCATTTGTTATTCCCAAGTTGAATGGGAAGAAGCTCAAGTTGAGGAAAAAGTGGCAGATGCATGCGTTGAGGTGGCTGACTCATAGCATGAGGTTGCTGCCTCAAGAGTTGCGCTTGCTGTAAGGGTTGCGGATGCGCAGTAGCAGGTTCCTGAGGAACGAGTTAAGGTTCCTGAGGTGTGAGCTACGAGAGTTGAGGTAGCGGCTGCGCAGAACGCAGTTCTTGTCTCGCGAGTTGAGGTCGCTGCAGCGAGTGCTGAGGTGGCTGCCTCATTGATGGAAGAGGTTGTCGTACCTCAAGAGATTGTTGCCTCGCTGGTGGAACCGCAAGCGGAAGCGGAGGAAGTAAGGCATAAGACTCCTGCTCCCATTGCTGAGGTTGCCTTAAGGAAGGTTAAGGTTGCTGCACAACGCTGGTAACTGGCAACTCAGAACGCGGTAAGGTAGCCTGAGGAACCTCAACTTCGTACGCCTGGCAGACTGGACTGCGGTGAGGCGGAGCTCTCGCAGGAGGAGGCGGAGGTTGCTGCACACCGCTGGTAACTGGCAACTCAGAACGCGGTAAGGTAGCCTGAGGAACCTCAACTTCGTACGCCTGGCAGACTGGACTGCGGAGAGGCGGAGCGTTCGCAGGAGGAGGTGTAACCTTCTCAGCCTGAAACTCACGCATTAAGACCGCAAGCTGCGACTGCATGGACTGCAGCAAAGTCGTCTTGGGATCAACAGACGATAAAGTCTGTTGAGGCAAAGCTTTAATAGAAGATGAGGTCTGTTGGGGCATCGCCTTACCTCTCTTAGGAGGTGTGCAGTCACCTGATGACTGAGGAGAGTCAGAGCTAACCCAATGACTGCATCCGGGTTGTTGAACTCTAACTTCGTACGTCTGGCATAGGTCTGGACTTTACGTTTAAGAGGTCTTGAGACCTGAGACCAGCGTTTTCTCCCCGAAATTTCTTCTGCAGACGAGCAGAAAAAAAAAGGGCTCAATCGTCTGCGGGTGGGAGTGACGGTCTCTGTAAGACACGCCCGCAACCACCGAGGATACTTCTGTGCGCCGATCAAGGCCTGCCGAACCCTTTTGCCCTTCGACATTGCTTCTCCCCTGGGCTTGGGAGCTTGCAAGAGGTCCCGGACTGGGAGGACGACTGGCACGCACAGAAGTACCCTCAAGCACAACACTGACACACTTTGCGCTAATCACTTATCACTTTTGATTTTCTGTTTGCACTTATTTCACTGAACTCGAAACTTTAAGTGGTTGTATCTGAAACACGCAATTCTATCCTTTCTCAAAAGTTAGTAATTGCGAAAACAGAATTACAATGTAACAGAAAAATCTAATGAAAGATAAATAATTCAGTGGCTGGAAAGAGACTAAACACTAGATCAAATAAACTACGTTTAAAATCTCTCACCGCATAAAGCTTGAGAACAAGAAAAAACTCTAGAAACGTTTACCTTCTTCCCCTAAAGAGACTAGGGAGAAGAGCAAAAACGATAACAACGTTACTCGCTTGAACGAAACGTTTATCCTCCTCTTTCTCCCTCCGTCTCTATCTCTCTCTCTCTCTCTCTCTCTCTCTTGACTTAGAACCTGAGAGAAGAGCCCAATCATATATATCGTTAAAACATATTATTGTTAAAGGAAAAAACTGAAATATTTCCCAAAATGAAAAGTTCCTTTATTAGAATTAAAACCATTAAGTTAAGAAAGAATGAACAAAACGCTAGACACGGTTACTCTAACTGCAACGTGACACCGTGAAAATTCTCTCTCTATCGTAACGATAGAGCGCAAGTTGAACGTTCTGAACGTCAACAACTGCAGAGACAAAACAAAACGTTAGTTCAACTTTGAAAACAGTACGAGACTATCAAAGAAATTCTTTCAAAAACATTAAAATAGCATAATATGTTAACAGGTAAAACCGAAATGACGGGCTCAATGTTAATTAACTTCGGTACCAAGAAAAGACCGCCTACTATTAGGAAAGGTCGAATATAAACAAATATAAAAATTAATTTTAATAAGTTTATAATAAAAGGAAGTTAATCGAAGAGGCCTATAAAAGGCGGAGAGATATAAAATAAATCTATAACTTTTGTTAAGCAAAATTAAGAAAGAGAGTCTATACTCTCTTAGACACCAACACTTCCGTCTAAGGGAAGGGTCGGCCATTTAAAGGTGAAAGAGAGTTCATACTCTCTTCGTCACCATAATTAATCAAATTAATTCCAAAAGTTAGCTAAGCTAATAATAAAACTTCCTGAATAGCGAAAGCTGAAATCTTAGAGCAATACTTCACCAAAAACCGTGAACAAGACTCCAAAATTATAAGCGTATCCATGAACGTCTTGCCGGAAGCACGACAGAGGAAAAATTGAAGTGGTGTCAACAAGAAGTACTGCAGTACCTGGCCACAGGTGGCGCTTGTGAGTACACCCCCCTCTTGTATAGCGATCGCTGGCGTCCCTTCCGTAGAATTCTGTCGGGCAACGGAGTTGACAGCTACATGATTATCGGGTAAGTTTAATATTGAAAAATACAATATATTCCTTACCAGAAAAAGTGTTCCCCTACACTTGGAATAAAGTTGAAGTCTGTTCTAATCTTTCCCGTTTCGATCTCGTGGAACTTCGTTTCAACACTAAGATGCTGAGTTTTTCGGGCGCCTTTAACAGTGATCCAGTGTAAAAGCCAGCTGTAAGATTTGTCACGACATGGAACCTCTAGAGTCGTCATATAATGCCGACGAAACAAGATGAGGCCTACCTGTTGATAAATTTTTGAAAATTTGAAATGTAAATTCACTAAAATGAGTTGTTTCCAAAGCATTAATATGACCATCAGTCAAATATTCATCCACAAAAATTACTTATTATAAAAATTTAAGTAAAGGCTAATATTTTCATATCAATGCAGAGAGCATACAGTACAGTTATAAACAGAAGTACTGTATGAGGAGCCTATGTTATCATCAGAATGAATAATTATCACAAATCTTTAAAGTAATTTCAATTTCCCTTAAGTAGCATACAGTACAAACCTAAATCTTTTAAGTAGCAATGAATGTATGTCTTATGCATGAGCTGAAACAGCCACTGAATCTTTAGCAAAGTAGGGAGGTATAGGGGGGGGGGTCCTGCATGCCCAACTGTATCTTGTCATTTTTTTACCTTTGCCTCAAGAACCTTCCTAGTTCTCCCTACCCCCCCCCCCCCTACACACACACACTATTTCCTCTATTCAACCTCTTACTGAAAGTCCTGAACAAACTGCGGACTTCTAAGGAAACAGCAGCTCTAGTGGATTCCAAAGAGGAACTGGTATCCTATTGTTCTGGAACTCAAAACCCCCAGGTCCCTCTGCCATCCCTCACTCACTCACCTGAGTGTACAGTCCAGCCCTTCACAAGGTACAAAACATGTGAGATAGAAAGTTTGTAATCTTGAAGAAACAAATTTAAATTTACCACATGATTACCCTCTATGTGCTCCTGCTGTTTAGTGAAAGCACTCACGCAAGACAAAATAAAACAAACCCTTATTATTATTATTATTATTACTAGCCCAGCTACAACCCTAGTTGGAAAAGCAAGATGCTATAAGCCCAAGGGCTCCAACAGGGAAAAATAGCCCAGTGAGGAAAGGAAATAAGGAAATAAATAAATGATGAGAATAAATTAACAATATATCATTCTAAAAACAGTAACAGCGTCAAAACAGATATGTCCTGTATAAACTATTAACAACGTCCAAAACAGATATGTCATATATAAACAACAAAAAGACTCATGTCACAGAAAAGATCCAACAGTCGAAAGAGAAGCAATAAGTACGCCCATACTCTGCTGCCAAAGACAAAAGTGACATGATACAGTCAGGCAGGTGTGCGACTCTTCCCACCTACCTCCCACATCTACCATGTCAAAAGATTCAGGGGATCTTCCAACTTGCGCTGAAGACATACAGTACTATATAAAAGTCAATGGTTTCTGTACAGTTGGCTTCATTCATTCCGGTAGATTTATGTCTCCTTAGCTTCCCCTGAAGTGTACCGGAATTAATGAAGGCAAGTGTACATGTAGTCAAAAATACACAACACTAAATATTTTCTCACCATATATCCCTTCCTAAGGATTGCTGCTCCTGCTCCAACTCCAAACAAACCGAAGCCAGCACTGAAGTATGGATTATCCGCTAAGGACGACACCAAATCTTGTACCCCCATGATGATGATCTATGGGCATCACTGCTTCACGTCAGGTATTTTTCTGAAAGTAACAACACTGGAATGATGAAGAGACCTTAACAAACTTTCCATATCATCCTGGATTCCACTAAGATATGTATTCACTGCTTTCCCATTTTCTTTGCAGTAATTATTTAAGTATAATTGGGGCTCAGGCTTCAATATAGCATGACAAATATGCCTAAATGAATTGCAATATTAAAAAAAAAAAAATCATTGTACATTAGAGTGAAAAAGAATAAATTTTACTTAGGAAATTGCAGAGATAAGAACTTGTATTTCATTACACAGAAAGATAAGTAGGAATACATGGTCACATGGACTCTTGAAACACATTTCCACCGAATGTAGATTTACTCTATGAATAGGATTAAATAAAGGTACGATTTCAAGTTAATACAGGAAGTGCATTCTATATGAATTGGTAGTAGCCTACCCTACACTATTAAGGATATAGACACAAACAACAGGCTGTCTCATATCTGTTTGACTAAGAGAGCAAGAACAGGGTGTTGAGTGTAACAAATGTAAAGGTTGAAGACTTTCAATAATTAATGACACACCCTCCAAGCTTAGGTTAGGCAGAAATGTGATGTTTTGATAATTACTGATAATGGTGCCCGCATAAAGATTTACTTGTCAACTTGTGCGATAAAACAAGCATGATAATTATGCACACTGAGTGAGAGAAAGGTTTTAAGATAGCGTAGCACTATACATATATTATTATTTAAGCCTTTTACCCCCAAAGGACATACTGGTACGTTTCACAAAACTCATCCCTTTATCCCCATGGACGTACCGGTACGTCCATGCAAAAAACTGCTATTTACATTTTTTTTTTGCATATTTTTGATAATTTTTTTATAAACTTCAGGCTTTTTCCAAGAGAATGAGACCAACCTGACCTCTCTATGACAAAAATTAAGGCTGTTAGAGCAATTTTAATAAAAATAATCTGCAAAATGTGCTTAGAAAAAAAGTAACCCCTGGGGGTTAAGGGTTGGAAAGTTCTAAATAGCCTGAGGGTAAAAGGGTTAAGAGATTGGAACTCCTTCAAATATACTACTGTATTTTGAACACCATATCCTACGGTTGGAAACAAATAATAGCCCAAGTTCATAATTTAATAAAAAAAAATTCCCAATTTTAACCTTGTGACAATAATTTCCCACTTTCTACAACACCAGAATCTGTTTGCAATCACTGTCCAAGTGGCCAATCAGAACCATTTTCACTATCACGAGACTTTTTACAAACCAATCGTCTGACACTGTAAAGAGATGCTATCTCCATCATTTGAACTCTGAACTTCCTTATATTTTGGTTTGTGAGGATCTCAATGTTTCGATTATAACAAATATACAGTCACTACCTTTTCTAAAGGGAAAATGGATGTTATTGGTGTATTTATAAGGCTTTTGAACATTTTTGTAAGTAATAACTATCGGAAAGTTATACTTTTCAAGTTTTAATGGAGATGTGTCTCGAAAACCAAGTTTCTGAGGAGAAGCTGATTAGGAAAATGGTTTTATTTTACATTAACACAACTTTCCCAGAATGATTTTAATCAACATACTTCAATAAATCATTACTAGCGCATTCATTTAAATCCAGAACTATGAATTGATAGGTAATAATAACTTAGGCAATCAATTTCTAAATTATAATTGATAATTAACCCCATTATACTAGCTCACAGGGCTATCGTCTGCAGCAAAACATGCTCCACTTGCCAGAACATAGGAGCAACGAAATAATAATTAATCGCGATCGAAGCGAGCATACTAGCTCAGCTCACAAGGGAGTATTTTGTAATACAATGAACACTGTTAAGGACTCCACATAAAATGAGATGGAAAGTCACATTTCCTATCCCTTTCGCCCCCAGAGGACGTACCGGTACGTTTTTGCAAAACACTGTTATTTACATGTTTTTGCATATTTTCGATAACTTTATGAGAAACTTCAGGCATTTTCCAAAAGAATGAGACTAAGCTGACCTCTCTATGACAGAAATTAAGGCTGTTAGAGCAATTTCAAAAAAAATATATGGAAAAATGTGTTCAAAATTTAACCTTATCTTGGGGGTAAAAGGGCTATGCACCCAGAAGTCCTGGTAAAAGAAAGTTCCACTGTTTTGACCGTGTTTCATTACTATTACTGTACTCGATTTCGATTACGGTGACTGTTGAAATATGATGACTGGTTTTTTACAGTGATGACTGGTGGAAACAACGTTTAAAAACGTTAATGGAAATATCAGGCAATTAAATAAGTAAAAGGTATATTTTAAGGCGTTTCGAACATAATTAATGAGGATATCTAGCACAAAACCATAGTTTTCCAATTATGGTAGTCGATTCACCTTAACTCAAAAACTAAGGACTTCCACAAGAAATCGTTATCAAAAACATTAAAAACACCTGTATTTATACCGTAATCACGTTTTTTTGAAGTCATAAAATATATTGTTAGCTTATGTATGATAGCGGCCACCTGTATGCCACATGTATGTATGATAGCGGCCGACTAAGAATACGGTCATGTAAGGGGGTTGCAAGGGGGGTTAGCCCCCAGATAGGTAAGTAGGTAAGGACACGGCTTGTAGGTTAGGTTAGGTGTTATTTTTGTGTGGAGGTTTTGCAGAAAAATGGACTAGAAAATGAAAAGAAAATTACCATTTTCTATACATGCAGGAGGAGCTGGCCGCTGATAAACAAAATCGGGTAGTTTGTAGCGCTACGGCCAAGCGTCATAATTTGCTTATTATCGCTCCGACTGTTATCTTGTATAGAATAAAAACGTTTGGAAATGGTCTACGGATCTTAAATATATTGTGTAAGGGGGGGTCCTGGGGGGGGGGGCAGCCCCCTGGGTAAGGACACGACTTTTAGCATAGGTTAGGTGGGTTTTTTAGGTTAGCTTCTCCCGTCGTACTCGTAGGTAAGGAAACTTGTGTAAGGGTGGGGGGGTCCGAGGGGGCAAAGCCCTCCTGGGTAAGGATACGGCTTTTAGGATAGGTTAGGTGGGTTTTTCAAGTTACCTTCTCTCGCCAAAATCGTTTTTAGAACGACGGCCATAGCTCAGAATATTCCCGTTTTCTACGGAATCTGGCCATCACCCTACAAAGGCTCCAAAAAATCTCCATATATTGTTCTAACATCAAAATTTACCGGGAAAATAACAGAAATAACGCCTACTTTGGATAAGCTAAGTTAAGGTGGAAAATAAGATGGGCATAAGGCCTACGTTGCATTAGGATAAATTAAGGTTGAAGATAACACAGGAATTAGGCCTACGTTGGGTTAAGAAGAGTTAAGGGGCGAAATAACAGGCACAAGGCCTAAGTTAGGTGAAGGTAAGTTAAGGTGAACAATAACACAGGCATTAGGTCTAGCTTAGGTTAAGGTAAGGTATAGACGCTAAGTCCTGCATGTATGGACTGGCGTCCTAGATTAGGTTAGGTGGGAACCTTTAGATAGGTAATACCCATATCTTCGTTTATTTCATGAATGAAATGTTTCCTACCATAATATACATTGGTTTAAAAGTCTTTATAACTTGAAAAATGTCGCCATATACATTTTATCGTCTTCAGAATCCTTCAATTGGGCTACCGAACTACCCCATGCCAAGATCGTGACATACCTTAGAATTAAAGCTAAATCTACTTTATTAACGTAATACTAATTAGTAAATGCTGTCTTACCATTTTTATTCTACTCTAATATGCAGGTTAATTATATCTGGTTGACAATGTGCCATTAATTAAAATAAAAACTCATCAAACTACCGGTGTTTACTATTTGGTTCAGCTCGAGTCGAGTGTCACAGTCAGGTGTTCAAAGTCAGTAATGTTTCTCATTCTCAAATTATGAATTAAATATTAACTATTTTATTGCGTTTTTTTTATCCCTTATCAAAAATAATTTGTTCTCATTATCAAATTCTTATGAATTAAAATTTATTACTAGTTTATAACAGGTTCTGCTCGAGTGTGACAGTCAGGACTCAGGTGTTCAAAGTCAGTAATGTTTCTCATTCTCAAGTTCTCAAATTCTTATGAATTAAATTCTAACACTATTTTAAAGCGTTTTTTATCCCTTATCAAAAATAATTTGTTCCCATTATCAAATTCTTATGAATCAAATTTTATTACTACTTTATAATAAGCATTTTTATCCCTTATCGAAAGTCATTTGTTCTCATTCTCAAATTCATATGAATTAAATTTTAACACTATTTTATTACGCTTTTTTTTTATCCCTTATCGAAAATAATTTCTTCTCATTATCAAATTCTTATGAATCAAATTTTATTACTACTTTATAACAAGTGTTTTTATCCCTTATCGAAAGTCATTTGTTCTCATTCTCAAATTCATATGAATTAAATTTTACTGCTATTTTATAGCGAGTTTGTTTCATCCCTTATCGAAAGTAATTTGTACCTTTTATATACTGAAATTAATATCAAAGTAAG
The DNA here is from genome assembly GCF_036898095.1 of Palaemon carinicauda. NCBI lineage: Eukaryota > Metazoa > Arthropoda > Malacostraca > Decapoda > Palaemonidae > Palaemon > Palaemon carinicauda. Next base: position 121,418,363 of record NC_090745.1, on the reverse strand, counting down.
TGACGTAGATTTGATATTTTTCAAATATGTATTAGTAAAATTTTTCTACTTATGTTTTTATTCCTTATCTAAAATGCTCCAGTGTCACAGTCAAATGTCTTAAATCTCATTACCAAATTCTTAGGAATCAAAATTTTACTACTATCTTATGGCAAGTTTTTTATCCCTTATCGAAAATAGTTTTTACCTAGTATACACTCAAATAAAAATCAAATTAAGTGACGAAGATTTGATATGTGTTTAAGAATGTTAATAGTTTATATATGACATGTCTGTTTTGACGTTGTTACTGTTTTTAGAATGATTTATTGTTAATTTGTTCTCTTCATTTATTTATTTCCTTATTTCCTTTCCTCACTGGGCTATTTTTCCCTGTTGGAGCCCCTGGGCTTATAGCATCTTGCTTTTCCAACTAGGGTTGTAGCTTGGATAGTAATAATAATAATGATAATAATAATAATAATAATAACAATGAATAAAATTTGACTAATGAAACTTTTCATTCTGTATCTAAAGCTTAATGTGTAGCCTACTGAGTAATATTGAAATTACTATCACACTAATTGAAACATACTGATATGTGCTAAACATTAAGTTGTATCTAAAGTTTAATGTGTAGCCTACTGAGTAATATTGAAATTACTATCACACTAATTGAAAAATACTGATATGTGCTAAACATTAAGTTGTATCTAAAGTTTAATGTGTAGCTTACTGAGTAATATTGAAATTACTATCACAGTAATTAAAACATACTGATATGTGCTAAACATTAAGTTGTATCGATTCTACGCAAAATATTAGCTGGAAAACATTAGAGGCATTATGGTTACGGTTCACTTTCCCTTTGCCTACACAGACACCGAATAGTCTGGCCTATCCTTTACAGATTCTCCTCTGTCCTCATACACCTGACAACACTGTGATTACTAGACAATTCTTCTTCACCCAAGGGGTTAACTACTGCATTGTAATTGTTCAGTGGCTACTTTCCTCTTGGTAAGGGTAGAAGAGACTCTTTAGCTATGGTAAGCAGCTCTTCTAGGAGGACACTCCAAAATCAAACCATTGTTCTCTATTCTTGGGTAGTGCCATAGCCTCTGTACCATGGTCTTACACTGCCTTGGGTTAGAGTTCTCTTGCTTGAGGGTACACTTGGGCACACTTTTCTATCTAGTTTCTCTTCCTCTTGTTCTGTTAAAGTTTTTATAGTTTAAATAGGAAATATTTATTTTAATATTGTTACTGTTCCTAAAATGTTCTATTTTTCCTTATTTCCTTATTTCCTTTCCTCAATGGGCTATTTTCCCTGTTGGGGCTCCTGGGCTTATAGCATCCTGCTTTTCCAACTAGGGTTGTAGCTTAGCATTTAATAATAATAATAATAATAATAATAATAATAATAATAATAATAATAATAATAATAATAATAATAATAATAATAATAATAATAATAATAATAAATAGAAAATGCAGAAAAGCCTTTGTATGATTATGGGTGTACCTTAATTAATTTTGATTACTTGTAATCTGCATTGTTTTGGTTTCAGTATGATATTCATAATGACTTAAACACTAATTGAATATTTTTTTTATATATAGTAAAGTTAGCTGGAAATAACAGTATGCTGTGGTCTAACAAAAATTATACCAAAGAAAGAATATATGCCATACAAACAAAACGATAATGACTGAGTAGTAATATTTAGTGAGGTGAATTTTTTCCATAGACCCTTCTAGTAACATGTAGTAAATTATTATTATTATTATTACTATCCAAGCTACAACCCTAGTTGGAAAAGCAAGATGCTATAAGCCCAGGGGCTCCAACAGGGAAAAATAGCCCAGTGAGGAAAGGAAATAAGGAAATAAATAAATGAAGAGAACAAATTAACAATAAATCATTCTAAAAACAGTAACAACGTCAAAACAGACATGTCATATATAAACTATTAACAGCATCAAAAACAAATATGTCATAAATAAACTATAAAATGACTCATGTCCGCCTGGTCAACAAAAAAGCATTTGCTCCAACTTTGAACTTTGCTTTTCTTTTTATTTGTTAAGAATTATGCCTAGACTCATAATTTCTCTTGTTTCTCGCTGTTCATTTCACAAGACAAGTTTATTCGTACCCTGTTAAATTAAAAATAATCATTTATACTATTTGAATCTATCTACAGCATATGTATATTATATAATAAAACATCATTTGTTTAACTTTTACCGTCTCTTTATATGAATCGTAAAAAATATATGTGTATTTTCCCCTGAAATTGTCGTTAAGGTCAACTTACTTTTTGTGAACAAGATAGCCTTCTCTGTATTCTAATGACTTATTCTTTTAATTTATTTGTTTTTATTACAAATTTTTATCTTCTAATTCTTCTATGGCATATTTAAGAGCAATACTGGCATGATTTATCTCTGTAACGGCATCCTACCTGAAGAAGATAGCCTTTTCTGTATTCTAATGACTTATTCTTTTAATTTATTTGTTTTTATTACAATTTTTTATTTCTTCTAATTCTTCTATGGCATATTTAAGAGAAATACTGGCATGATTTATCTCTGTAACGGCATCCTACCTGAAGAAGATAGCCTTCTCTGTATTCTAATGACTTATTCTTTTAATTTATTTGTTTTTATTAAAATATTTTATTTCTTCTAATTCTTATATGGAATATTTAAGAGAAATACTGGCATGATTTATCTCTGTAACGGCATCCTACCCAGTGTTGCCAGATGGGTTAGTGTAAAAATCCCTAAAAGTGATAAAAATCCCCATTTCCAGAACTATATTGTCTTCTAATACAGAAATTACTCGCTATACTTCATGTAATTGTAAATAAACTAATTGCAACAATATAAAGGTTTACTCATCGCTGTTTCTTCTTCATAGATATATGAACAGAATATCGTCAACAGTCATCCAAAATCTAAGGATAAATTCCAAAATGTAGGGATAAGTCTCCAAATCTAGGGATAAATACCCATATCTGGCAACCTGATCCTACCTGACTTTGTATGTTCTTGTAACCCAACTTTCTATTCAAGATTGAAAGAGGAAGAAGAAGGTCCTCTGTGTTTTCATCACAACATTACTTGTATTTTCTGGTAAGTTTACTTTATTTTTATTGCCTGCTGTTATAGATTTAAGTAAATGAGGTTTAATTGTAACAATAGATATCTAGTTATCATGATGAAGTTAAAATGGAAAGTTGTAATAGTCAAATGACGTAATAAATGGTCTATATCAACCTCTATAGAGGTCTACCCCATAGGTGTCCTACCACGCATATTGCTGAATTTTACTAATACTAGAGCGAAAGATTGGTAGCTTATGGATGCAATACTTATGGGGGTGTATGTATGATAGCAGCCGGTATTATTTTACTGTATTATTATGCCTAACTTAGAATGCGGCATTGTAAGGGGGCTGTTAATACCCCCCGTTAGGTAAGTAGGTAAGGACACGGCTTGTAGGTTAGGGGGGTAGTTTGTAGCGCTACGGCCAAGCGTCCTAATGTGCTTATTATCGCTCCGACTGTTATCTTGTATAGAATAAAAACGTTTGGAAATGGTCTACAGATCTTAAATATGTTGTGTAAGGGGGGTCCGGGGGGGCGCAGCCCCCGTGGGTAAGGATACGGCCTTTAGCATAGGTTAGGTGGGTTTTTTTAAGTTAGCTTCTCCCGCCAAAATCGATTTTAGAACGACGGCCATAGTTCAGAATATTCCCGTTTTCTACGGGATTTGGCCGTCACCCTACAAAGGCTCCGGTTAGGGTGGAAAGTTTAGGTTAGTTAATGTCCATTTTTAATGAACGCGTTAGGAACTGGCCGCTGATATACATAGGCTCCATAGGTACTTTTCATAGGGGGTCGTATGCATGATGACGGCCATACCCCATATCCTCCCTATTTCCAGTCCCATCGCTAAGATACAGCTGTCTAAGGGTGAGCTCTGCAGGCCGTTAGGTAAGTAGGTAAGAACGGGTTTGTATGTTAGGTTAGGTGGGGAAGTTTTCGTGTCTGTTATACAAAGGCTCCTCATAAGGTACCGAAGTTTACAATAAGCCCGCTACTAGGTTATAGAGTGTTATAGTTATTGAGAATTATAAAGTCGAGCTTTATCACCTCTAGGTTAACTAGAGTGAATCTATACCCACATGCCATTGCCAATAAACCTCGAAACCTCGCTAATGCCCCCTGCTTTCCGTAGTTGAATATAGGCTACCTAGGATACTGTGTTCTTACTTGTCTAATATCCTACCATCATAACAGTACTTGGGCAAAGTTATATCATAATTATGTCCATTTATATTATTATAATTATTATTATTATTACTTGCTAACCTACAACCGTAGTTGGAAAAGCGGGATGCTATAAGCCCAAGGGCTCCAACAGGGATAATAGCCCAGTGAAGAAAGGAAAAAATACAAGAGAAGTTTAAGAAAAATAATTACAGAATAAATCTTTCTTATATAAACAATAAAAACTTGAAAATAATAAGAGGACAATAACTTCCAAATAACAAAAGGAAGAGAAACAAGATAGCATAGTGTGCTCTAGTGTACCCTCAAGCAAGAGATCTCTAACCCAAGACAGATTAAAACCATGGCTAAATGCATGGGGGGCGTATTTTAATTTCAACCTATAAATGGTCAGAATCTTTCAAAATTTACTTAATATTTCCTGTAATATAATAGTTCTAATGAAGGAACTATGTAAAATATTGTATGAAGAAAGGTAGAAACAATTATTTTAATACTGTTGAGATTATTTTTAAATCCCCAATCAAAGTGAATTAAACCAACATCATGGACTTTTGTGAATTGGAAAATTCATTATCTTGTCTACAACTAATTTCATTGATGAAATGACTTTAAATATATCTGGCAAAGTTAGAATGAGGGAAATTTGATTAATCTAAGAATTGTGGAGATTGTTTTTACCATAAAATTCTCATGGTAATTCCCAATTGAGTGTTAAGATGTTAAAAGATATTGACAAGTATTGGTTCCAACTTCTAGCCAACAAAGGGTATTTAGTGATGAGTATGGGATCGATGATGTGTACCGTAAGCTTTTGAATACCGCATCTGAAAGGCTAGAACGTTGACTGTAAAGGGCCAGCCTCACCATGACAATAGGGTTCATTTCATTATAAAACTAATTTTACCTATTATTTAACTGCATGTAGTTGTAGTTACATTAGAATTATAGTAATATATTATAAAATAGACTACCTAGACTTTCTGCCCCAATGAGTAAGGGCATTGCTTCCTTGGTAAGTTTTGCAAGGAATACTAGATTCTAATCTTTACTAGTGCTGGTAACAGGGGAAATACTTATTATTATTATTTGCTAAGCTACATCCCTAGTTGGAAAAGCAGGATGCTATAAGCCCCGGGGCTCCAACAGGGAAAATGGCTCAGTGAGGAAAGGAAACAAGGAAAAATGAAATATCTTAAGAAGAGTAACAATATTAAAATAAATATCACTTTATAAACTTAAAGACCTGTTCATTGTGGATTCACATACTGTACTTCTAAAACAAAATCCAAAGTGCTGTTAAGATGTGCAGAGCAAATTTTAAGTTATTGCCATTAGCTAACCATATAAAAATATGGTATCTATTAGTTTTATCATTAACCCTTTTACCCCCAAAGGACGTACTGGTACGTTTCACAAAACCCATCCCTTTACCCCCATGGACGTACCGGTACGTCCTTGCCAAAAAATGCTATAAAAATTTTTTTTTTTTCATATTTTAGATAATTTTTTGAAAAAAATTCAGGCATTTTCCAAGAGAATGAGACCAACCTGACCTCTCTATGACAAAAATTAAGGCTGTTAGAGCAATTTAAAAAAATATATATACTGCAAAATGTGCTGGGAAAAAAATAACCCCTTGGTTGTTAAGGGTTGGAAATTTCCAAAGAGCCTGGGGGTAAAAGGGTTAATTTGGCTGCCTAGCGTAACTCATGGTGTAGATTAGATAACCCTAGTTGGAGTGACTTAATTCCTTTGTGCTTTTCCACTTTTTCAGTTGCATCACAAAGCTTGCTTGGCCACGGAAAGGTATTTGATTGCCTATACTAATGGCCTTATCTAGTAAATGAAAGAATAATTTTTGAAAGTGCGGTTTCACAGATTACCCACCTCTAAAGTTAATCAACTTTATTTTGTCAAGAAATTGAAAGTTTGCAATGTGTTTTATATGAATGATGGTATATTCATGTCCAATTGTATAATAGTTAAGAAAAACATTTACCTAACTTAATTAATTTTTTTAACAAGTGTACTGCTTTATTGCTTATTAACCAAAACTCTAATGCATGTATTTACAGTACAGTATGTTGGTTTGGTTTGCATACTGTGAAAAACTCTTAATTGTTCACTTATTCATTTACATTTTTTTTGTAGTTTTAATATCTCCAATTTTGTGTTTTAAGATAGTCTTTCGTATGTGAGGAAGTGTTATTATAATTGTAATTCACACGTCATGGTATTTACCACTTGCTAAAACCTGGATTAGTTCCCACATTTAAATTGCTTTCATTATAGTGTTTTATATTGTGTGATCTTGGTTTTTATGAGCCATATTACCTATAGTCAGCCGGACTGTTTGTGTTTTGAATATACTATAGATGATTAGGTCATAGTTATCTGCAGTTGGAAATGTGCTTTATTTTCAGAACAAAACCCATGTGTGTTGTGCTTAAACATTAAAGAGGCTATAAAGTACATAGAATCAGAAAATATTCTTTGTTCTTATGCGGCATACATACCCTTGTCTTTTACTTAGGGAGATCGTTTTGGCGCACGCTGAAATCATTTATTGAAGTTGGATAACGAGCGGTTATTCAACTGGTGAAGAGCTCCGTAACCTCTCTAGTCGAGGAAGACTCACTTTTGCTTCGGCCGTTGTTGAGTACAGACATGCAAAACTGCTCTTGCTAAAATTCGTTGGAGTCAGACTGGGCAATACCCAAGTAAATGCTGAGGTAATCTGTCACCACTGCTGTATCCTCGGGGGGCGTGATTGCTGCTGCCGGTGCTGTGATTATGCCTGCAGATCTGGTAATAGGGATTATGCTGCAGGGGTTAGGAGAGCGAGGATAGACATCAGCAGGTTTTTCAGGCTTTGTTAGTGCACCAGGAATCCCTAGTGTCCTCTACTCCTTGCCGGAGACTGAAGGCCCTTCAACTGTGACCGTGCATGCTTATGACAACGAGTTTGGGCCAAGAAAGTTTTGGGCTTCTTTAGGTCTTTTCGGTAAGTTCTCCGTGGCTTTTTTGAGGGAGTTGGTAGCCAAGGCTACCTTTCCCCTGGTACCTCTTGTGCATCCAGCTGTGTCCTAAAAGTCCATGGAGACTCGGATTCTGGCTCTTCCTTCTCAGATGAAGAGGAGGAAGAGGTTGAAGTCAAGTAAAGTTTGCCATAGTTGTAGGGATAGGCCTCCCCACGATGGAGAGAGAGGTGTATGGCCATGTACTGTACGCTGGGGGCAACCTCCATCTCCCTTCCTTCCAGGATGCTGAGCACCCGCTCCTTGCTCTATCGATGAATTGTCACTCGGCTTGGTAGAAAGCATGGCACCATTCGAGGCCGTACTCGAGCACATGTATGCTTTATTGGGACAAGTGTGTGGGGTAGAGGGACCCAAACTAATGGTCTAACAAAGCTTGCTGTGCCTCGGAGCAGGGAGCCGGTGGTTATCCCTATGCCTCAACCCGCAGTACAAGAAATACTAGGTACCTCTCGTGGTGCTGTCGTGTCTTTTGGTAGGATGCCCTCTCCTGTTGCCATCAGCCTGCCCAAGTTTAAATCAGCCCCCAATTACGTTCCTTGTTCTGTCTCGTTGACATGGCTTTTGTCTGGGTGGGTGATCAGAAATTTCACTGTTCCAGCAGGTCAAGATCCTGCCAGCCCTACTATCAAGGTAGTTGAAGTTCTTTACAACAGAGAATGCTGCATATACCGGTAGTTTATATATAGAAGGTCTGTTTTAATGTTGGTACTGTTTTTAAAATATTTTACAGTATTTTAATTGTTCGTTACTTATGATCTCTGATGGTTTATTTCTTTGTTTCCTTTTCTCGCTGGGCTATTTTTCCCTGTTGGAGCCCTTGGGCTGCATCCTGCTTTTACAACTAGGGTTGTAGTGTAGCTAATAATAATAATAATAATAATAATCTGCACCTCTATAAGTAGACCTGTCAGTTTATGCTCTGACAGGGTGACGGGACTTTTGTTGGAAAAACTCATGGTGAATGGCACAGTCTTTTAAGCGCCTCTGAGTCAGCGGTTGTGGAGACTTCAACCTTGGCTTCTCTCCATGCTGTTTCTTGGTTTGACCAGTGGTCCGGAGTAATTATACAGTACTTCTCAAAGTCGACAAGGTTATCAACCCCAGAGGTGGTGGAGGAGTACAAGAGTCTTCTGCTTTTTTTGGGGGGTGGGGGGGGAGGTGGTCACTTTCCTGGCCTACTTTACAGCAAACCTGTTGGCTAACTTGAAATTTGAAGAGGCAGTATGCTGTAGTCTCTCACTTCTCATAGTAGGTTAACACGAAGGTGGCCTTGGCGTTGCGGAGCTCATTGGTGCGTGGTGCTATGCCTCTCATGATGGAGAGTAATAACATAGTTGGCGGTGAATTCATGTAGGACTGCTTTGCAGGATTCCCTGATCCATCAAACTGTCACCTTCAAGGGCCCTGGACCTTTAAAGGGGGCAGCGGCCAACCTTTAGGTTTGGTCAAGCCTGTAGGATTGAGATTGGGGAAGGGCTCTGCAGAGAGAGAGACTTCATGATTTTGGTAGATCTGAAAGACACATACTGTACTTTCAAGAGCCTGTTCATCAGTCTTCTTAAAAGTACTTCTGCTTTACCCTCTACAGTTAGTGTATCAGTTCAAGACACTGCTTTGTTATGTATATGGAAGGTGTTCACTCGGGTAGCCATTTAGGCCCATTTGCGAGGGATACGTCTGCTGATGCATCACGATCAATTGATCCTGCCCTCCTTGGGGAGGCAGTTGCTTCAGGATCAAGATCAAATTCTTATGTTTTGCCAAGATCGGGCAATTGTCATAAAATGGGAGAAGTCCAATCTCATACCCAAGGTTAAAATACAGTACCTGGGCATGCTGATAGACTCGGCAGCAGTGAGAATCTTTCTCACAGACAATCGCATCAACAGGTTCCCATGAGTTTTTCTATCCTATGAGGAACAAATATGCCATTATGGAGTGTCGGTGGTCCTCGCTTCTTGGCAGATCATGCACTGAACACTTTTAGGGAAGAATTAGAACCTTCCACTTTTAGTTTCAGGAGACTTTAACCTCCAGCAGTGAGTGTCCCTAATTAAAGGATGAGGGCTTCTATTCTGCATAGGAATGAATAACAAATTTTAGAGGTAATTTATATTTTTTTAGTTCTTTAATCCCACTGATCTATTCAACCACCCCTCTAAGTCCTTGGCCGAAAGATCAAAAGTGAGTATTCTTTAACTGGAGAGGGGCGGAGCTCCCCACCAGTTGGATAATTTCTCGTCTTCTAACTTTAGTAATGATTCCATCTCATGCCAAAACTATCTCCATAATTAAGGGATTTTGGTTTGTATAGCTAGGAAAAATATAAATGACCTTGAAAATTTATTGTTTGTAAATAGAAATTATAATAGAGCAACTCGTTCTATAATTTTTAATACATCTCTATGAGTTATCAGTACAAGTTTTAATATGTATACTGTACTTTACGTTTCCTAGCTACTAGATTTCGATGTTGGGTAAAGTTGCGTTGTTAGTTAATAACATCCATTATTAATATTTTATTATAAGTTTTCATGTTTAAAACAAACTTATGATTTACTGTATTATGTACAGTAAATTGCAGATACATGAATCAAATTGCAGTACTTTCTTAAAGCATGCATTCGTTATAGTTGTATCCATGTAAAGTGTTCTGGGGACCACTTGTGATTCAATTTTTAAGGGTCAAATAATCTGTTTGCAGTATAGTTGTATACAGTACGTATTTGTCTTCTAATTTTTTTGCAGAAATACATTACAGTATTAGTATTTCAGTATTAAATAGAAGAAATTCATGATGATTGTAGTTTTATTTTATTGATAAATTACAAAAAAACATTATAAAGGACCATCTTTATTCATTTCTTCTGTTTACTAGATACTAATAGATGATTTATAGAAAGCCAGTATTGTTTTTTTTTTTTATTTCAATTCAATTTTGTTTTGGTAGTGAACTGCTTCAAATAGGTAACATATATAACAATCACTGTCAGACATATGTGTTTAGAGGTTTTTTTAACATTAACCCTTTTACCCCCAAAGGACATACTGGTACGTTTCACAAAACTCATCCCTTTACCCCCATGGACGTACCGGTACGTTCTTGCAAAAAAACTTACTTAAATTTTTTTTTTTTTGCATATTTTTTATAATTTTTTGAGCAACTTCAGGCATTTTCCAAAAGAATAAGACCAACCTGACCTCTCTATGACGAAAATTAAGGCTGTTAGAGCAATTTAAAAAATATACTGCAAAATGTGCTTGAAAATGAATAACCCCTGGGGGGTTAAGGGTTGGAAATTTTCAAATAGCCTGGGGGTAAAAGGGTTAAAACACTTTGAAATAACTTTTTTTTTCATGAGCTTAAAGGCAGCTTTTTTTGTTTTTCATTAGGCGAGTCATCAGATCCATCTCATCACTAAATCACCATCATGAGTGGCGCCAACATGACAGCAAGTGACGACAAGTATGTGTTTTTTATGTTGAATTTGTTTTGCTCTTTTTGTATCCTACAATATTGCTTCTCAGCCATACTCAAATCCCTACTTCTCCTTATTTGAGGAAAGCCTAAATTTCCACTATTGTAAGAAATAACAATTGGTACCTGTTATTTATTTGTGATTGCCAGTGCAAGTGATTTATATTTGTTTGTTTAGTTTGTAGATTACTTTTTAAATATTTAACTTAGCCGGTGAATATATATAGCTGCAACTCTGTTGCTCGACAGACAAAAAACAGTAAAAACTCGCCAGCGATCGCTATACAGGTTGCGGGTGTGCCCACCAGCGCCAACTGTCGGTCAGATACCATACTCGATGTAAACAAAGACTCAATTTCTTCTCTGTCGACGTGTCGACAAGACGTACTTTACTCGCTGTTGAAACCTGGAGTTTTTCCCATCATATTTGGTGAAGTACTTTAATTTGGTTTTGAGCTTTCGCAGTGCAGGGTTTTTCTTCAAATAAATCCTTGAACTCTTTTTTGTATCGGATTCATTGTTGATGACTTAGATCGTTTTTTGGAATTTTCCCTTGACCAATTCAAAATGGCTGACCTTTCACAAGTTCCCAAGTTCAGAAAATGCAAAGCTAGGGACTGTCATAGGCGTCTTCCAAAGGCTTCTCTCGACCCTCACACTGTTTGTTCCAATTGTCGGGGTAAAACCTGTCAATTGGAAGATCGGTGTGAGGAATGCGTGGGCCTTTCGGAATTCGATTTTATCGAATTTGAGAAGTATACACGCAGACTAGAGAGAGATAGGGTAAGGAGAAGTTCTTCTAGGTCGGTAGATTTTTCCTCTCCTCATGCCCCTCAACCTAATCCTTCCCCTGTAGTGGTTGTTCCTAACCCCCCTCCTAGCACTCAGGAACCATCGATGGCTGACATGATGCGTGCTATCCATGCCTTGGGGGAGAGAGTTGAGTCCCTTGCAAGTGACCGCAATCAACTCATGGCGGATGTTAAGGAACTAAAGTGCCAAAGTGCCGCGGGAAGTGATAAAGTGCCTAGTGTTTCTCAAAGTGTTGTGAACAGTGTTGCGCTTGAGGGTTCGTCTGTTCGTGCCTGTCGTCCTCCTAGTCCGGGACCTCTTGCAAGCTCCCAAGCCCAGGGGAGAAGCAATGTCGTACGACGCATGGGTTCGAGAGGCCTTGATCAGCGAACAGACGTTCCCTCCATGGTATCAGGCGTATCTCCCCAAGATCGCCCCTACCTACGTAAGACGAGAGAGCCCGTTTTTCCCTCGTCGTTTGAAGGTGTTTCTCGTAAGAAACCTTGGACCAAGGTCTCACGACCTTTGAAACGTAAGTCGGTCCCTTCAGGACAAGTCCAACGTCCCGGTTGTAGCCACTGGGTCAGTTCGGACTCGTTGCCGTCATCTGATGACTGCTCGCCGACTAAGAGAGGCAAAGCGGTACCGCCTCAGTCGCTCACCCCGTCTGTTGCCGCACCTGCTGCCGTAGACCCTAAATGGGTGTTGCTGCAGGACATGCAGTCCAAGCTTGCGTCCTTGATGGAGGACTTTAATGCGGAGAAGGTTGCTGCTGAACCTTCTGGCCAACAACCATCCAAGCGGTCTGTTGTGCGTCCTGTTGACGCTGAGGTAACTTTCTCGCGTCTACCAGTTGGGGTGGTACCTCCACCGATGCGACCCAGTGTGGGTTGCCAGCCGCACGTTGACGTTAGGCGACGCACGGAGGTGGTTGTTGACGTTCAGGACGTTCAGCAACCATCAGAGGTGACTTGTTTTGACGCGGTGCGTCAACCTCCGCAACCCGGTATGGTGTTGACTGCACAACCCAGACGGTCTAAACAGTCTCGGGTTGACGCTGTGCGTCCTCGCGCACCCATGGTTGTTGACAGTTCACAGACTGTGCAGCAGTTCCATGACGCTGCGTCCGGCTCCGTCACGCATGCACCAGTGCGACCGGACTCAGCGAGCCAAACGTTGCCCACTCCGTTGCCGTTTCCTCATCAGTTTATGGATGAGGAACTATCAGATGAGGACGTTGCTGAACCACAAGAGGATCAACCTTCAGAACTTGACGAGCCCAAGGCAACTCAACCATCATTGGACTTTAGAAAAGTCATGGCTGTATTTAAGGAGTTGTTCCCTGACCACTTTGTTTCTGTGGCTCCTCGTTCGCCGCCGTCAGAGTTTGTATTAGGCGTGCCTGCTACCGCACCTGCCTTTACTAAACTCGTTCTCTCTCGCTCATCCAAGAGAGCTTTGCGGCTGTTGGGAGACTGGTTAGAGTCTAAGAATAGTTTAGGGAAGACAGCATTTGCCTTTCCCCCATCTAAACTCTCGTCTAGATCGAGCGTCTGGTATGCCACGGGAGAAGTTCTCGGCTTGGGAGTTCCTGCCTCTGCCCAGGGCGACTTCTCAAGTCTTGTAGACTCTCCCCGCCGCCTTGCCATGAGACGCTCGAAGATTTGTTGGTCACCATCGGACCTGGACCACCTTCTTAAAGGGATATTTAGGGCTTTCGAAGTCTTTAACTTCCTAGACTGGTGCTTAGGAGCCCTGAGCAGGAAAATCTCTTCTGCAGATAAGGATGTTTCCTTGCTCATTATGTCCTGCATGGACAAGGCCGTCCGTGATGGGTCCAACGAGCTAGCCGCCTCATTCACGTCCGGAGTCCTGAAGAAGCGAGAGTCTCTCTGTTCTTTCCTGTCTGCTGGAGTGAAGCCATGCCAAAGATCTGAGCTACTCTTTGCTCCCCTTTCCAAGTACCTGTTTCCTGAAGTTTTGGTATAGGAAATTTCCTTATCTTTAGTTCAGAAGGACACCCACGATCTAGTTGCGTCCTCGGCTCGCAAAGCTCCCCCTTTGCCTACATTGTCTGCTAAACCGAGGATAGACACTCCAGCGTCTCGCTTTATTCCGCCCTTTCGTGGCAGAGCCTCCAGCAGAGGAGGTGCTCGTGCCGAAGGGAAGCGAGGGAAGAGGAAAGGATCCAAGTCCTCTAAGGGCAGAGTCTGACTGCCCGCAACTTCAGACAGCAGTAGGAGCCAGACTCAAGAACTTCTGGCAAGCCTGGGAGAAGAGAGGTGCAGATCAACAATCTGTGAAGTTACTCAGAGAGGGGTACAAAATCCCTTTTGTACGCAAACCCCCTCTAGCGACGTCCCCCATCGATCTCTCTCCCAGGTACAGAGAGGAAGAGAAGAGACAAGCCCTGAAACTGGAAGTGTCTCTTTTGCTAGAGAAGGGAGCGGTGGTCAAAGTCTCGGACCTTCGATCACCGGGATTTTACAACCGTCTCTTCCTAGTATCAAAGAAGACAGGAGGTTGGAGACCGGTGCTAGACGTCAGTGCTCTGAATGTCTTTGTCACAAAGACGAAGTTCACCATGGAGACCACAAAGTCAGTCTTAGCAGCGGTCAGAAAGGAAGACTGGATGGTCTCGCTAGACCTAAGGGACGCCTACTTCCACATCCCCATTCACTCAGACTCCCAACCTTTTCTGAGATTCGTCTTCGAAGATGTGGTTTACCAGTTTCGGGCCCTGTGCTTTGGCCTAAGCACAGCTCCTCTCGTATTTACGAGGCTGATGAGGAATGTGGCCAAATTCCTCCACTTATCGGACATCCGAGCCTCCCTTTATTTGGACGACTGGCTTCTCAGAGCCTCTTCCAGTCGTCGCTGTCTGAAGGATCTCAAGTGGACTCTAGATCTGACCAAGGAATTGGGACTCCTAGTCAATTTGGAAAAGTCGCAGCTGGTCCCATCCCAAACTATTCTGTATTTAGGGATGGAGATTCACAGTCAAGCTTTTCGGGCTTTTCCGTCGGCCCCCAGAATAGATCAAGCCCTGCTATCCATCCAGAAGATGCTGAAGAAAGAACGCTGCTCAGTCAGGCTGTGGATGAGTCTGGTAGGGACGCTGTCATCCCTGGAGCAATTTGTATCTCTAGGAAGACTACACCTCCGTCCTCTTCAATTCCATCTGGCTTTTCACTGGAAAAAGGACAAGACGCTAGAGGCGGTCTCGATCCCGATTTCCGGAAAGATAAAGTCTTGTCTGACTTGGTGGAAGGACAATATCAACCTAAGAGAGGGTCTTCCCCTGGCTGTTCAGATACCCAACCACGTTCTTTTCTCGGACGCATCGGACTTGGGCTGGGGCGCGACGCTGGACGGTCGGGAATGCTCAGGTCTGTGGAACTCGAGTCAGAGGAGCATGCATATCAACTGCAAGGAGCTGTTGGCAGTTCATCTGGCCTTGAAAAGCTTCGAGTATCTCCTTCGAGGCAAAGTGGTGGAAGTAAACTCGGACAACACCACGGCCTTAGCGTACATCTCCAAACAAGGAGGTACCCACTCACTGACGTTGTACGAGATCGCAAGGGACCTGCTCATCTGGTCAAAAGGTCGAGACATCTCCCTAGTAACGAAGTTCATCCAGGGCGACTTGAACGTCATAGCAGATTGTCTCAGTCGGAAAGGGCAAGTAATTCCAACCAAATGGACCCTCCACAAGGATGTGTGCAAGAGACTTTGGGCCACTTGGGGTCAACCAACCATAGATCTCTTTGCAACCTCGCTGACCAAGAGGCTTCCAATCTATTGCTCCCCAGTCCCGGACCCAGCAGCAATACATATAGATGCCTTCCTCCTAGATTGGTCACATCTGGATCTCTACGCATTCCCACCGTTCAAGATTGTCAACAAGGTATTGCAGAAGTTCGCCTCTCACGAAGGGACAAGGTTGACGTTAGTTGCTCCCCTCTGGCCCGCGAGAGAATGGTTCACCGAGGTACTTCGATGGTTAGTAGACGTTCCCAGAAGTCTTCCTCTAAGAGTAGACCTTCTACGTCAGCCACACGTAAAGAAGGTACACCAAAGCCTCCACGCTCTTCGTCTGACTGCCTTCAGACTATCGAAAGACTCTCGAGAGCTAGAGGCTTTTCGAAGGAGGCAGCCAGTGCGATTGCTAGAGCAAGGAGAGCGTCTACCATTAGAGTCTACCAATCGAAGTGGGAAGTCTTCCGTCGAAGTGGAAGTCTTCCGAGACTGGTGCAAGTCAGTTTCTGTATCCTCGACCAGTACCTCTGTAGCCCAAATAGCTGATTTTCTCTTATACCTGAGAAAAGGACGATCCCTTTCAGCTCCCACTATCAAGGGCTACAGAAGCATGTTGGCATCGGTCTTCCGGCATAGAGGCTTAGATCTTTCCAACAATAAAGATCTGCAAGACCTCCTTAAGTCTTTTGAGACCACTAAGGAGCGTCGTTTGGCTACTCCTGGGTGGAATTTAGACGTGGTACTAAGATTCCTCATGTCAGACAGGTTTGAGCCTTTACAGTCAGCCTCCCTGAAAGATCTCACTCTTAAGACTCTTTTCCTGGTATGCTTAGCCTCGGCTAAAAGAGTCAGTGAGATTCATGCCTTCAGCAAGAACATCGGATTTTCGTCGGAAAAAGCTACTTGTTCGCTGCAACTTGGTTTTCTAGCCAAAAATGAGCTACCTTCTCGGCCTTGGCCTAAATCTTTCGATATTCCCAGCTTATCGGAGATCGTAGGCAATGAACTAGAAAGAGTCTTATGCCCTGTTAGAGCTCTTAAGTTCTAATTAGATCGTACTAAACCTTTACGAGGCCAATCTGAAGCTTTATGGTGTTCAGTTAAGAAACCATCCTTGCCTATGTCAAAGAATGCTTTGTCATACTTTATCAGATTGTTAATACGAGAAGCTCATTCACATCTGAGTGAGGAAGACCGAGCTTTGCTTAAGGTGAAGACGCACGAAGTTAGAGCTGTAGCAACTTCCGTGGCCTTTAAGCAAAATAGATCTCTGCAAAGTATAATGGACGCAACCTATTGGAGAAGCAAGTCAGTGTTCGCGTCATTTTACTTGAAAGATGTCCAGTCTCTTTACGAGAACTGCTACACACTGGGACCATTCGTAGCAGCGAGTGCAGTAGTGGGTGAGGGCTCAACCACTACAATTCCCTAATTCCATATCCTTTTAATCTGTCTCTTGAAATGTTTTTAATGTTGTTTTTTATGGGTTGTCCGGAAGGCTAAGAAGCCTTTCGCATCCTGGTTGATTTGGCGGGTGGTCAAAGTCATTTCTTGAGAGCGCCCAGATTAGGGGTTTGATGAGGTCCTGTTGTATGGGTTGCAGCCCTTGATACTTCAGCTCCTAGGGGTCTGTCAGCATCCTAAGAGGATCGCGAGGCTTTGTAAGGAAGACGTACTTACAAGGCAGAGTAATCGTCTAAGTCGACTTCCTTACCAGGTACCTATTTATTTTGTTTTTGTTATATTGATAACTTCCAAAATGAAATAAAAACTCTTAGCTTATACGATGTAAACATATTTAACTGGTCTCTACCCACCACCCTGGGTGTGAATCAGCTATATATATTCACCGGCTAAGTTAAATATTTAAAAATGATATTTTAATTATAAAATAAATTTTTGAATATACTTACCCGGTGAATATATAAATTAAACGACCCTCCCTTCCTCCCCAATAGAGACGCAGTGGGATGAGAAGAAATTGAGTCTTTGTTTACATCGAGTATGGTATCTGACCGACAGTTGGCGCTGGTGGGCACACCCGCAACCTGTATAGCGATCGCTGGCGAGTTTTTACTGTTTTTTGTCTGTCGAGCAACAGAGTTGCAGCTATATATATTCACCGGGTAAGTATATTCAAAAATTTATTTTATAATTAAAATATCATGTTTATCCAAAACTTTCCTTTTCATACTGGGAAATTTAGAAATTGGATTTTAATCATTATCTAATAGTGTTTGCATACTTTGTTCCAATGTTTTGCCTCTGCTGATGTTTTAGCAAAGCGCTACAACCTTTATTACTATAATCAAAATAATGTACTCACAGTCTCTGTTTTTAATTGATTATTGAGAAAAGCATACTCACATTTTTTACATATTGCTTGCAGCAAAAGATAAGGAAATTGTTGCGGAATTCACTAAATATGTTAAATACAGACTCATCACTTTGATAATGCCTAATCCTGCAGTCAGCAACTCAAGGACACCCAAGAAGAGAAAAAACACAACCCTTACCTAGCTAGGCAGTGCTCCTGGTGATATTGGTGTAATTAAGTCATTTTTGTGTATTCCTCAAGCGAGTAACACCGTATATTGTGTACTGTACGAATATAGCATACTGCGCATGTTTTTTTCTTCAGCTAGAAGTACAGCTTGCTGATACATAAAGAATAAATATGAAAATTTTTGATATATTTTGCACAAAAAAGTCATGAAAATACTACTGAAGACATCAAAATTCCAAATGTTCGGTAGTATTTTCTGTAATTTTGTGCAATGTAGCTTCAATTTTTCCTTTGCTCCGACACTAAATACAAATTCTCGCTATTTATAGTGATTATACTTTCGGCGAAGCTGAAAAACTAACCATGAAACTTTTAGCGAGGTGTAACAACCTTACCGCTAGTTAGTGGGGTGGGGTTGTTAGGAGGGGTAGCTGGCTACCCTGTTCGCACACGCACACACCTGTGTTGTCTCGTCACGTTTTACTTTTGTCTCGGTGAGAGTAGATGTTCATCTCTTTCTCTGCCAAATTTTTTTTTTTTTTTCTAGACTTCGAATTTTCTATGATTTACAGTACTTGTGTTTTTATACACGTTTAAACATCCATGTAATGTTTTTATATACTGTATATAAACATTCTTTTATCATTGCAATATGAGTATTTCTGTGTTGGTGTCGGCGTATGTTTCTGAGAATTCTTATCTTGACTAGTCACACAGCTAAAATCACAGATAGCTCAGGCCGCTAACCGTGCATTGCACAGATTTTTATTAGCGAGGTTTCAGGGTTACTCCCTGTTATGTGCGTAGCACATATGGGAAAACCCCAGGTCGAATACCAGCCAGTTGGTTTGGACTTCCACCCTCCTAAGAGGTGAGTCAATCCCTATAAATAATGAGGGTTTGTATTCAGTGTTGGAGCAAGTTATAAATTTGATAGTAATTTTTATATTTCTTAACGATACAAACCTGTAGCTATTTATACAAATTGGTCTGCCATCATCTGTCACCTGGTAAGTCCTGTCTGCAATAAAAAGTGACAAGACAACACAGGGGTGTGTGTGTGTGTGAACGGTAGCTGGCTACCCCTCCTACCCCCCCTTGCTAACTAGTGGTAGGGTAGTTACACCTAGCTAAAAGTCTTATGACTAGTCTTCCAGCTTTGCCGAAAGCATAATCCCTATAAATTACTACAGGTTTGTGTCGTTAGGAAAAATACAAATTACTTTCAAATTTGTCATATTTGGATGAATGCAATGTCATTATATAAGGGTAATGATATTTTTGTACATCTATTTTTTTTAATAGCTATTACATAGCAATTTGGTAGTAGTTGCTCACCATAATTGGGGTTGCTTTCAAGTTTAACACTCTTCTTCTTCGTCTGTGTCATATTCTGTTAACTTCAAGATCGTAGCACCTTTAGCATGAGATCTTTACAAGGCTGATGTGTTTCATATATTTATCAATGATATTCTGACTTTGTCTTGTTCACATATAGGCCCCCTATCTCAGCACCCTGGTTTAAATTTCTCTCAACAGGGAGGCCTTGCCATCTAAATAGGTACTGACCTTTGTGCAAAGTGATGGCATTAGGTTAAACGGGTAAAATTTTTTGAATAGATTTATATTTATTGTAAAATCATCAGCTCACATAGTAGAATATGGCCGCCTCTCTGCCCAGCACTTCTTGTATCGTATGAGCAATTGGGGAAGACTGGGTTACCACTATTGCCACTAGGAGAACTCCATAGAAGGATGTCTAGCTAGGGTAGGAATTTACAGTATATGTAAATATGTGTATGTACGTTTTATCTGAATACTTCTGACTACAGGGTGATATATGAACACAATTCATTTACATGAACTGAGGAGTTAGTAGTAAAGATAAATTTTAAGAATACAGTAATAAATTTGAAAGAGGAATTTTGTTCCATCTAAATCCACCGATGACAAGGTATGTTTATTCATATTCATATTTGGAGTCTTACGCTTATGAGCCCTAAGGTAATTTTTAGATGTTTTATTTAATTTTTACCTTTCATAATTTTATTTCACATACTATCTATTTCATTGTATTTTTTACTTAGGATATTGATAGATTCAAGTCATTTACAAGACGATGACTTCATGAAAAAGGAAATTTTATTCTATTCACTTTTCTCAGTGTTACAAGTTTCCACCGTACTTCAAGTTTTGGATAAAATTAGGGATTAATGGTTTGCTTTTACTCTTTGCACATTGCAAATGAATTAAAAGTGCACTAATGTATTTGTCTCCGTAAATTAAAGTACTGGAATACTCTGTGGGGATGGAAAAACCTTTAACTATATCTTGGCTATTGAATATGAAATGCACGTATACCAGCTAGCTGTTGAATTAATATCCCAGATTAAAGTTTTTTTTATGAAATACCACTGTATTTTTTAATCTTTTGGCTCCATCCAAATTAGCAGCAATACAATAGATGCAGGCAAAAGCTGGTATAACCACTTCTAGGACAATTGTCAGCCGGACTATTGTCAAGGTGACAATTCCACATACCGTAACTATAATTTAACTATTTCCTTCATTTTATCTATTAAATTTTCGAACCAATGGCAATTATCTGGGTGACAAATGTCCGCCTAGCAGTAGTCCATACTGGCAGTTGTCCATATGGAAATTATCCGCACAGGGGTAGAAGCATGAGCATTAGTATATATTGAATCCAATGAAACCTGCCCTTAAAACGTTTTCGGCCCTAAACTTGGCAGTCTCATTGAAATTAATGTCTTTCAAATTAAAGCTCCAGTTTGATTTCAATGTGATGTAGATGAGCGAATCCTCGGATGATCATTGTGGGATCTGTCAAATTTTGAAGTTTGAAAGGTATTCATGTATGAATCCATAGACATTAATTGAATTGAATGTTACTGTGTTATGAAACTTCAGCCAAAGAGGATATTGAAGTACTGTAATATAGTATACATGCATGTTTTTAATCCCTCAAGATTCCTCAAGCAAACATTATTCAAATCTCTATTCGTCAGAAATGTATGCATAACAGGCAGTATGAGGAAAAAATTTATGTATATTTTATCACTGAAGACTCTGAATTGTGTTTACATTTATAACTGGTTGGCCATCTTTTTAGGTTTGTTCCAACGAGAATACAAATATTCTTCTTTTCAAAGGAGTATCCTCCACCTCAAGGAAGAAAGAGCGTTTGAAGCTTAGTAACAAGCTAGTTAAGGGTTATGGTAGCCAGTTGGTAACGTTCTTGCGTGTTGATTACCAGGCTGGAGTTCGAGTCCTGCTCAAACTCGTTAGTTCCTTTGGCCGCTGCAATATTGCTATCCTTGTGAGCTAAGGATGGAGGGTTTTGGGGAGCTTATAGGTCTATCTGCGGAGTCATCAGCAGCTATTGCCTGGTCCTCCTTGATCCTAGCTTCGTAGATGCGGCTCGGGCACTGATCATATGTATATATGGTCACTCTAGGGAATTGTCCTGCTTGATATGGCACTGTTACTGTCCCTTGCCTCTGCCATTCATGAGCAGCCTTTAAACCTTTAATAGTTGTCCTGACATGTATGCTCTGCATAGTGCATACATTTTTCAGAAGAACTTACTTTTGAGGTTGAGACATTTTGCATATCCCACAGAGACCACTCTCTCCTGTTTATAAGAGGTCTAGGGTGCAGTCTCCCTCACCTCTTCGGCAATTCTTTTGTGTATGCAAGCACTTATAGAAACACTTGTCCATCAGTGCTTCAGCGCCCTCCAGGCCGAAGTAGTGAACTCTTGAATTTTCCACTTCTGAGCACTTTTATGATTCTAGGCTCTCATTAACTGCAGTTAATCATTAACTGCAGTTAATGCTCACTCTTGTTTGTGAGACTTCACCTACCAGAAAAAAAGAAAAAATTTAATTTTTATATTTTTAGTGTAAGATCAGCATCATTTTTAACGAAATCCCACTCCAAAGTTCTGTTGCCAAAGGGAAAGTGGCCGAATTATATCGAGTTGGTGCTGGGACTTTCCCTTCACCTATCGAAGTGGGACCATCCCCTCATTTACCCAACAGGCATTAACTACTGTAACTGGTTATCAAACAGTAATGACAGTTTCCAGCTCTCACTGGAAGTTCCTCCTCGTAGGACTTGGGTTTGTATATCTAGGAAAAATACTAATTACTTTTTAAACTTTTGCATTTTGCCTTTTTAGTTCAATGTTTTTGTTTAAAGTTTATTCTTAAAAGTAGGGAAATTGAATGATATACTGTAGTTAGGATGTTGGCCAGGGTGCCAGCCACTCGTAGAGCTACTACAGCCATAGTTATTGGGTCCTTTGACTGGCCAGACAGTACTGTACTTAATTTGATCCTTCTCTCTGGTTACAGCTCGTTTTTCTTTGCCTACACATTCACCGAATAGTCGGACCTATTCTTTCCATATTCTCCTCTTGTCTTCATAAACCTAACAACACTGAGAATGCCAAACAATTCTTCTTCACTCTAAAGGGGTAAACTACCACACTGTAATTGTTCAGTGGTTACTTTCCACTTTGTGAGGGTAGAAGAGAGACTGGCTATGGTAAGCAGTTCATCTAGAAGGACACTAAAATGCAACGATTGTTCTCTAGCCTTGGATAGTGCCATAGCCTCCGTACCATGGTCTTCCACTTTCTTGGGGTCCCTTGCTTAAGGGTACACTCAGGCACACTATTCTATCTTTTCTCTCTTCCTCTTTTTTTTTTTTCTTTTTTTTTATATATAGGTATATATTATAAAAGATTTATTTAATGTTACTGATATTAAAATATTTTATTTCATTGTTCATTACTACTTTTGTAGTTTATTTATTTCCTTTCCTCACTGGGCTATATTCCCTGTTGGAACCCTTGAGCTGATAGCATCATGCTTTTCCAACTAGGGTTGTAGCTTCGCTAGTAATTGAAGTTTATTACAAGATATAGAAGTTACTTCTGAAATGTATTGGAAAAATAATGTTTGTATTCCTATACATTGTTGTATGTTTGTTTGTTATGAAATTGTTGTGACTTGTTAAATTTTTGTAGCTGCTCTGTAAAAATATGACCCAAGGACCAATGGCCTTGGATATGGATGTAAGAAAAAGTTGGCAAAGAATTCATGTTTTCACATTAGTGAATTTAGGAATATCTGAAACTGCTGAGACTTGGAAAATTTAATAAGTAGTGTTACCCTCAATTTTTCTTTTCAGGCCCGATTCGAAAGATATGGGTGATAAAGCTTCTCAGAGTAATCCCGCAGAGCAATACATACTTCTTGCTAAGCAAGCAAAGGGAGCAGGAGCAGTCCAGCTTGTGAAGCAAGTCTTAGAAGCTCCTGAAGTATATGTCTTTGGAGAACTCCTAGACATGCCCAACATACAAGAAGTAAGTTACTGTGGAAGATTTAGTTCTATAAATTATTAGTATAGTTACTTTGTTCCTACACGTAATAAATGCTGTACCATCGACCTGTAATGGGAGTATGATGTCAGCGAAGTTGAAAGGGTCGTTAGACTTTAGAAGGTAAACATGGTTGTTTGCCAACAGGTAGAGTAACTTTCACTTTGACTTCGGCTGAAGCTGTGTACACGTGCTCCGCCTGGGGTAGTCCTCACAGAAAACGGAAGTAGGGTAAACTACACATAACTCTGGTTGGTTGAGAGGAGATTCCAGGTACCTCCTAAGAAAGTAGTTCTCGGTAAGTATGTTAGGAAAAATACAAATTACTTAAAAATTTGTGATTTCTATTTCTCTTTCCAGAGTGATTAATTACTGCATTGATTTCCACCCCCTAAGCCAGACATGTGGCTTGGCCCAATTAAGGAAGGCTGCCATTTCAACCATTACATAGTAAGCCAGAGTTGGACTCCCCTCAACTTTGTAGCTTTTGCATAGGGTATGACTGTTTGCAGTCATGCCCTTACGAGGAGTGTAGGGAGTGGGTTCTTTTGCAGTGGGTGGAGTTTGCAAAAGAGAGGAAGTTTAAGAGGGATTCATTGTCATCAGGGGGAACACCCAATTTGGTGCCAGAAAACTTTAGCTCTACGGTATTCCTTCCTTTAGGAACAAAGCCAGCTATTTCCCTTTTGGTTTCTTCCGGGGTTGGATCCTCTGGGGGAACCCGTTAACGGAAGGGAGACTGTACCGTACCCTCCTGGATTGATTCTGAGGAGGTGATTATCTGGTCCTCTCATATTTGGAACAATACACCCCTGCCTCTTTCTCAACCATCTCCTTGCTGTATTTTCTTTTGACAACCCACACGAGGAATTGAATCAGAGTAAGAAGTGGCCTTTGCTAGGGATTGAAGGTGTCCCCTCTGCTGAGAAACTTCTGAAGGTATTAACATTTACTAGAGCCCAGAAGTTTCATCTTCAGTTTCCCCTGCAGAGGAGGTGCCCCTAGTGATACATTTCCTGCTAAGTATTGCCTTACTGTAGGTAAGGTGTGCCAATTGTCCTGGGCTGGATCTCCACAAGCAGGTCTGTCGCGATCTCCACGAACAAGATTTCGACAGGATTCATGAATATCCACTCCTCCCTAGGACCAAAGTTCATTGACATTTCCTAGATCATTCAACCAGGCCAGTGTTGATTATAGGGACTTTCTCCCTCTGAAGGATTAGTCTCTTATTAAAGATGGTTTTTATCACCTGTAAGAAAAAAATCACTAGTTTGAACATTTTTATTTTTCCAAACTTATAAACCCAAGACCTTTAAGTTATACTGCCCTCCTCAAACCCCCCCCCCCCTCTTCCTTCCTTGGCAAATGCCTAGGTCCAAGGTCAAAGTGTCCAGTACATAGTGTTCATATGTGCACATGTATTATACACTGTACATTTGAATATAAACTGTGGTAGAAACCAAATAAAAACAATAGGCAGTACTGTACTTGGTGTGTTAATCAGCCGCTCGGGCACCTGCCCATTAGCAAGGGGCAGTGACTTGAAAGATTAGGAGGTATCCCACCTTAGGGCAACAGGCATTTGCGAATTTTTGCCGTCTGTTACCTAACCCTCGCAAAAAAGAGGTTTGACTGTACAATATTACATTATTACTCTGCAGCCATTCTTCAAATGCCCCCTTTTTCTTTTCCACTTTCATCTTCACTCCTTCATTCCACCATTCATTACCCTTTTTCATGCTGCCTCCAACAATCCTCTTGCCATACACATCACTTGCAAGCCCAATAAGATTTTCTTTTACTGACTTCTACTCCTCCTCTAGATCACCAATTTCACCCTATCATTTGCCACTACCAACCTTTCTTGATGTTCACTTATCTCTTTGTTTTTTTTTTTTCAACTCTTCAACCTTCACTACCTCCCTTTTACATCCCTCTCTTCTATTTCCCCACTTTATTTTCCTTCAACCAAAAAATTATCAAACATACTGTTAGCCATGTCCCTAAACACATGCACATCTTTCAATCTTCCGAACATTCTTCTTGTTATCAACAAACAATCCTTTACTGCCCTATCTACCATTCATCCATTTGCCACTCTTACTAATGTATACTTGTTTATATATAACTTTTTTTTTTTTTTAAACTACAACTTATCACCAGCTCTTGATATACTCCTACAGTATCTAGCAGGCTCTCACCACTTATTTTCACATGGTATGCCATACTTCCCAATGACACCTTCTACCTTTTGAGTCCCCCAATCTGGCATTTAAGCCACCCATCACAACTACATAATTCCTTCTACTCAGTCCTTCTACACACCTAGTTACAGTGAACCCTCGCTACTTCGCGGTTCGACCATCGCGGATTCACCACTTCGCGGATTTTTTTCATAACCCATGTCTATACATATATTGCGGATTTTCCGGAAATATCGAAAATACCGCGATGTGACCGATGGTGCGAGATTGGAGAAAGTAAGGAAAATTGAATCATGATTGATTTTCAATATAAATGAAACTTTGAGGAGCAACAAAGATATCATTTGTTAGAGAGATAGAGAGAGGTAAGGAATGGGAGGTAGTGAAAAGTAGCCCACAGAGAGAGAGAGAGAGAGAGAGAGAGAGAGGTAGAGAGAGAGAGAGAGAGAGGTAGAGAGAGAGAGAGAGAGAGAGAGAGATATAGGTAGGTAGAGAGAGAGAGAGAGAGAGAGAGAGAGAGAGAGAGAGAGAGAGAGAGAGGTAGAGAGAGAGAGAGAGAGAGAGAGAGAGAGAGATATAGGTAGGTAGAGAGAGAGAGAGAGAGAGAGAGAGAGAGAGAGATAGAGGGGGGTTTTAAAAGTAATAAACAAAAAAAATTGATAGGTTATAACACATTGGTGCTTATGTAATATCAACTGTATACTGTAGACGGTTTGAATAAGTTAAGAAATGGTATAAATGATACTTTGTTAGTGTATTCGTACACACTCAAGAGCGGCAGCTAGATGACAGCTGATCTAATCACAGCCAAAAGTAAAACAAAAAAAAGTCAACAATACTCGATTTTTAAAACACACCCGAAATTTAAAAACAAAAGTACACTCTTTCTTAATGTGCAATTAACTATTTAAAGAGTGGCAATTTTCTAGAATAAAATGATATTTCCCAAAAAATAGTGGTTTGCTGATGAAATCGGATGCCCTATTTTTAGCTATGATTGAAATGGATGTAGACTCGGCGTAATTATTTCGTTTCGTATTTAATTGACACTAAGAAAACTAATTTTAGTTTCTTCATCTAAATGTAAGTATTGTATAACACGAAGAGAGAGAGAGAGAGAGAGAGAGAGAGAGAGAGAGAGAGAGAGAGAGAGAGAGAGAGAGAGAGAGAGAGAGAGAGAGAGAGAATCAGCTGTTGTAATCAAATGGCGTGTTTTTGTTTCGTGAGAATTTCATCGCCACGACTTTAACAACAACATACTGTACTGAACTTTACAGTATTATACAGACTACTGTAATATGATAAAGTAAAATATTTGTAATCTATTTTATATGAAATGGGGCTATTTTTGTTTTGTTTAAAATTTACATTTACGTATGTAAAACAACTCTCTCTCTCTCTCTCTCTCTCTCTCTCTCTCTCTCTCTCTCTCTCTCTCTCTCTCTCTCTCTCTCTCTCGTAGATTGTTTTCCTGCTTTGCTACGTATGTATGATTTTATATAGATACGGTAAATAATATTTGTAATAACATATTTTATAAAAGCTTTTACTGTAATATCATTATTTATCACTTTCATCATGCGGGTTAAATTCCTTAGTTTGTTTACTGAGCGTACTTTATGACGCCGTCGTTTCAGGCGGCGTCATAAAGAAAAAAATTTCATTTGGAAGTCCTAAGAAAAATTAAGTAAAACATTAGTAATAACCAAATCAACATACTGTACTGAATAATCAATATAATTGATGCAAAAACTAACCTATAAACAGATGTGTAAATGCGTCTGTTTCTTCATTAGGATCAGAGATAAACGTAAACAAAACATTGGTTGCCATTTTTTATCGTGCTTTTTGGCGTGTTTAGGAAACGCATGATATAAAGTCGCCTTTAATATTTGTGCCTGTTTTAGTTTAGGGTACTGTAGTACATGCATTAAGTGTTCTGTACATTAAAGGGTAGTTTGTTAACAGTACTACGTACAAGGGAAGGTTTTAAAAGTCTGAATATACATGTTAAATAAATAGGTAAATATGGTGTCACTACTTCGCGGATTTTCACCTATCGCGGCCGCGTCTGGAACCTATCTACCGCGATAAACGAGGGTTCACTGTAATTCATTCCGCTATTTACTTTTCTCACAACCTGACCCATGCGCACTAATATAAGCCCAACATTCCCTGGCCAACCTAACCCTTGCCCACATTAACATAGATGATACCACCTGCCATTCCACTACTTTATCTGTCATCCATTCACTCAGCAATAAAGCCGCACCTTGTCTTCCTTTTCCCCTTCCCCTTTCAATCCTAGACACTCTACGTGTCGCTTCACCAAATATCACTTCACACTTCCCTTTTATCTTTGTCTCACACAAGGCCAATACATCCATCCTTCTATTCCAAAACATACCTCCAATCTCACATCTTTTACTCAATCGTACTACATCCACGCACATTCATACACCCCAAAACTAGAGTGTGGGGAGCTGTCACTCTCCCTCAGCTCTTCTTCTTTGATATCTCACAGGAAGTAACTATACAAGAGAGGGGATTCCCAGTTCCCTCATCCTGTACGTTTTAATTGCCTCTCATCACATGCAGGGATACTTTTATGATATTCTAATGGTTGTTATGCCCCTGTGGCCACAGGAAAAATACAAATTTTAAAATTTGTAATATTGTCACCAGTGCCATGAAGGTGAATAAATTATTGAAGAGCACTACTAGTACTCATAGAATTGTCAGAATAAAGCTGGACATCATAAATTTCTAGGATTTTTCAACTTGAACAGTAAACTACGTACTCTATGCTAAACCTTCTTAGGGGCATGCCTATAATCTGTCTCAGGGTGCCGTGGCACAATTGAAGAGTTCCAAAACCTCCTGGCGTCTTCCATCAAAATTTGGAGTGGTTGCAGAGTTCAAGTGGATTCACTCCAAAAGTCAGGTCGAAGTGGCTGCTTAGTGATCTGGCAGGGGAGCGGGGTTCCTCGCCAGTAACTACCGACACCTTGTTATATTTTAGCTTGCGAGATCCAGCTGTGCTGAAAACATACTCCTTCGACTGTGGTTTTTATACAGTACAGAAGGTAGTCAACTTACAAACTTAATTGGTTCCAAGATCTTTGTAAGTCAAATTGTTTGCAAGGACAATTTTGTTAGATTTTGTACTAGGATAGGCCTTACCTGAATCCATTGATTATGATTTCCAGCTGTAAAAGTAAACAAATAGTTAAGTTTCATGTGAAATTGATGTCAGGTTATTACAAATGTTGTTTTGCTAACTGTATTAAATGAAAGAATATTGCTTTATTACAGAATCTCGTTATCTTTGTTTTTTTAGTTGGATTTGTTTTTTTATCTCCAAATGTTTGTAAGTTAAGGACCTTCTGTAGTTAGGAAAAATACAAAATTCTGTAAAAATGTAATTGTTTTTTTGGTTGAAGTAAATCAATGTAATTAATGACCTTTCTCTTTCAGCTAAAAAATGATCCCCAACATGCAGGATATTATGAATTACTTCAACTATTTGCTTACGGTGTGTATGGAGACTACGTTAAAGAATCCGCCAAGTTTCCACCACTGTCGTCAGTAATGTTAACCAAGTTAAGGCATCTAACGATAGTTTCCATGGCAACAGGCCAGAAGCGAATTCCTCTTGTGACACTTGGGAATCAACTGGGTCTCACATCCAACAGGGAATTAGAAGATTTAATAATTGAAGCCATGTATACAGGTATGTAAATTAACCATGTCACCAGAAATCGGTGTTGAAAGACCTAACACCTGAAGTGGTAAGGGTCGTGCATTCGCTGATAAGCTGCACGTACTATATATAATTTTCTTGCACACAATGCCAGATACTGTTTTACTAGTTTACAGTATATACTAGTGCCAGACACTATTTTACTAGTGTACAGTATGTACGTATATACTATACGATGAAGTCAATGAGATTATAATAGAAAATTAGTAGCATTCATGGGGTATTTTTGGGGCAATCAAGTGCGTGATGTTGTTAATTATCTCTTCCATTTTTTATGGCTTCGTGCCTACCGATTACATTGTACTTTAATTTGCACACCATAAACAATGGTAGTTTTTCTTTCTAGTGATCCCTTGGATCCTAGTTTCTTTGTTGTTATTTAACAAATAAGTCTTTCTATTTACTCGATCCTTTCATTTTGGTTTCTTCCCCTCTCCTAAGGGTTCCAACTAATTAAACTTTTAAATGCTTTTATCATCACATATTTATGTACACGTTTTGAGGGTCGTTTGAGTCAAAATAGCACTGGTATCTGTTGTTTTTCATAATTGATGATCCATTTTCATTACTAGTATAGTTTTTTTTTTTTAATGTAGACAACTATGGAAATCTGTCAACAGCTCTGAATGTTTTATCGTCGCTAAATCTATATTGCATTCATAAGATCATAAATCTTATAATAGGTTTTGTCCTGTTAACAGTTTTGATTGAGTGTTAAAAGTACTTAAGGTTTTGAGGAGGAGGATAAGAAGTGATTGCATCTAGGGGGCAAAGTGTCACTTAAGACATTTAAGCACAGTAGGAGGACATAAAAATACCTGTTGAATGAAACGTAGTATTTTAGTCACTTATTATTCTGTTAATATTCCAATGTTTCTGTGACAGCTTTCAAGTTGCAAGCAATTCTGTACCTAAATGACAAAAGCCTTTAAACGTACACATGATATTGTCATCCTTATGTGAACCTTTGTTCATACCTCTTCCAGGCATATCACAGACTCTTACAATGACATTATAATTAAAGAGCCTGTTTTAAATCCTCGAGACTGAACATGCATCTCCTGAATGTAGATCTGGGATGGCTGCAAATTATGAAGCACGATGTCGAATCCTTACAAAACTCAAATTAGGATTGCAAGTAGGTCGAGGACAGATCTTCAACATCCAGATCTCAGCATTGATAATGTTTATTTAACATTTGACTTAAAATTTTAGGTGCAATTCTCGACAGCAAATTTACTTTTGAGAAATACATTAGGTCTATCCCTTCTTCAATTGCACAAAAAATTGGTTTATTGAGAAAGTAAGTTTTTCAGTGATCAATCTATTTTGAAGAAGTATTTCAATTCTTTCATTCTATTAAAATTTCTATGTCTTATCTAGATATTAATCTCTGGCACCATCGTTTAATTAGTTTATTATGCATGTTGCATAAGATTTTTTATAATTCTGACCATCCTTTACATTCAGGTCTTCTTGGACAGTATCATCTTGTTCTTAACACTAGGTATGCAGTTAATGCTAAGTCATGCTTCTCCATCATGAGGCTTAATATTACAGTATTCTAGAAGTTTTCTTCCAACTGTGACCAGGTTGTGGAATGATCTTCCTTACTGGGTAGTTGAGTCGGTAGAACTTCAAAAATTCAAACTTGCAGCGAAGGGTTTTACGTTAAACAGGCTGACATTCTCTCTTCGTAGTTTATTATGACAGCTGTTATAATGTTGCTGCTCATAAATTTTTCTTTTCATTACTTCTCTTACAGTTTAATTCCTTTCCCTACAGTGCTATTTCTCCTTGTTGGAGGCCTGGGGCTTGTAGCATCCTGCTTTCCAACTAGGGTTGTAGCTTAGTTAGTAATAATAAAAGTGGCTCTCACAAAGTTAGGTGTAAGTCTTTAGTTAACTGGTCTCTTATAATGGCTCCATTGAGCATATTAAAGATTCATTGAGGCAAGCATACAACAGGCTTTAAGAGTGCATTTCATGGAGCATTTAAATTCTGAGATTCTCTTATTTTTTTCTGACAATCAAATTGCATTTTTTTCCAGTCAAGTAGAACCATATCTTCAAGAACATTTTTATTTAGATCTTTCCTTTATGAAGACAGGAAAGAAGTTCTCTCCATTCTCTTTATCATGAACACCCATAAGAAAGAGTCTTCATCTCTTCTTCCATTTATTTCCTGGGTCTTCCTACAGATCTTTGTGCTACTGCTACCATGTTAACAGTTTACTAACTGTTCCTCGTCCCTTCTCATCACGTGACCAAACAGTCTCAATTTGAGAATTCTTGGCCATTTTTCCTCTCCATCAATTCCTTGTTGACAAAATGTTCTAACATTGTACACTAGCCAAGAGTTTTAATATAATAGGGTTGTACTTATTCAAAATATCTTAAGTCTTTGTCAGTGCACGTTTCTACACCACAGAGTATTACAGTCCATATGTAACCATTATAATTCTTTGCTGTCTTTACTAAGGGGATGTTTTTATTCATGAGTAGTTAGGCAGTATCTTCATTTCCTCAATGCTATCAAAGATAAAATATATATATACATTATTAATTATAAAAGAAGTCAGTGGACCCATCTGTTGTACCAATTTTTGTCAAAGATACATTGATTCCAGAAAGATTGAGATAGCTTTGCTATTATTGTTCAGAATGTAAAAACAGGTCTGAGCAAGAATAAATTTTCACAACCTTCAATTCTTACTAAGCCATGTCACCTCCTGTTGTATTTGTATGCAAAGACTAAATCTTTTAGTAACTACTAAATTTTTTTCCAGATATTATTCATGGAAAACTTGATCAAAAGAATGGTATTCTTGAACTAGATTATGCTATCGGCCGTGATATTAAGCCTGAAGATTTGCCAAATATAATAAATACTCTACAGGTCAGTGTGGTATTACTTTTTATGTAAAATTCAGTTTATCTACCATTTTAATGTGCAAATAACAATCTAATTTTTGAGCAACATTGTCATAACTTGTATTTTGTTAATAATGTTACCATTGGTTCTGTTGTGAATGACACTCATATTTTATTTTATAGATAACTTTTAATATTTCTTACAGTCTTGGTGTGATACATGTGACACCATGCTATCAAACATTGACCAACTCATTACAAGAGCCAATTCAGATAAAGATGCTCATCTTAAGCACAGAAATTCCTTAGAGACAGAGGTAAAGTATTATTGTATAAGTTTTAGTACTATTGAAAGTTTTCAGTTTACCAATGACTGAGATTTAGCTTCCCAGTCTGGCACAGACCTGTCTCTTCCCTAGGCTGTAGGTGTTAATCTTGATCTAAGAAACACTTTTAGTCAAAGTGCTAAATTTTAGCAAGGCGAGTAGATATAAGAATTAACATTTCCTTAATTTATAGCATTGTGTTTTAGTATCGTAAGTAAATAAGCATTTATACTCTGATAAAGGAGGCTAAATATACAGTCATTTTATCTAAAATACAATACTTTGAGATCTCGCAAAGTTCTGTCTGCCAGAGAAGCTTGTGCATCTGATCCTATTCCAATGGGAAGCCATAACATTTTTTATAATGATTCGTTGCCTAATCAGTTCATGCATTCCACAGAAAGCGAAGAGGGTGAAGGAAGTTTCTCAAAGTAATGTAGTGGATCATAAGAAGCTTAATGAGTACTACTCTTCTGAATTTGCTGAGGCAGCAAGTAGAATATAAGGGAGAGGGTCTTAAAATCCAGTGATGATTTAACACTACTGTTAATAAACGTAAATAGATTAGACTAAAGAAGTAATTAACAAAGCCTAAGAAACATCAATTTAACCAACTCGCTAAGAGAAAGATCTGTTTGGAACTAGTTTGTGATTATAAAGTTTTCCGTTGCATTAAAATTATTTGCTTTTTGGAACTAGTTTGTGATAATAAAGTTTTCAGTTGCATTAAAATTATTTGCTTTTCGAGAAAATCCTTCACCATAAAGCTACTAGATACTTTGGTTTTTTTTCTATGTTGGGAAAGTTCTTGGCAATTACTTTATTCATTATGCATTTTCTCGTCATTTTATTCGTCATGCATTTTCACTTTGGTAACTAATTTTACTGTCGTCAAGATATATCTGGTAATTATCATAATTTCAAGGAAATTTAGTTATGCCCATCTACACCGATGCCTAAATTTTTTTTCATTCTACTTTTAGAATAGTATCTGTTGCATTTATGATTCTGTAGAATTGCTGGTATTTTTTTAGGTCAACCTTTAAGGTTTTTACACAACTTGATAGACCCTAGTGGTCTTTTATATATGGGAGTATGTGGATGCATAGAGGAGTGTTTCCCACTGCCATCCTATGTCGCTACCGAACAATCAAGCAAAATTAGAGGATGAGGAAGACACACACCAGTGGTTTTTTCAACTTTCTCGTACCAAAAGGTTTTGCAACGTTAGCAATGTCCAAGAACGAGATTGAGAATAGCTGATAAATTAGTCGGTGTTTTGGTAGAAGAAACGATTGTGCTTCTACCCGAATGACAACAGTTAGAGGCTCATGTTTACAGCATGACATAGCAGCATCTGTCTCACTGGGGGAAACTAACTTAAGTGCACCTGGTTTTCTGCAATCATGACCACCATTTGCAAAGCCTCTTAGACTGAAGCCAAAAGAGAACACCCATGCATAACACTGTAAGTGTCAGGTGTCTCAAGTAGGTTGTAGTCAACAAAGTGCTTTAATAAACCAGGTAGTTTCAAATGTAGTCAGGCAAGACCTCTACATCAATCAGAGGCCAAAGGAAGTAACTAGTTTATATAATGTGGGTGGGGCAGTAACTAACACCACCAATTAATGACTGTACTTCCTGCAATATTTCTATTTATAAGACCATGGTTTTTATTTTCATAGGAATAATTAATTATCAGTGAAATTATGCTTGTTGATTAAAACCAGAGGACTCAGAACAAAAAGTTGGCTAAGCTGTGATGAGAATTGGCCTTTGCTGACATCATCCCTTCTTTTTTCAGAATGCTACTGTTTCTTGAACATTCTGTTCATTACCCTTAACCTTTGGCTTTTCCCTCTAATTCATATGGGGCAATCCTTACTTGATACCAATGGTTCTTTGCAGCTTCATTGCTTTGTCTTGTGATCCCATCAAGTCTCCTCTTGCCTTGGCAAAAAACTTTTTACTTTGCTCCAATTAGCACATCTTATTCAAAATTTATTCTTAGGTTAAGCCATGATTCTGTGGTCTCAAATTAAGTATTAATTTTTTCTCCCAACTTAGACCTAAGATAAATGTGTTCCAACATGTTAATTGGGTATTCTTTCACAGACATATCTCACGGTTTTATCACTTGTCAGCGTATAGACGCTTTCCAAAGCAGTTAATTTCTCGGTTCACTCCTTGGGTCACATCCTTGAAGCTCATGGAAAAAAGCATGATTTGTTGAACTTTACATATCATAGATGTTTTTAAATCGACTTCTCCCTTATGGATTTCATGTGAAAGGAGTTTTTCCATTCTCTTCTGTCATATACTGTACTTTCTTCCTGACCTCTATGTCTAGGTTTTCTTTTATCCTTACTTGACATGATTTCTTTGGGTGTCTTCAGGTCTTCATCCTGCCATTTCTTATCTACTGCCTATAAAATAAGTTTTAGAATGGTAGATTGTTGTAGGCTTTAAATTTAAAGATAAGTTTTTATACTGAAACATAAATTTTTCCAACAAACCATTTAATTAAAGTTGTCTTTACATGGTATGAAACCCTGCCAGTTCCATCCAGAGAAAGACAAACAAATTTTCGTTGTCTGTCCAGACCTGTGATTAATGGGTTTGTATAGTGAGAAACATGCTGATATAAAAACATTTTTTCAATATATCCTATTCCAAATAAGTGGACTGAATAATTATTGAGACTATTCAAGAAGAAAAACATTTGTGTTGCCATAGGCATGAGTTTAACTCAGGCCAATTTAGGAGGACAACCGATTCCCTAAAGAATCTTTCCATGTATCCTACTCTTGTGGAGAGACTCAACTTGGAGGATGAATGAAGATCCAAAGTAGTGTCCTATGTGGACACTGAAGGCTTCCTCCAGAGAAAGCTGCAGCCTATGATCTTGTAAAACTTTACGGACCTGTGATCTAGCAAAGGGAACAAGTGAGGAGAGCTCATGCAGCCATTGAACCCCCCAGCAGTGTCCCTGTCTTATATCATCCAGCACTTCCTTGACTCCTGTAACAAACTTAGCCCACGTTAAGCTGAAATCGCTGATCAGAGACAACGCCCTACTCATAGTGACATTCTGATTCCTAAGTTCTTACAGCAGTGATTGTCTTATCTCAAACTGCTCGCAAGTCACTAATGTAAACGTGGGCTCATCCCACTATCCCTTAAAAGACTTCATGTGAGACTGGGTCACCATATTCATGAATGCTCAGAGAATCTGGAGGACTGGTCATATAGATATAAGACACAGGATCAGGGGGACATCTCTGGGGTGAAGGATTGGAACACATGTCCCTCTGCTGTCTATCCTTTCAACTGCCTTTAACCAGTGAGTCTGTCTAATATGCTTGAGGAGGACAAATCACTAGAGGGGCCTTTAGCCATCCAGCCCAAAGGGTAAATCAAGAAGTCTTGAGCATTACTAGACAGCTTGCTTCTCTTTGAGGAAGGTTGCTCCACTGATAAGACTCCCGAGATGCTGGAGAGCCTTGGCCTATGTTAATCCCTCCTAACTTTGGTAGGGAAGAGAATTTTTCTCGCCTCTTCCTCTAAAGTAGCAGGAATCACACTACTCATCCTTATGGAAATGGGCTAGCTTTGGACCAAACTTTATGGGAGAGGGAAACCATGCTGTTAGTTTGAAAGATTATTGGGACTGGCTCGAACCTTTCTACGGGTTGCCCAAGAATAGCCAAGGCTCCACCAGTTGGCTGATTGCAGGTTAGCACTTGGTGTCATCTTGTCGAGTGAAGACCTTTTCACTTTCATTCTGTAGCTTTCCCCAGCAGGCCTTGTTTTCTTGTCAATTTGAAGCTGAGCAGCTTGCCAACAGGACTGCATGAACCAGAACTTCAGTTGGTGGGTAAATAATTACATTAGCACAATATTCATAATGAAGAAAATAAGTGATCCTGGTGTATTTATAGATATAAAATGTTTAAGTTTTAACATACAAGTGTACTGAAAGCCCATTTTAAAAGGAAGCAAACAGTAGGAAACCACCTAACCTTGGAACCACGTCCCTACCCATGGGGGAGTAGCTATGCTCCCTGTGACCTCCATATCCTTAGCTTACCATAGGATTAAGAGCCATGTTCACTTCCCAACTGGCGTTCTCCTAGTAAGGTAATGCTAAAAAGTATTTCAGACAAAGGTACTGTAAACTGTTCCCCTTGAAGAAAATCAATATGACTAATAAGAAAGTTGAACCTATCCTAACTAACTACATCTCACAAAGAGCAACCCAATTTTGCTCTTGTAAAGTGAACATCACTTCCTTCTAATTTCTTCTACTCCACAAGCACAAAATAATGGCTCACTCAGAAGATAGGATGATAGCCGAGACCCTGGAGAGACTGACGCTGTTGAGAGTGGATCATGCTCGGTTAGGAAGGAGTGTCTCTACCTCCCATCTAAGCAAGCTTGCAAAAAAGCTCATAATTTTCTTGCCAGGAAGACTGAGAAGGGGGGGGGGGGGGAATCAAAACTGTGATGTGGAGTGCTATGGAAACCAACTCGGTGATGCTAAGTTTGTGGAGGTCTGCAAGTCTTCTACCTTGGCAACATAGTCAGAGGAACTGCGATCATAAATGGAATGTTTAAAAGACAATAGTAGAGTTGAACCTCCTAACAAGTCTGAAGACACGTCAGAAATTTTGTGTTTTTCTGTATAAAACAAAATCACAAATGCAAATTGAAGCTCTCGTACACTACGTGTATTTCCTGGAGCACACTTACTATGCAGCTCACAGCACTCGGTCAATGGGGTCCCTGCATAGAGAAGTACAAGCCTTACATATCAATTCCTTGTGTAGAGTTAGGTACTTCAGCAGCTTCCTAATGCCTTGAGCAAGGTTTACCCATGGGTCTTCAGTGGTATAGATTCACAACACCAAATGCACTTGTCTGCAAAAACCCACAACATGAGAAGTGAGATGTAGTAGACACAGAAATACCACAAAATACAGTTGCATATAAACAATGCATACATGAATAGGAACAAATTTCTGGTTTCCTTTGAGCAATAAAAACGCTAAGGTAACGATAGAACAGAAGGTTGAAAAAAAAATTATCAAAGATCAGCACGTTACACACTGATATGGAAACACTAGAAATCATGTTTCTGGTTTACACGATGCATTTGCACAATGGAACAAAGGATATAGTCAGTCAGCTGTCTTGCCCTATTTCTGGAGGACTGGTGGTGTTTCACTCCTGATAAAGGTCTAGAGGGTTATGTTGAAATTTTCTATTTAGTACAGTCCCTTGATTAATTACAAGAAATTTGCTGTGCGAGTAAATGAACTTGTTTATTACTATTCTCATAGGTAACCTAAATTCAGTTAGGTTTTTTAAATTTACTATGCAGTACATATAGAAATTTTTCAAACTGGCAGAAGAAACGTTAAAATATTGTTTTGAAATTGTATTTTTCATATTAACCATTATTTTAATATTACATTACTAAAAAATATTGCAAATAATACCTATACAACTCTAATATGTGTCAATTGCAGGTCTTGAACATAAAAGCATCTCTAAAAACGCAAGCACAGGAAGGAGACGAAGCCCTATCGTCAGATTCTCGTGACCACGATAAGAAACGCTCGGCAAAGAAAGGAATACGCCCTTCATCTTCTAAGTTTTGGCCCAAAAGCTCGTAATTTCTTTTAAAACTTAAATCAGGTTATTTTTGTAGACACTCTACAAGACACACTCCTTTTACGGTACAGAAATGCTGTATCATGGTCAGTTTCCAGTACTTGTACTCGAACATAACAAATCATTGTACTGCATTAGTATTTATGAATGCATAAAATTAAGTTTATCCAACTACCTAATTTATAAACTTCTTATCCTTTTCACTAATGTTGGTCATATAACTTGTCCAGTGTAATAAATAAATTACATTATACTAGTTAAATGTAATTGTGGCAGGTACAAGAATTACATTATGCAAGTTGAATATAAAAGCAGAAATCTGGAAACATCTAGTTAACAAATAGGATATTGACTAGTGAAAACATGTAAAGTTGTTCAGTACCATATTTGAAGATAAAACTTATATAAATTTAAAAACCAGGTTATTTATGCAAAGGACTAAATCAAATTGTGGCTCGCCATATTCTTTGTTACAGGTAAAAACGGCTTTAGAAATTTACATTATCTCATTACTAATCTAAAGTATGGAAAAACTCTAAACTTAACATATTTTAGAGTACCCTGTTTTGGATACAAATAAATATGTTATCTATGTTAATGGAGCAGATAGGAAATTTTATTACAATAATGACAAAGTTACCAAAGGGGAAACTTACTTGAACCTGTACAATATTTGAAATACAATATACTTGTACATCCATTGTACACGGATGTTTTAGTTAACCCTTATAGATATCAAGGACACCATAGTATATTATTCCCAATAATTGAGATTCCTTAGTTGACATTGACCTTCAATGCATCAATCTGAGTTTATTTAGCTACTTTCAGCTTAGTAGTTTAAACTATGAAAATTAAACAAAGCAAACCCTAAAAGGAAAAAAAAAATACCTGGGTCCTTCAGTGATCAGAAAGCAAGTTGCTGTGGACTGCCTGAAAACCTTAAAGGGTTGAACCTGAGAATAAAATACAAATAAAAATTGCCAAAAGCCAAAGAATGTCAAAACAATACGACAGAAATATGACCTAGACGAAAAATGTGATAAAAACTTAGAAAAACAGAGCAAGTATGGCACAAAAGTATATTTATTCCTGTGAATGTAAGTTGTGTATTAAGTAAGGCACTAACCTTTGAGATATTTCTGGTATATAATTGGCACCAGTAACAGAATAGCTATACAGTAGTACACATATACTGTACATATATCAAGGCGTTTTCCCCAATTTGGGGGGTAGGCGACAGCAAACAAATGAAACAGAAAAGGGAACCTCTCCTCTCTACATTCCTCCCAGCCTGACAAGGGACTCAACTGAGTTCGGCTGGTACTGCTAGGGGTGTCACAGCCCACCTTCCCCCGTTATCCACCACAGATGAAGCTTCAAAACGCTGAATCCCCTACTGATCCTACCTCTGTGGTCTTCCAAGGCACCGGAGGAAGCAGCAGAGCCTACTGGAACTGCGTCACAATTGCTCGCCATTCATTCCTATTTCTAGCACGCTCTCTTGCCCCTCTCACATCTATCCTCCTATCACCCAGAGCTTCCTTCACTCCAACCATCCACCCAAACCTTGGCATTCCTCTTGTACTTCTCCCATCAACTCTTGCATTCATCACCTTCTTTAGCAGACAGCCATTTTCTATTCTCTCAACATGGCCAAACCACCTCAACATATTCATATCCACTCTAGCTACTGACTCATTTCTTACACCCATTCTCACCCTCACTACTTCGTTCCTAACCCTATCTACTCGAGATACACCAGCCATACTCCTTAGACATTTCATCTCAAACACATTCAATTTCTGTCTCTCCGTCACTTTCATTCCCCACAACTCCGATCCATACATCACAGTTGGTACAATCACTTCCTCATACAGAACTCTCTTTACATTCATGCCCAACCCTCTATTTTTTACTACTCTCTTAACTGCTCCCAACACTGCATCCTTCATTAACTCCCTGACGCACATCTGCTTCCACTCCACCATTTGCTGCAACAACAGACCCCAAGTACTTGAATTGATCCACCTCCTCAAGTAACACTCCATTCAACATGACATTCAACCTCACACCACCTCACACAAAGCCAATATATCCAGCCTTCTATTCCTAAACATACTTCCAATCTCACATCTTTTACTCTCTATCATACTACATCCACGCACATTCAAACACCCCAAAACTAGAGTGCGGGGAGCAATCACTCTCCCCCCAGCTCCACATTTTTGATGTCTCACAGGATTATAATACAGGAGAGGGGGTTCCCAGCCCCCTGTATATTAATGTACAAAAGCAATGCAAGAAAGTTGGGGATAGTAAACAAGATGTAACCTTAACCTATGTTGTGACATTACAGACTTCCCAATAATATATATATATATAATTTCCTCCTTGTAAGTAAAGAGGGGATATAAAATATTACTTAAACTAAATGCTTTCCTTGAAAAAATAAAATCCTTACAAACTATCATGTGAATATCCATATTGTACACTCCACTATACTTCAGATATCTTCAACAAAGTCTGTTTTAGAATGTATCACATTTTCTTGATCTGGAAGCAAGCTACGAATGTTTTTATTATATTCAACTTCAACATTCTTGCAATGCTTTGCTTGAAGAAGATCTCTGGGTGTCTTTGCAGTCACTGTATTCCGTATCTGCCCTAAGGGACGGCGAGCCTGTTGGAACAATCAATATTTGAAGAATTACTACACCGAAATGCCCATTGAAAAGAGGAATAGCCTTTAAGCCAAGGTAAGACAGCAGGTAGGGAAAAGAAGAGATAAGTACGTATGTACCAAAAATGGGCGTCAAACTAAGAAAAGGCAAAACCCCAAGTTGATCAGACCCGAATTCTTTGTAACGTAAAAGCAAAATATTCTCCACCTAATACTTAAGACATGAAAACTAAAACATCATTAAAGTGCCCTAGAATTCGTCCCATTAAAACTATAACATCATTAAAATGCCCTAGAATTATTCCCATCAAAACTATAACATCATTAAAAAGTGCCTTAAATAAGAAATTTCAAACTATAACATCATTAAAAAGTGCCTTAATTAAGAAATTTCAAACTATATCATTAAAAAGTGCCTTAGATAAGAAATTTCAAACTACTGTATAACATCATTAAAGTGCCCTAGATCCTGGATGCGCAATATATAAAAAGTTTTGAATAAGTGTTAACAGAACACAAATTAGTACACTTCTTTCAAGAGCTTTTTATTAGACAGAAATAGATGTGGGAATTCTTGATCAGCTGACTGAAAATTACTTAGAATGTAACCTGTTCTTATACAGTAAATTTGTCAAACTGCGACTGTCTTCCTCAAAATTTTCTTCAACCTTACCTTGTCACCTTCTCCATCACTTGAGAACAGTTTTTTTACCAAATTCTTATTCTCCTCCTGTGTGTCTTCGACTTCTTGCTTGGCTGTCTCTGTATTTACAACTTGGTCTTCCTCCGAGTCACTTGATGACTTTGTGATTTCTAAATCTATGAAATAAACAAATGATTGGAATTAAAATCTCAAGGAAATGGATGTCTCCTACCTTCATGATTTATTCAAAAGCAACTAACACTTTTAAAGTGCAAATGCCACACCAAAACATTTGACATTTTGTGATATTTTACTCGACTCGTAACACAAAATACTAGATATAACTTTACAATATTTTTTTTCATTCTATTGCTGAATAAATTTCCTTTTCAATGATAGGGTATATTATTTTCTGTTTAATGAAATTTTCATATAAGTAAAAATAAGATAAACTAGCAATAACTGGACATAAAATAAATCCAATGGCACCGAAGAGAGTAGGAAATAAATCCAATGGCGCCAGACGTTATATATGCTCAAAGGGTTAATGGGAGATTATCTGAGCTTGATGACTAATAAAGACAAATGACAATTGCACTAATCTAGCAACTCTGGGCAAAATAAAAACTGATAAAATCTTGGTTTTTGAGAAATCATTTCGTAAAATACTTCTCTCACCTTACAATAAAAATACTAAATGCATTGCAGCCTTAACAAGAGGTAAGTCATCTTCAAATTAATTTATA
Source organism: Palaemon carinicauda (assembly GCF_036898095.1). Lineage (NCBI taxonomy): Eukaryota > Metazoa > Arthropoda > Malacostraca > Decapoda > Palaemonidae > Palaemon > Palaemon carinicauda. The sequence continues at coordinate 121,376,177 of NC_090745.1, read as the reverse complement.
AATACATTAAATTACAAGTAAACACAACTTTACACATACCTACTATGGGTTTCACAGGCAGTGCAAGTGCGATTTTTTGCAATTATTCTGTAACGAACAGTCGTATCAATACGAGATGTTGCTATAGGGTAATACACCCAGTGAGGAAATTTATAGGGGTATAATGAATCGTTAATTATTAATTATAAAGACACTTGCCCCTATGCCAAAGGGCAAAATCTCAATCATCCAGTCACAAAACCGAACAATAATATACAGAGCCTCTACCTCCACCCCCTCCCTCCCTCTCCTTTCATCCCTCACCTGCTCTCCCCCTGCTTCAAGCTATCTCTCTCCACCTCCACGCCATCCATCCCTCTCCGTTCTTTCCCTTCCCTTCATGCTCTCTTTCTGAGAAGGTAGCTTAAGTTGCAACTTATTTTGTATGATTTTTTTTTTATATAAAGCACTCTATCTATCTATCTATCTTATCTAATTATAATATTTATTGTTGTAGATATGGAGCAATTCAATCGGTTGTTACCTATCAGATGACTGACTGCTTTATTCACTGCACTGCACTGCACTGCACTGCACACACACACACTCTCTCTCTCTCTCTCTCTCTCTCTCTCTCTCTCTCTCTCTCTCTCTCTCTCTCTCTCTCTCTCTCTCTCTCTCTCTGGTATTGGTTATGTAAATAATTATTAGATTGATAGAAAAAAAAATCGTAAAAAAATATGTTTAAATCAAAGCAACATTCAGAGAGAGAAAGAGAGAAGGAAAGACGTAGGGCAGGTGAGGGAAGAAAGGAGAAGGGAGGAAGAAAATGCGGGTTGGAGGTGAAGGGGGTTGTAGGCAGGCGGAGCTCCTCAAACCTGGTGTTCGTTTTCTTGCTTGGCTAATGAGTTTTGCCTCTTGGTATGGGTACAAAAGTCTTTATTATTTACAATAAATGATTCATGATACTCCAATAAATTTCCTTACTGGGTGTAATACACTATAGTAAAATCTCGTACTGATACGAGTGTTCGTTACAGAATAATTGCAAAAAATCGCACTTGCACTGTCTGTGAAACCCATAGTAACTGCAAAATACACCAAATATTAAAAAAAAACTAATAACTTTCCCTATTTTACTCAATATATAATTTCTATCCATCATTTTTTTGTATTTATTATGCAGAAATAGGCATAAAAACACTTTGTTTTTAATGAGTTAGTATCAAAGTCAAGTTTACAAAGCTGAAATATTAGTACAGTTCCGGTAACTCGAATAACTTCAACAGCCCTTACATGGTTTTGATGTGCTAAACCCATTCTGAAGGATCTTCCCCGCAAATTACTAAAAATATCTTTTCCTTGTGTTTGTGATTACTTAAGTCTCCAGTAACTGTCTTGGAATCCCTTTGAAGACGTGATTTTTCAAGTCATGCTGCTACTAAAAAACACATGACACTTCCTTCAGTAAGAATGCTTGAGACTTCACATTTAAATGTTATTGTACAAAAATGGTGTGATTGGTTTTATAAGGTTGAAATGATACCAAATGGTGAATGTACGAATACGGTTGATTAATTTTCATCATATTGCGATGAATGGCTTTTGATGCCCAAGTGCCAAGAAGAGGAAGCTACTTAATTTTGTGACCACATTATTGTACGTTGTCAAGTCAGTAGATCAAGGGAACCACTTTGTATCTAAAGGCAATCAATTGAGAGCATTCAATACCTTAGAATTTATATTCTTGATTTGATATCAAAGCATAAGTAGCAAATACCAGTCAATGACATTAGAACAATCAAGGAATTGAATTCTATAAATTTCCCAGTGTGGCAAAGAACAGTAAATACAAAAATGATCTCAAATAAACAAAAATTCAAACAACAGACAAACATTGGGGCTTTATATGAAGTATTTTAAAAATAGAAAATATACAGCGATGTAAAACTACTCCAAATAGAAAGCCCTAATTTTCATTAGAAAATCCATCAAGGCCCCAAAAATGTTATTTTGATAATAAAATGAATTTTTGAATATACTTACCCGGTGATTATATAGCTGCAACTCTGTTGCCCGACAGACAACTCTACGGTAAAAACTCGCCAGCGATCGCTACACAGGTTGCGGGTGTGCCCAACAGCGCCATCTGTCGTCCAGATACCCAGTACTCAATGTAAACAAAGACTCAATTTTCTCCTCGTCCCACTGCGTCTCTATTGGGGAGGAAGGGAGGGTCCTTTAATTTATAATCACCGGGTAAGTATATTCAAAAATTTATTTTATTATCAAAATAACATTTTTCAATATTTAACTTAGCCGGTGATTATATAGCTGATTCACACCCAGGGGGGTGGGTAGAGACCAGCAATATATGTTTACACTTTTATGAGCTAAGAGTTTTAATTTCATTTTAGAAGTTATCAAAATAACAAAAACAAAATAAATAGGTACCTGGTAAGGAAGTCGACTTGAACAATTACTCTGCCTTTTAAGTACGTCTTCCTTACGGAGCCTCGCGATCCTCTTAGGATGCTGATCAACCCCTAGGATCTGAAGTATCAAGGGTTGCAACCCATACAACAGGACCTCATCAAAACCCCTAATCTAGGCGCTCTCAAGAAATGACTTTGACCACCCGCCAAATCAACCAGGATGCGAAAGGCTTCTTAGCCTTCCGGACAACCCAAAAAACAACAATAAAAACATTTCAAGAGAAAGATTAAAAGGGTATGGAATTAGGGAATTGTAGTGGTTGAGCCCTCACCCACTACTGCACTCGCTGCTACGAATGGTCCCAGTGTGTAGCAGTTCTTGTAAAGAGACTGGACATCTTTCAAGTAAAATGACGCGAACACTGACTTGCTTCTCCAATAGGTTGCGTCCATTATACTTTGCAGAGATATATTTTGCTTAAAGGCCACGGAAGTTGTTACAGCTCTAACTTCGTGCGTCTTCACCTTAAGCAAAGTTCGGTCTTCCTCACTCAGATGTGAATGAGCTTCTCGTATTAACAATCTGATAAAGTCTGACCAAGCATTCTTTGACAAAGGCAAGGATGGTTTCTTAACTGAACAGATTGGCCTTGTAAAGGTTTAGTACGCTTTAAATAGAACTTAAGAGCTCTCACAGGGCATAAGACTCTTTCTAGTTCATTGCCTACGATCTCCGATAAGCTGGGGATATCGAAAGATTTAGGCCAAGGCCGAGAAGGCAGCTCATTTTTGGCTAGAAAACCAAGTTGTAGCGAACAAGTGGCTTTTTCTGACGAAAATCCTATGTTCTTGCTGAAGGCATGAATCTCACTGACTCTTTTAGCCGAGGCTAAGCATACCAGGAAAAGAGTCTTAAGAGTGAGATCTTTCAGGGAGGCTGATTGTAACGGCTCCAACCTGTCTGACATGAAGAATCTTAGTACCACGTCTAAATTCCATCCAGGGGTAGCCAAACGACGCTCCTTGGAGGTCTCAAAAGACTTAAGGAGGTCTTGCAGATCTTTATGTTTGGAAAGATCTAAGCCTCTATGCCGGAAGACCGATGCCAACATGCTTCTGTAGCCCTTGATAGTGGGAGCTGAAAGGGATCGTCCTTTTCTCAGGTATAAGAGAAAAACAGCTATTTGAGCTACAGAGGTACTGGTCGAGGATACAGAAACTGACTTGCACCAGTCTCGGAAGACTTCCCACTTCGATTGGTAGACTCTAATGGAAGAAGCTCTCCTTGCTCTAGCAATCGCACTGGCTGCTTCCTTCGAAAAGCCTCTAGCTCTCGAGTCTTTCGATAGTCTGAAGGCATTCAGACGAAGAGCGTGGAGGCTTTGGAGTACCTTCTTTACGTGTGGCTGACGTAGAAGGTCTACCCTTAGAGGAAGACTACTGGGAACATCTACTAACCATCGAAGTATCTCGGTGAACCATTCTCTCGCGGGCCAGAGGGAAGCAACTAACGTCAACCTTGTCCCTTCGTGAGAGGCGAACTTCTGCAGTACCTTGTTGACAATCTTGAACAGTGGGAATGCGTAGAGATCCAGATGTGACCAATCTAGGAGGAAAGCATCTATATGTATTGCTGCTGGGTCCGGGACTGGAGAGCAATAGATTGGAAGCCTCTTGGTCAGCGAGGTTGCAAAGAGATCTATGGATGGTTTTACCCCAAGTGTCCCAAAGTCTCTTGCACACATCCTTGTGGAGGGTCCATTCGGTTGGAATTACTTGCCCTTTTCGACTGAGACAATCTGCCATGACGTTCAAGTCGCCTTGGATGAACCTCGTTACTAGGGAGATGTCTTGACCTTTTGACCAGATGACCAGGTCCCTTGCGATCTCGTACAACGTCAGTGAGTGGGTACCTCCTTGTTTGGAGATGTACGCCAAGGCCGTGGTGATGTCCGAGTTAACTTCCACCACTTTGCCTCGAAGGAGACACTTGAAGCTTTTCAAGGCCAGATGTACTGCCAACAGCTCCTTGCAGTTGATATGCATGCTCCTCTGACTCGAGTTCCACAGTCCTGAGCATTCCCGACCGTCTAGTGTCGCGCCCCAGCTCACGTCCGATGCGTCCGAGAAGAGAACGTGGTTGGGAGTCTGAACAGCCAGGGGAAGACCCTCTCTTAGGTTGATATTGTCCTTCCCCCAAGTCAGACAAGACTTTATCTTTTCGGAAACCGGGATCGAGACCGCTTCTAGCGTCTTGTCCTTTTTCCAGTGAAAAGCTAGATGGTATTGAAGAGGACGGAGATGTAGTCTTCCTAGTGACACAAATTGTTCCACGGATGACAGCGTCCCTACCAGACTCATCCACAGCCTGACTGAGCAGCGTTCCTTCTTCAGCATCTTCTGGATGGATAGCAGGGCTTGATCTATTCTGGGGGCTGATCGTCTTGTTGTTCAGCAACGTCCTCATCAGAGGGTTCCTCATCCGAAAACTGATGAGGAAACGGCAACGTCTGGCTCGCTGAGTCCGGTCGCACTGGTGGATGCGTGACGGAGTCGGACGCAACATCATGGAACTGCTGCACAGTCTGTGAACTGTCAACAACCATGGGTGCGCGAGGAAGCACAGCGTCAACCCGAGACTGTCTAGACCGTCTGGGTTGTGCAGTCAACACCATACCGGGTTGCTGAGGTTGACGCACTGCGTCAAAACAAGTCACCTCTGCTGGTTGTTGAACGTCCTGAACGTCAACAACCACCTCCGAGCGTCGCTTAACGTCAACGTGCGGCTGGCAACCCACACTGGGTCGCATCGGTGGAGGAACCACCTCAACTGGCAGACGCGAGTAGGTTACCTCAGCGTCAACAGGGCGCACAACCGACCGGTTGGAAGGTTGTTGGCCAGAAGGTTCGGTAGCAACCTTCTCCGCATTAAAGTCCTCTATCAAGGACGCAAGCTTGGACTGCACGTCTTGCAGCAAAGCCCATTTAGGGTCTACGGGAGCAGGTGTGGCAACAGACGGGGTTAGCGACTGAGGCGGTACCGCTTACCATCCCTGAAAGCCTTGTTATGCATGACATAATTGTACAGCAAAACTTCAAAGGCTCGAAAACAGCTGTGAAGTTGACCTGTAAACAACTTGGAGCGTCTCCTGGCCAGGCGCCAGGGAGAGTCTACGAGAATTGAGAAGTCTATCTGGGCAGAGGCATGAACTCCCAAGCCGAGAACTTCTCTCATGTCATATCAGACTCTCGCTCTATAAACCAGTTTAAAAGAAGGGAAAGCAAAGGCTGTATCCCCCAAACTCCTCCTGGTGAAAAACCAGTCGCCTAGCCAACGTAAAGCTCTCTAGGAGAGCGAGAGAGCACTAGCTTAAAAACAACGGCTTCGAAGTAGCTAGGCCTAGTGTAAGCTCTGACGTTTAGGCGAACGAGGAGCAGCAGTTACAAAAAGATCCGGACAAAGATCCTTAAAAAATATCATCATGATTTAATTAAAGTCCATAGGAGGCTAAGCAGCTTTAGGCTCCTCTCCATCTGACAGAGTCCTCAAGGGAATATCAGTAGGAGGGGGAACAGCAACTTCCTCATCTACAGGAACCTTGTCCGATAAAAGCTGAGTCTCAAGCAAGGGAGAGACCTACCGTGGTGGCAATGCTTTACAAGCAGAGTCCACACTCACTGGTGCATTAGTAGCGGACCAGAACGCAACGTCATGTAACTGCTTGACAGTCTGTGAACTGTCAACAACTGAACTGTCAACCACAACAGGAGCGTGAGGACGCACAGCGTCCACTCGAGACTGCTTTGACTGCCTAGACTGAGCAGTCAAAACAACTCTAGAATGCGGAGGTTGACGCACAGCGTCAAAACAAGTCAACTTCGATTGTTAGTGAAAGTCTTGAACGTCAACAGGAGCATCAGCAAGTGGCCTAACGTCCAAATGCGGCTGAAAAACCACACGAGACCGCATCGAGTGTGGTTCTAAACAACCTGACTGACGTGACTAAGCTACGCCAACGTCAACAGTAAGCACAAAGGAACGTTAGGTTGGCTGAAAGCCAGGATATCGATGAGATAAACGGCTAGACTCAACGGACTAATCGGCAGAATAGTCTTCCATAAGGGAGGCAAGCATATACTGCATGTATTGCCATACAACCCATGAAGGATCAACGGAAATGGTTGTGGTAAGAGACGAGGGTAACGTCTGTGACCGCAACACTTTGCCAACAAAAAAAGACTCTCGGAGTCTGTGTTACGCTTTTGTTAGGCGGCGAGCAGTTATCCGATGACTGCATAGGGTCAGAGCTGTCCTAATGGTTGTAACCAGGACGCTGGACCTGTCCTGAAAGGACTGACTTTCGCTTAAGGGCTTCGAAACCTTGTGACAGGTTTCTTATGCGAAAAGTCTTCGGATGACGAGGAGAAACAACGTCTCTCTCGTCTTATGGTAGGGGAGATCTTGGTAAGATACACCCGATACCATAGAGGGAAAACGTCTGTTCGTTGATCAAGGCCTCTCGAACCCATAAGTCGTTTGACATTACTTCTCCCCTGGGCTTGGGAGCAGGCAAGAGGTCCCGGACTAGGTGAACGACAGGCACGAACAGACGAACCCTCGGACGCAACACTGTAACACTTTGCGCATATCACTTTATCACTTCGATTTTCTGTTTTGCACTTATTTCACTGAAATCGAAACTTTTACTGATTTCTACCTGAAACACGCAATTCTACCCTTCATTAAAAGGTAGTAATTGCGAAATCAGTCGTATAATGCAAGCTCATTAATACCAGCAAAAAACAGAAAACATATTTAAAGATAAAAAATTCAGTGGCTGGGAAAGAGACTAAACACTAGTTCATATAACTACGTTTTCAATCTCTCACCGCACATAGCCTAGGGACGAGAATAAAAAACTAAAAACGTTTTATCCTTCCTCCCCGTACAGCGACTAGAGACGAGAGTAACTCGAGAACAACGTTACCCGCTTGAACGGACGTTTTCTCTCCTCTCTCTCCCTCTGTCTCTATCTCTCTCTCTCTTTCTCTCTTGATTTCGCACCTAAGAGAAGAGCCCAATTATATTTCGTCAAAAAAACATGTTATTTGACTAAAGGAAAAAACTGAAAGGTTTTTCAAATAAAAAGTTCCTTTAAAATAGAATTTAAAACATTTAAGCTAAGAAAGAATGAACAAAACGTCAGAATCGATTTACTCTTACTGCAAAGTGAAACCGTGATACACTCTCTCTCTATCGTAACGATAGAGCGCATGTTGAACGTCCTGAACGTCAACAACTGCGTAGCATAAAAAAACTAAACGTTAGTTCATCTTTGAAAACAGTACGAAGACTATCAAAGAAATTCTTTCATAAAATATTACATTTAAAAAGTTTTAAATCCTTAGCTCTTTAAAAGCTAATTACGATATAAAGGGCTCAACGTTGATTAACTTCGGTTTCCAAGTTAGGACCGCCTACTCTCAGGAAAGGTCTATATAAACAAAACATTAAAATTATTTTTATATGTTTATAATAAATGGAAAGTTAATCGAAGAGGCCTATTAAAGGCGGAGAGATATAAAATATATAGAGGAAAATCTATAACGTGATAAGATAATTACTAAAAGCCTAAACACACTTCCGTCTAAGGGAAGGGTCGGCCATTTAAAAGTGAAAGAAAGTCCATACTCTCTTTGTCACCATAATTAAATCTATCCAAAACGAGTTCAAGATTTAAGATGAAGATAAAACACCTGCATAGCGAAAGCTCAAAACTAGAATAAAGTACTTCACCAATTAGTTGTGAAAAAACTCCAGTTTAGCAACAGCGAGTAAGTACGTCTTGTCGATAGCTCGACAGAGAGAAAATTGAGTCTTTGTTTACATTGAGTACTGGGTATCTGGACGACAGATGGCGCTGTTGGGCACACCCGCAACCTGTGTAGCGATCGCTGGCGAGTTTTTACCGTAGAGTTGTCTGTCGGGCAACAGAGTTGCAGCTATATAATCACCGGCTAAGTTAAATATTGAAAAATAATATTACTTTGATTTCTTAAATTAAATTGAAAACATTCACCCTATAGAGTCCCTCAAACCAATACCTTGCCAGCAGAGGAAAAGAAATAATAATAATTACCTAATACTTTATCTTCAAGGGGAGTTCTGGGAACTTTAGTTGTTGGAGAACGAGGATCTTGTTCATCCTCGCCTTCATTTTTATCATTTGGGGCACATAAAAATGAGTCCAGCTTCATATCAGTTGCTGGCTTTAGAGACAGAGGACGACGTGGTGCTTCTTTCTTCTCAACAATAATTGGAGTGCGATTTACCTGTAGAACAATAAAAGAAAAAACTGCTAAGTAATATTCAACATTTGAAGCTTTACAAATACCTGAAATTAAGTATTATTCAACCACATTTAAAATCTATAAAAAAAATTGTCTCTTAAATTTTTTCTATAAAAAATCAAGTTTTCAAAAAGACAAAACACTTACATCACAATTTGGGGAACGTGGATCAACTATCTTGTCAGTTTTGGCCAATGCGGGCGTGTCCATACGATTACGATTATTTGGAGTTTCCAACGTCTGAAAATTCAAAACAAAATTTTAAAATATGCTATTAATAAAACTTGTTGAAGGACAATATAAAAAGTAAAACTAGTAACCATGACACAGTTACTAAAACATTATTATTTTAGTGATAAAGCATACAGATTTAATAAAAACAAGAGGTGCTTTATTTACTTATGAGCAATTTAAGAATATTTTTTACCCTTTGCCCTTGTCAAATACATAACAGTAATACAATATAAACCACAGTACAGTACCACCTGTTCAGTAACAATAAAAGCAATTGCCATATGCCCCAAAAAAAATTCATGATTATCTGGAATACTATAACGCTAGCCCTCCCTGAAATCAGAACATCAACAAATCATAAATCTAGCAACAACTTTTTTGTTTCTACATATAAACAAACATTCCTCCAATGATTCAGAGAAGCTGGAAACACAGTTTTTAAGGTTTTATAACGAGTTGTCGGTAGTTATAGGTGGGTGGTGGGGAAGTCCTAGCACCACCTGGCTCAACAAGTAGCAACCCTGACTTCAGCTGCTGAGGTGTGCTAACGTACTCTCAGCGCAACTAAACGTGGCCATTAACTATTATCTATCTTTCCCATGTGATTAGTTGATTTTGACAATACTGTAGAGAAAACTGTGTGGATATGCAGTTCTGCTCTAGCACTCCTGACTAAAAGTATGGAACATTTACGAGTAGGGACTCTGTAGATTCCCATTTATTGTGCCCTTGTTACAAGGAACATGACTAAGGAGACATCGCCCTGCAGGGAGATGGTCAGCAACCTTGAATTAATCTTAATGCAAGCTCAGATGGAGTTAGTCCTACGAGCTTCCCCTAAAGAGGCTGTTAGTTCCAGGCGGGTTCGGATTATGCCTAACAATTTTTCAGGTAATGATCCGGCAAGAAACTACGCCCTTTTGACACTGTGGCTATTCTTAAGGTTGGAGGGCATCCCATCAGCAGAAAGGCTTATGTTAGCTTCAGCGACTAAAGCCCCACAGATAAGAACGTTATGAACCCCTAAGTTCTGATACACCCCGGAAGGTCAAGTTGATGACATATCCTCACCTTCGGCATTTATCTCATTAGCAGTTCATGGAGCACTCATGACGGGAAGAGTAAGAAGCGCCTTTGGCCTCTCTCCACCTAATACGATGCCTTGTACCTTTGTCTTCTAAAAAAGTGAATAATTCACACCTCACTGAGGCTTAGAAGAGAAACTCGCAATGCTCCCCAAGGAGATCTGCCTCTCCAGCGAAGGTTCTCTCACCTAACTTGTCCGAAGATTGTCCCCCTAGACTGTCTTGATCCAGGACAAGAGATCCACAAGTGACCTTAAAACCCTTCAGATACACCTGATACAGTACTGCAAACTCTAGCATGTACTCATCGCAAAAACCCCCTCATGGGCGGCAAGAACTAAGGGAAGATCCCATAACATTGAGACAACGGAATACTGTACTGTACACTAACAGTAAAGTTCTCGCACGATCTATCTCAATTGGACACAAGTTCTTTTCCTTGTGGGAAGCCTCAGGTACTCTCTCCATCTTAAGAGATTTCTTCAGCCCAGGAGCATAGATAGCCTAACTCAGATATCACAAATTTTAAGTAATTTGTATTTTTCCTAACAATACTTACCTCGAACTACTTTCTTAGGAGTATCTGGGATCTCCTCCCAACCGACCAGAGTTTTGTGTAGTTTACCCTATAGTCCCGTTTTCTATGAGGGGTAACCTCAGGTGGAGTGGAACATGCCCTGAGGCTATCCCCCAGGTCAGAGAGCATGCTTGCTCAGGTCTCGATCTCCAGAAAGTTCTTGATAGCTTAGGTATCTTGGACTCGCTACCCGCAGTTACCACTGGGGCTACACCCTTAAACCATTTGGAGCGCGGAAATGACGGGACCGGGCGAGAACCCGCCCAGGGACTTTCTCGAGTAGTCCTTCAAGCAGTGAGCCGTAAAGGGCGACTGGTTAGACCAAGTACCTGCCCTCAGGCTTTGGCCCACTGCCATGTTCTTCTCAAATGCCAAAGAAGCATTTAGACTCCTAATGTTGTGGGGTCTGGGCTTTCCTGGAAAGGGGACCCCTGCACTACTGTAGGGCCTGACGATCACTTGCCTTATCCAGAAGAAGAAAGTTTTCTTGGAGACTGGCTCCTTCACAGTCCCGAGGAAAATGAACAGACTCTTGATCTCGGGATGAAGTCTAGCTGTCCTTTCTAATAACTGCCATACTGCAAGTCCCTCGGGTTGTCCGATCGAGGAATAGCTGGCACTGGGAAAAATTCTATTTTGGGGTCCCAAACAACTGGATTCTGAGTCTTGGCTACGAAGGAGGGTAAGAATCTGAAAGTAGTATCTCGCCAGCCCTTCGAGTGTGAGATCTCGTACGACAGGCCAGGAATCTCACCTACTCTTTGCTGATGCCAGAGCTAAACGAAAGACTGCATTGAGGGTGCGCTCCTTGTCTAGAATGTCTTTTAGAGGCTCGAAGGGAGGTACCAAAATCAACTTCTAGTACCCTAGCCACATCCACCTGGGGCACTCTTAACAGCTTGGGGGAAAAAACGACTGCTCGAAGCTCTTGAAGAGCGTCGAGATCTACCTGGAGGCACCCAGATCTAAGTCCTTCAGGAGGAAGACTTGGGATGGACATGCCCACTTCGTCCCTGAGATAGACCAGGGAGTCTGCTATCTCGTGAATGGAGGCCCCTAACGGCCTGATGTAGTTCGAGGAGCACCCCTTAGAAAAGGTAGCCCACTACGCCTGGTACACCTCGACTGATGAACGCCTCAGGTACCCTGTCATCCTTGATGCTGTCCTCGACGGAAAACCTTCCTTTTTCAGCAGACGCTCGATAACCTCCACGCGTGAAGGAGGGACCAAGGGTTTTCGTGGAGCCCCTGGAAGTGAGGCTGCCGGAGAAGGTCTGGTCTGTCTGGAAGTGTCCCAAGTGTAAGGCATCACAGTTCTTTTAGATCCGCGAACCACTCCCTCTCTGGCCACCAGGGCGCTACCAAAGTCACCCACAGGTTGGCCGTCCGTCTCATTGGAAGGCGTCCTCGAACGTTGCTGCTGGATCTGGCACAGGAAAACAAAACACGGGGAGCTGTGCGTTTAGTCTCGTGGCGAAGAGGTCGACCACCGGGGAGCCCCACTTCAGGGAGAGGGTTTTGACCACTTCTGGGTGTAGGGACCACTCGGGCCCTACCACGCGACCCTTCCAGTTGAGGCCGTCGGCCAGGACGTTCCTCTTCCCCGGAGAGAACCTGGCTGAAAAATGAATTTGTTCCACTTCAGGAACTCCATCGTGAGATTGCACCGTTCCTTCGACTTCAGTCCTCCTTGCTCTTTCACGAAGGCCACCACCGTGGCGTTGTCGCACCCCGGATCCACGGAGCTTCCCCGGGGTGGATGGATGATCTCTAGGCCCGCTCTTTGTACGATCCTCATGTCCAGCACGTATATGTGCAGGTTCGTCCCCTCGACTTCCCATCTACCTTTTGCCATTTTGTCGAGAAGATGAGCACCCCAGCTCTCCTTGGATACGTCAGTGAACAGGAGCATCTCCGGAGGGTAGGCAGAAAAGGGCATTTCCTTGAGGGTGTTCGTTCCGATTGCTACCACCCCAGGACTTCCTTCGTCTCTGGGGACACCAGGACTATCTAGTGCGGGGAGTCCTATCAGTCTTCGCCAGACCTTGGCTCTCCTGGGTTGGCCCGACAGGAAGGGCTAGAGTATCTGTTTTAGGGTGTCCAGTTTCTCCTCGGAGGGGAAGGAACTCGCCATCCGGGAGTCTAGAACCAACCCTAGGTAGGTCATCCTGATGGAGGAAATCAGCCGGGACTTCTCCAGGTTGATGAAGATACTCAAGACGTTGTAGAACTGCAGGAGATTCTCGTCTTGCTCCCTCAGTACTTCCTCTGGGACTGAAAGCAACAACCAGTCACCTAAGTACCTAATCTGGCAGACGTCCTGTTCGTACGCCCAGCCTGAAACTGTTGAGAAGACCTTCGTGAAGCCCTGAGGACTGCCGACAGTCTGAAGCATAGGGTTTTGAACTGCCATGTTTTGGTACTCCATTTTTCCCGTAAGAACCTCCTGTTGGAGGGATGGACAGGGACCTGGAAGCAGACGGCTTCGAGGCCTATGGACCTCAGCAGTCCTTCTCCTTCAAGGTCACTAGGACCGACTTCGGAGTGTCCATCTTGAAGCCGGTGTTGTACACGAATTGTTGAGGGCTGAAAGGTCTCCAGAACCCTGTCGCCTTCTCCACCAGGAAGACCCTGTTGTAGAACCCTGGACTCGGTTTTCGACTGGTTCTACTGCCCCTTTCGCCAGCATTGCCGAGCCTTCTTCCTGCAATATTGCTACTCTCCAGGGGTCTCTGGATGCCAACCACTCCCCCTGTTGATCTGGGATCCGAGGTGGAGGTCCGCTAGGAAGGGAAGCTTGTATCCCTCCTTTAGTACTGCTACGGTCCCCGGAACCGCTCCGTGGTCCCGCCATGCTAGCCAATATCGTTTGAGGCATACCCCCACCTTAGGCACCAGCAGGAGTAGGGGGGCCTCCCCTCCTAACTCCTTCGAGAGCCGCGGCCTGGACGCCCTCTCCTGGAGTCTGAGTAGGAGGGTCTGAAGGTTAACTGAGGAGTCGAAGCTCCCCTACGGGGGGCAAGGCAAGGGAAAGATTATGTGTGCCAACTTCTACATCCGAAGGGCGGACAGAGCCGAAGAGGCACTGGGCAAAGGTGCGGGGCTCCCTCTCCATCGGCCACTGAGCCAGGCACTGGAGAGGCAATAGCCCCGTTCGACCCGCTCGGGAAAAAACCACTCTGCCTTCGTCATGGATGGGGCCGTCATGGGTCTCCCCCCCCCGGGGAGATCCGTGAGGTTTAAGTACCCTGCCATGTCAGCGGCCGCCTCCGATGCTTGGACGGGGCTGGCCGGGACGATGGCACGGCTGGCTCCATCACGGATGGAGCCGCCGGAACGGAGGTAGCCGTCATGGGAGTGTCAGCGGCCACCTCCAATGCTTGGATGGGGCTGACTAGGACGATGGCACGGCTGGCTCTATCACGGATGGAGCCACCGGGACGGAGGTAGCCATCATGGGTGTCTGCGGCCACCTCCAATGCTTGGATGGGGCTGGCCAGGACGATGGCACGGCTGGCTCCATCACGGATGGAGCCGCCGGGACGGAGGTAGCCGTCACGGGTGTCAGCGGCCACCTCCAATGCTGGGATGGGGCTGACCAGGACGACGGCACGGATGGAGCCATCATGGGTGTGTCAGTGGTCACCTCCAATGCTTGGATGGGGCTGGCCAGGACAATGGAGCGGCTATCTCCATCACGGATGAGGCCACTGGGACGGAGGTAGCCATCATGGGTCTACCCCCTCCCGGGGAATCCGTGGGGTGTGAGTACCCTGGCATACCACCGGTTGACCACGAAGCCTGAATGGAGCAGTCGTGGTACCGGGTATGGATGCCATGCTGCCGGGTCGATCCAGCGGCTACCTCCGCTGGAAGGATGGAGCTCCTGCGGATATCCATGGAGCCACGGGCTTCCCCGTGCTGGCTGGTTGGTTCCTCCGTTCAGGGCTGGCCATCGAAGGACCGGAGGCCGGGACAAGGCTGCCGGTCCGAAGGGGCGACTCTCTCCGCTGGGCGGGAGAAGTCGGAACCTTTGCGGGCTTATGCCTGTCGACCGAGACCTGGCTGTCGAAGTCTTGGAGGCTGGGACACGGCTGCCAAACCGAAGGGGCGACTCTCCGCTGGGCGGAAGGAGTCGGAACCCTCGCAGACTTATGCCAGTCTGCCAGAGCCTGCTGTAGGGTTGCTGGGGTTCACGTCGAAGGGCGGGTATCACCGTCGGAACGGGGGTCTTCGTCCTGGGTCCACCGCGCTTGTGCCGAGCTAGGTGGCCTTTGGAGGACTTATGCCGGCCTGCCAGAGCCTGCTGTAGGGTTGCCGGGGTTCACGTCGAAGGGCGGGCATCACCGTCGGAACGGGGGTCTCCGTCCTGGGTCCACCGCGCTCGTGCCGAGCTAGGTGGCCTTTGGAGGTCAGGACTCGACTGCCAGACCTAAGGGGCGACTCTCTCCGCTGCGCGGATGGAGCCAGACCCTTCGCGGACTTACGCCTGTCGACTGGAACCTGCCATGATGAGTCCCTCCATCGGGTGCCGCTGCTGAGCTTCCTCAGCGCCCCGTCTTGGGAGGCTCCTTCTCGGCGACGTCCTCGTCTGCAGAAGTGACTGAAAAACACGCCAAAGAGGCTG
Source organism: Palaemon carinicauda (assembly GCF_036898095.1). Classification (NCBI taxonomy): domain Eukaryota; kingdom Metazoa; phylum Arthropoda; class Malacostraca; order Decapoda; family Palaemonidae; genus Palaemon; species Palaemon carinicauda. Next base: position 121,360,889 of record NC_090745.1, on the reverse strand, counting down.
GAGAAGAATTAGGGACATTTTCCCCCCCATGGGGTCATCAGGGGAGACGTGGCCTGCTTGCACCAGGACTCCGTCTCCCAACACACTTCCACCCCTCCCTCAAGCCCTCACTCGTCTGGAACGACGCCACAACCCCACTATCCTGAAGACCAGACTCTTGGAGAAGGGCCGCGGCCCTCTTCCCCACAACGGACTTACCTCGTCCCCTACTCTGGGTAGGGGAGGGTGGTAGGGAAGCTCTGTCAGACGAGACGCCCGGCGAAGCAAGGGGGGGAAGGGGCGCTAGTCTTCTTAGGCGACCTCTTCGTCACCTACTTCTTCTTGGTGCTATACCGCACCCACTTCGACTACCGGGGAAGAGCAATGGGCACTTCCCCACAACTGACTTACCTCGTCCCCTACTCTGGGTAGGGGAAGATGGCTGTATAAAGAAGCTCCATTCGACGAGGCATCGGGAGAAGTAAGAGGAGAGGCTCTTGGACGCATTCTTCTTCTTGGTGCCGAAGCGCACCCACTGCACCACGTTCCAGGACTCGCACTCCGAACACGTGGCTGTAGGAGAACATAAGCTACCCCTACACGACGTAACACAGAGGATAAGGGTAGGAAGGATGATTTATTGTTAATATATTTTAATTATAAAATAAATTTTTGAATATACTTACCCGGTGAATATATAATAGCTGAGCCTCCGGCGGCTCGACAGAAAAACACACAAAAAACTCGCGAGCGATCGCTATGAAGGTTGCGGGTGTGCCCACTAGCGCCAACTATCGGCCAGATACCGTATATACATGTAAACAGACCCAATTTTTCTCATCACGCTGGGTCTCTATCGGGGAGGAAGGGGGGGCCTTTAATTTATATATTCACCGGGTAAGTATATTAAAAAATTTATTTTATAATTAAAATATCATTTTTAAATATTTAACTTAGCCGGTGAATATATAATAGCTGATTCACACCCATGGTGGTGGGTAGAGACCAGAGTTAATTAAGTTTACAGCGTATATGCTTAGAGTTTTTGACAGTTATATCATAACAAAACCCAAATATATAAAGGTACCTGGTAAGGAAGTTGACTTAGACGATTACTCTGCCTTATTAGTCTGTCTTCCTCACGAAGCCCAGCGATCCTCTTAGGATGCTGAAAGACTCCCAGGAGCTGAAGTATTAAGGGCTGCAACCCATACAACAGGACCTCATCAAACCCCTAATCTGGGCGCTCTCAAGAAATGACATTTGACCACCCGCCAAATCAAAAAAGGCTGCGAAAGGCTTCTTAGCCTTCCGTACAACCCAATTAAAAAACATTTCAAGAGCAGATTAAAAGGATATTGGAATTAAGGGAATGTAGTGGTAGAACCCTTACCCACTACTGCATTCGCTGTAACGAATGGACCCAGTGTGTAGCAGTCCTCGTAAAGAGTCTGGACATCTTTTAAGTAAAATGACGCGAATACCGATTTGCTTCTCCAAACGGTCGCGTCCATTATACTTTGCAGAGATTTATTTTGCTTAAAGGCCACGGAAGTTGCTATAGCTCTTATTTCGTGCGTCTTAACCTTAAGCAAGCATCGGTCTTTTTCATTCAAGTGAGAATGAGCCTCTCGTATTAAAAGTCTGATAAAATATGACAAAGCATTCTTTGACATAGGCAATGATGGTTTCTTAACTGAGCACCATAATGCCTCAGATCCACCTCGTAAGGACTTAGTACGAGCTAAGTAGAACTTAAGAGCTCTAACAGGACACAGTACTCTTTCAAGTTCGTTGCCTACGATCTCTGACAGGCAAGGTATATCAAAAGACTTAGGCCAAGGACGAGAAGGCAGTTCATTTTTGGCCAGGAAACCAAGTTGAAGTGAACATGTGGCTTTTTCTGTAGAAAAGCCGATGTTCTTACTGAAGGCATGAATTTCACTGACCCTTTTAGCCGAAGCAGAGCACACTAGGAAAAGCGTCTTGAGGGTGAGATCCTTCAGGGAGGCTGAATGTAATGGCTCAAACCTGTCTGACATGAAGAACCTTAGGACCACGTCTAAGTTCCATCCAGGAGTTGCCAAACGACGTTCCTTAGAGGTCTCAAAAGACTTAAGGAGATCTTGGAGATCTTAATTGTTGGAAAGATCTAAGCCTCTATGACGAAAGACCGAAGCCAACATGCTCCTGTAGCCCTAAATCGTGGGAGCTGAGAGGGAGCGAACATTTCTCAGAAGTAAAAGAAAATCTCCGATTGGGCTACAGAGGTACTGGAAGAGGACATAGATGCTGGCTTGCACCAATCTCGAAAGACTTCCCACTTCGACTGGTATACTCTGAAGGTAGAAGCTCTCCTAGCTCTCGCAATCGCACTGGCTGCCTCCTTCGAAAAGCCTCGAGCTCTTGAGAGTCTCTCGATAGTCTGAAGGCAGTCAGACGAAGCTCGGGGAGGCTTTGATGAACATTCTTTACGTGGGGCTGACGTAAGAGATCTACCCTTAGAGGAAGACTTCTTGGAATGTCTACCAGCCATTGAAGTACCTCGGTGAACCACTCTCTCGCGGGCCAGAGGGTAGCAACCAACGTCAACCCTGTCCCTTCGTGAGAGGCGAACTTCTGCAGTACCTTGTTGACTATCTTGAATGGTGGGAATGCATATAAGTCCAGATGAGACCAATCCAGTAGAAACGCGTCTATGTGGATTGCTTCTGTATCTAGGACTGGAGAGCAATAGATTGGTAACCTTTTGGTCAATGAGGAGGCAAAGAGGTCTATGGTGGGTTGACCCCAAGTAGCCCAAAGACTCTTGCCCACGTCCTTGTGGAGGGTCCATTCCGTGGGTATCACCTGACCCCTCCGACTGAGACAGTCTGCCAAGACGTTCAAGTCCCCCTGGATGAATCTCGTCAACAGGGAGATGCCTCGATTTCTTGACCAAATGAGAAGGTCCCTTGCGATCTCGAGCAGCGTGAAGGAGTGTGTGCCTCCTTGCTTGGAGATGTACGCCAAAGCTGTGGTGTTGTCTGAGTTGACCTCTACCACTTAGTTTCGAAGAAAGCTTTCGAATTTCATCAAGGCCAAGTGGACTGCTAATAGCTCCTTGCCGTTGATGTGCATGCTCTTCTGACTTGAGGTCCACAGACCCGAGCATTCCCGACCGTCCAGGGTCGCACCCCAACCCAAATCCGACGCGTCTGAGAACAACACGTGGTTTGGGTTCTTGACTGCTAGGGATAGTCCCTCTCTCAGACTGATATTGCTGTCCCACCATTTCAGGCATGCCTTTACTGGTTCGGAGACTGGGAATGATACCGTCTCTAACGTCTTGTCCTTGTTCCAGTGAGAGGCTAGATGGAACTGGAGAGGCCGAAGGTGTAGTCTCCCTAGCGAGACAAACTGCTCCAGGGATAAGAGAGTCCCTACGAGACTGTTCCAACTCCTGACTGAACAAAAGTTCTCTTTTCAGCATTAGTTGGACTTCGAGTAGGGCTTGTTCTATTCGGGTGGCAGACGGAAAAGCCCGAAAAAAAAAAAACTGGACTGCGAATCTCCATCCCCAAATATAGAATAATCTGGGATGGGATCAGTTGGGACTTTTCTAGGTTGACCAAAAGTCCCAACTCCCTGGCCAGACTCAACGTCCAATGTAGATCCTGCAGACAGCGAAGATTGGACGATGCTCTGAGAAGCCAGTCGTCCAAGTACAGGGAGGCTCGGATTCCCGATAGATGGAGGGATTTTGCCACATTCCTCATGAGCCTCGTAAACACGAGAGCAGCAGGACTGAGGCCAAAGCACAGGGCTCGAAACTGGTACCCCACATTCCTGTAAACAAACCTCAGAAACGGTTGGGAATCCGGGTGTATAGGAATGTGGAAGTATGCCACCTGAAGGTCGAGAGACCATCCAGTCGCCTTCCATTAATGCTGTCAAGACAGCCTGGTAGAATTCATCGTGAAGTTTGTCTTGACAATGAACACATTGAGCGCACTTGCCTCTTACGTACTCCTGCAGTGAACATGGCTGCCCGATCATTGGAGCCATCCCTGATAGACTTGTTCCTGCAGAGAACATGGCTGTCAGATTATTGGAGCCATCCCTGATAGCCTTGTTTATGCATGACATAATTGTACAGCAAAACTTCAAACGCTCGAAAAAACTCCTAACAGATGGCCTAGCTCTGAAGCCGACCATAAAATCTTGGAGCGTCTCATGGCCAGGCGCCAGGGAGAGTCTATGAGGTTTGAGAAGTCTATCTGGGCAGAGGCAGGAACTCCCAAGCCGAGAACTTCTCCCGTGTCTTATCAGACTCTCGCTCTATAAGCCAGCTTAAAAGTAGGGAAAGCAAAGGCTGTCTCCCCCAAACTCCTCCTGGTGATTAACCAGTAGCCTAGCAAACGTAAAGCTCTCTTAGAAGAGCGAGAGAGCACTAGCTTAGAAAACAACGGCTTCGAAGTAGCTAGGCCTAGTGTAAACTCTGACGTTTAGGCGAACGAGGAGCAGCAGTTACAAAAAGATCCGGACAAAGATCCTTAAAAATCAGCATGATTTATTTAAAGTCCATAGAGGGCTGAGCAGCTTTAGGCTCCTCTCCGTCTGACAGAGTCCTCAAGGGAATATCAGTAGGAGGGGGATCAGCAACTTCCTCATCTGAAGGAACCTTGTCCGACAATTGCCGAGTCTCAAGCAAGGGAGAGACCTGCCGTGGTGGCAATGCTTGACAAGCAGAGTCCACACGCAAAGGAGCAACAGTAGCAGTCAAGGACGCTATGTCACGTAACTGCTTAAAGGACTGACCAGCAACAACAACAGGTGCGGGAGGACGCTCGACGTCAACTCGAGACTGCCTTGACTGCCTAGACTGAGCAGTCAAAACAACTCTTGACTGCGGTGCTTGACGCTCAACGTCAAAACAAGTCAACTATGCTGGTTGGCGAACGTCCTGAACGTCAACAAGAGCAAGCGGCAGCGGCTGAGAGTCAACACGGGACTGCATCGAGTGAGGCTCTACAAAACACGATTGACGTGACTTTGTAACGTCAATGTCAACAGGACGAGCAAAGGCTCGTTTGGGCGGCTGACGGCCAGGATCTCGATCAGCTAAGCGGCGAGGATCATCGTGAACCTGCTCAGCAGAATAGTCCTCCATAAGAGAGGCAAGCTTATTCTGCATGTCTTGCTGTACAACCCTTTAGGATCAACGGGAATGGGTGCGGTAAGAGACGAGGGTAACGTATGTGACTGCAAAACCTTGCCTACAATAAGACTCTCGGAGCCTGTGTTACGCTTTTCTTTAGGCGGCGAGCAGTCTTCCGATGACTGCATAGGGTCAGAGCTGTCCCAATGGCTACAACCAGGACGCTGGACCTGTCCTGAAAGGACTGACTTTCGCTTTAAGGGCCTCGAAACCTTGCTCCACGGTTTCTTACGCGAAAAGCCTTCGGATGACGAGGAGAAAATCGTCTCGCTCGTCTTATGGTAGGGGCGGTCTTGATGAGACACGCCTGAAACCATAGAGGGAACGTCTGTTCGCTGATCAAGGCCTCTCGAACCCATAAGTCGTACGACATTACTTCTCCCCTGGGCTTGGGAGCTTGCAAGAGGTCTCGGACTAGGCGAACGACAGGCACGAACAGACGAACCCTCGGTCGCACACTGATAACACTTTGCGCAAATATCACTTTATCACTACAATTTTCTGTTTTGCACTTACTTCACTGAAATCGAATTTTTCAACAATTCACATTAGGCATGAATAAAACTGATTTCTACCTGAAGCACGCAATTCTACCCTCATCAAAAGGTTATAATTGCGAAATAAGTAGTATAATGTAAGCACATTAATACAAGCAAAAAACAGTACTGTAAACATATAATAAGATAAAAAGATCAGTGGCTGGGGAGGAGACTAAACACTAGTTCATTCAAAACTACGTTTTCAATCTCTCACCGTACAGTGCCTTGGGACGAGAATAAAAACTAAAAACGTTTTATCCTTTCTCCCCGTACAGAGACTAGGGACGAGAGTAAAAAAAAAAAAAAAAAAAAAAACTGACTCGAGAACAACGTTACTCGCTTGGGACGAGAATAAAGATCGGAACGTTCTCTCTTCCTCTCTCTCTCTCTCTCTCTCTCTCTCTCTCTCTCTCTCTCTTGATTTCGCACCGAAGAGAAAAGCCCACTTACCTTTCGTCAATAAACAGGTTATTTGACCAAAGGAAAAAACTGAAAGGACTAAGAAATTGAAAATTAACAAGTTCCTTTAAATTAGTATTTAAAAACATTTAAGTTTGAAAGAAGAATGAACAAAACGTCAGAATCGATTTACTCTTTCTGCAAAGTGAAACCGTGATTCTCTCTCTCTCTATCGTAACGATAGAGCGCAAACTGCGTAGCATAAATAAACTAAACGTTAGTTCATCTTTGAAACAGTACGAAGACTATTCAAAGAAAATCTTTCATAAAATATCTACTAAAAAATATTCATTTAATAAGTTTTAAATCATTTGCTCTGTAAAAGTTATTTACGATTGAAAGGGCTCAACGTTGTTTAACTTCGGTTTCCAAGTTAGGACCGCCTACTCTCGGATTAGGGGAGGAATAGGTAAGGTCGCATATAAACAAATCATTAAAATTTATCTTGATGTTTATTATAAATGGAAAGCTAATCGAAGAGGCCTAATAAAGGCAGTTGAGATATAAAATATATAGAGGAAAATCTATAATTAACAACAACAATTTATAACGTGATAAGATAATTGCTAAAAGCCTAAAACACACTTCCGTACTAAGGGAAGGGTCGGCCATTTAAAAGTCAAAGAAAGTCCAAAAAAACAATCCAAAGTCATCAACAATTAAATCTATCCAAAAATGAGTTCAAGATTTAAGTTGAAGATAAAACACCTGCACTGCGAAAGCTCAAACAAAAGGAAGTACTTCACCAAGACTGTTGAAAAACTCCAGGTTAACAGCGAGTAATGGTACGTCTTGTCGATCAGACCGACAGAGAAAAATTGGGTCTGTTTACATGTATATGCGGTATCTGGCCAATAGTTGGCGCTAGTGGGCACACCCGCAACCTTCATAGCGATCGCTCGCGAGTTTTTGTGTGTTTTTCTGTCGAGCCGCCGGAGGCTCAGCTATTATATATTCACCGGCTAAGTTAAATATTTAAAATTGTTCTCTTCAGCTATTTAATTCCTAGTTCCATTTCCTCACTGGGCTATTTTTCCTTATTGGAGCCCCTGGGCTTAAAGCATCTTGCTTTTCCAAAAAGGGCTGAAGCTAGGATAGTAATAATAATAATAATAATAATGGGTCCACGTGGGGACCGCGAAAGACACAAAAGGGGGGTCGGGGACACAGGGTCGCACTGGGTAAGGAGAGAGCGTCGAGATGTTATCACGACGCGACCAGAGAACTTACTGGAGATCGAGACCTGAGCAAGCATGCTCTCTGACCTGGGGAATAGCCTCAGGGCATGTTCCACTCCACCTGAGGTTACCCCTCATAGAAAACGGGACTATAGGGTAAACTACACAAAACTCTGGTCGGTTGGGAGGAGATCCCAGATACTCCTAAGAAAGTAGTTCGAGGTAAGTATTCTGTGTTGGAACAAACCAGAATTAGGGAGAGCAATCTTCTAGGAGAAGGTCCTAGTCTTAAAGAAGATTCCAAGATACTGGGACTGACAGGAGTCTTAAGACTCCCCATGACATTGTAGGGACTCTCGCCTCGAAGAGACTACGGTACTTGGTCTAAAGACAGCTGAGTCCACAGGCGTTAACGACGTGACTTCAGAGGTAAAGCTCCATAGACAGATCCCAGTGCAAGCAGGGGAGTAGAGGACTCCTCTCAACTCGCCACGGTACGTTCTTGGTCCAATGACACCCTCCAGCAGACGAACAGAACAATTTGACTCTCTGTAACCTACAAAAGAGGAATGGTTAGACGCAACAGACCCCTCTACGACAGACGCAAGCCCAACTCCAGAAGAAACCGAAAATCTGAAGATAATCTTTCCTAAAAGTGCTGGCCTCAATGAGGCAGAGGAATGGCCTGGGAAAGGGTACAAGAGCACCAGTAATATGAGATGAAAAGGTCTCTTGACAGGCTCTTTGGAGTACCACGGTTCCAGACCTTCCTTAGAACTTCAGCGTTCGAAACTGGCCAATGAGGCTCTGGATAGTACCAACAACCTGGTATTACTATTATTACTTGCTAAGCTAAAGCCCTAGTTGGAAAAGCAGGATGCTATAAGCCCGTGAGCTCCAACAGGGAAAATAGCACAGTGAGGCAAGGAAACAAGGAAAAATGAAATATTTTAAGATCAGTATTAAAATAAATATTTCCTATATAAACTATAAAAGTTAACAAAAAAACAGGAAGAGAAATAAGATAAAATAGTGTGTTCCAGGAGAAGACCCTACACCGTAGGTGAAGAATTCATTTTTGCTTCCTTTTTTTTTTTTCTTCCTGCAGAACAATTCCCACTGGGAGGGTGGCCACTCCCTTCAATCATCATAGGGCAAGGGTTCTGTAGCTAAGTGTCCTCGGCTAGTCCGGCACCGCCTGTGAGGATCCACCTCTATACTACTCAAATGGTGTCACAGGCCTTAGGTGGCACCCCAGGGCATGTCTGCATGATGAGGAGTCACACGTACAAGCACACAAGAGGGAAGAAAGACAGGAAAATTATTGAACATTTTTGAAGTACAGTAAATTAAAAGCAAACCCTGCCATGTTTCCAGCAGAGAGGAACTAGTTCACTCTCTAGACGGCTGAAATCCAATCGAGTTTACAGTGAGCAGTAGAGTGGGTGATTACTTCCCCGCTGCCGGCAGGGTAATTACCTGCCGGTTGTTCCCACCTCGTTAAAGAGTTTTAACTATCGTATTCCAGTCTTCGCTAGTATCGTCTCCTATAGTCAAGAACAAGGGTTTGTATGCATGTGGGAACAAACCGTAACTAAATTTGGGAAAAAAATGAGAAATAATGTGGCTGCACAACTACCTCTCAACAGTTAATGTAGAGTATTTACTAAGTTTCTAATGGATACATGCCTTGAACAGAATCAATGATTTGCACCTGTTCACAAATATACCGATCACATTATTGGTTATATACTGTAGTGCAACAGGACATCCAAACTTTAACCTAAAACCATAACGACTAGAGTAAGAAACCACATTTTAAACGTACCATGATAGGAGTTCGTGCGATCTCCTCAGATGGAGAGCGGGGATCAAAAGGCAAGCGTTTACCCTTGGGGGTGTGTTCTTGCTCGGATTCATTCACTACTGTGTCAACAAATTTACTGGTGATGCCCCCCATTGTTGGAAGATCTGAAAATGTTGTAAAAAATTATCTTACAATACAATATTGTAGGGAATTTTATTATCAGAATTTTAAATAACATGACAATCACAGTGCTTCAATTTATTCTACTCTGGCTTTAAACTCTCATAACATTTAGTATACATATATTATTATATATATACCAAGGCACTTCCCCCAATTTTGGGGGGTAGCCAACATCAACAATTGAAACAAAAACAAAAAAGGGGACCTCTACTCTCTACGTTCCTCCCAGCCTAACAAGGGACTCAACCGAGTTCAGCTGGTACTGATAGGGTGCCACAGCCCAACCTCCCACATTATCCACCACAGATGAAGCTTCATAATGCTGAATCCCCTACTGCTGCTACCTCCGCGGTCATCTAAGGCATCGGAGGAAGCTGTGTCACAATCGCTCGCCATTCATTCCTATTTCTAGCACGCTCTCTTGCCTCTCTCACATCTATCCTCCTATCACCCAGAGCTTTCTTCACTCCATCCATCCACCCAAACCTTGGCCTTCCTCTTGTACTTCTCCCATCAACTCTTGCATTCATCACCTTCTTTAGCAGACAGCCATTTTCCATTCTCTCAACATCGCCAAACCACCTCAACACATTCATATCCACTCTAGCTGCTAACTCATTTCTTACACCAGTTCTCACTCTCACCATTTAGTATTAATAAAAGCAAAAAAAATATCTCAAAAGTAAAATACTGTATTTGAAATTACTCAATGGCTAAACAAAAATGACCAGATTTGTTCTAAATTCTGTCAAACAGCAAAGAAGTTAGCATTAGTGCCAAAATTCTTTGCAGCACAGTACTGAAGACTTATTCCTCCATTAAAATATAACTGTACTTAAACACATTTTCACAGATGTGATATTTCTACAAATTTTACGTTTGACCAAACAGAATCCCTACATATAAAATTGCCATGACTACAACACTATAACAATAGCTTTTGTAACCTCAACTGTTGCGCAAATTATTTCGAGCAAGCACAAGCAAAACATTTCCTCTTTTGGAATTACAATAATTTCATATGCACTAACACATTATTGAATACAGACTTCAGACTTGTAAAGTATATTAGCGAATGTAAACAGCAAATCTTATTGCTATTACATTACACAAGAAGGAATCACACTGAAAAATATACTGGATACAGTAATGTACTGAAAAGAAATACTGTATAGCCACTTATAACTTCGTGATTAGAACTCAAAATTTCTCACCCAAAATAGATCATTTCCCTCTAAACAAAATAGTGTTTCAGTGACATGAAAGAACTCAAAAAAGACAAATTCGTAGATAATTTGTATTTTTCCCAACTATACAAACCTTAGCTATTTAATATGGGGGGGTATTACTTTCGGCGTAGCTGAAATGACGAGCCATTAGAATTTTAACGAGGGTTTACTACCCCCTCACTTTGCTTAGAGGTAGGACTTCCCGGGGGACAGGGCTGGCGGGCAAGTTTGATTAAATAGCTAAGGTTTGTATAGTTAGGAAAAATACGAATTATCCACGAATTTGTCATTTGTTCCGTAACTGAAATACAAACCACACTATTTAATATGGGTGACTCAACCCTCAGGTAGGGTGGTAAGTCCGCGGCCTACGTAAGCTTGTGTGTGAAGGAATGAAGTGTGACTCGTCCTAGGAAGTTGACCTGAAGTCCTTTAGATGGAATTCTAGGATAGGACATTTCCAATACCACCTCGTCAGGGTATGGGGACGTGACAGTATTATCTTAATACTAGGCACACAAGGAAACATGGTTTACCTGCAGTGGTTTGAGGTCAGCTGTGCAGAGAACCCAGGATGCTGCTTTCCCCAAGAGAGGGGAGAATGAAGAAAAGAATAAGGGCCAGGCATAACTTTTCATTCATGCACACTAAAACCGGGTAACAATGCCCTCAACCTTCTGCTACTTGTCCATTAACCAGCTGTTGTGCAGCCACCACAGGGCCGATAGAAAACGTATCGAGCCTCCTGTGGGTCACGTCTTGCAGGTAGTGGGCTGTGAAGGTCGTCTGACGCTTCCAAACCCCTGCTTGTAAAACCTGCGTCACTGAGTAGTTCTTCTTGAAGGCCAGGGACGTAGCAATGCCCCTGACATCGTGTGCTTTAGGGCGACGTGACGGAGGAGGGTCGGGATTCAGGGAATGATGGATAAACCTGCGAATCCACGCTGAGATAGTATTCTTAGTGACCCTCCTCTTCGTCCTTCCGGTGCTCACAAACAATGCCTGCACCTGAGGATGAATTGCAGCTGTTCTCTTAATATAGAGCCTCAGACTCCTCACTGGGCACAGTAGGAGATGGTCTGGGTCATCTGTTACATAACGAAGACTCGAAATCCGGAAAGAGTCAAACCGAGGGTCCGGCACTCCTGGATTTTGAGTCTTAGCAATAAACTCAGGGACGAATCTGAACGTTACCTTCCCCCATCCCCTTGAATGGGCGATGTCATACGAGAGACCATGAAGTTCGCTGACTCGCTTGGCCGAGGCCAAAGCAAATAGGAACACTGTCTTCCAAGTCAGGTGGCGATCAGAAGCCTGGCGTAATGGTTCGAAGGGAGGTCTCTTAAGAGACCTGAGAACTCGAACCACGTTCCATGGAGGAGGTCTCACTTCCGACTGAGGGCAGGTAAGTTCATAACTTTGTATGAGTAGAGAAAGTTCCAGCGAAGAGGAAATGTCCATTCCTTTGAGCCTGAAGGCAAGACTTAAGGCTGAGCGATAGCCTTTCACTGCCGAGACCGAAAGGCGCATTTCTTCCCGCATATACACAAAAAACTCTGCTATTGCTGGAATAGTGGCATCGAGTGGAGAGATACCCCTTCCACGACACCAACCACAGAAAACTCTCCACTTTGCCTGGTAGACCCCTGCGGATGACTTTCGCAGGTGTCGAGACATCCTTTCAGCATCTTGTTGCGAAAAGCCTCTCTCTGTGAGGAGATGCGGGATAGTCTCCAGGCGTGAAGCCACAGCGAAGCTACGGCTTTGTGAAAGATGTTGGCGTGTGGTTGTTTGAGTAGCTCGTGTCGTGGAGGAAGTTCTCTCGGGAGTTCCGTCAGCGTCAGGAGCTGCAGAAGGTCCGGAAACCACTCTGCGTGATGCCATAGCGGGGCTATCGAGGTCATTGAAAGGTTGACCGATATTCTGGTCTTGTTGAGTACCCTCCTCATCAGACAGAACGGGAGAAAGGCGTATACGTCGATGTTGTCCTACCGTTGTTGGAAGACATTTTGCCAGAGTGCCTTGGGGTCCGGGACTGGGGAGCAGTAAAGCGGAAGCTTGAAATTCAAAGCTGTCGCGAACAGATCCACCGTCGGGGAACCCCACAAAGTCAGGACTTTGTTGGCTACTAGACGATCCAAAGACCACTCGGTACAGTACTCACTATCTGGGATGCCCTGCTCAGACTGTCGGCGAGCACATTCCTCTTGCCTGGAATGAAACGAGCTGATAGTGGAATCGAGTGGACTTCGGTCCATCTCAGCATCTCTACTGCCACATGGGATAGCTGCTCTGAAAAGGTACCTCCCTGCTTGTTGATGTAAGCCACTACTGTGGTGTTGTCGCTCATCACCACCACGGAGTGACCCGCTAGGTACTGTTGGAACTGTTGAAGTGCCAGGAATATGGCCTTCATTTCTAGCAGATTTATGTGGGGGCACTTTTCTGATTCTGGCCACAGGCCTGAGGTCCAGAACGTGGGGCCCCCACCCTTTCTTTGAGGCATCCGAAAACAGCATCAAATCCGGGGGGAGGACGAGAAGATCCACTCCCTTTCGTAGGTTCTCGTCTGTCACCCACCACTGAAGGTCCGTCCGTTCTGCAGGACCCATAGGGACCATGACATCCGGGGAATCGTGTCCTTGATTCCACCGAGACTTGAGTCGCCATTGCAGGGATCTCATCCTGAGGCAACCATTTGGAACTAGACGGGCCAGGGAAGAAAGGTGACCGAGGAGACGTAACCACGATTGGGCTGGGAGTTCTTCTCGTCTGAGGAAAGGATCTGCGACCCTCCTCAACCTTGCTATCCTGTCGTCTGATGGGAAGGCTTTGTGGAGATTGGTGTCCAATATCATGCCTAGATATACCAGTCGCTGAGTTGGAAGCAGAGAAGACTTCTCGAGATTTACCATGATCCCTAGATCTTGGCAAAGTCCCAGAAGCTTGTCTCGGTGTCGAAGAAGGGTCGCCTCCGAGTCTGCCAGGATCAGCCAGTCGTCCAGATAACGGAGGAGACGGATGCCGATCCTGTGTGCTCACGAAGAAATCAGGATGAAAACACTGGTAAATACTCGAGGTGCTGTGGAGAGACCGAAACACAGCACCTTGAACTGGTAGATCTTGTTGTCTAGGCTGAATCTTAAGTACTTCCTTGAAGACGGATGGACTGGGATCTGGAAGTACGCGTCCTTCAGGTCCAGTGTACACATGAAGTCTTGTGGTCTCACTGCAAGTCTGACCGTGTCTGCCGTCTCCATGCTGAACAGGGTTTGTTTGACAAACCTGTTCAGAGCTGAGAGGTCGATGACTGGTCTCCAGCCTCCAGACGCCTTCCTCACAAGAAAGAGTCGACTAAAGAAGCCTGGGGAACCGTCAACGACCTCCTGGACAGCGCCCTTCTTTAACATGGTCTCGACTTCTGCGCGTAGGGCTTGGCCCCTTGCCAATCCCATGGCAAAGGCGCTCAACAACAATGGATCCGCTGTCAGGGGAGGTAGAGATGTTGTGAACGGGACGCGATATCCCTGACTGATTACGGAAATCGTCCAGGAATCGGCCCCGAGTTACTGCCACCTGATTGCGCAACTTTGTAGGCATCCCCCCCACTGGTGGACATGCAGGGGGATTGCCAATCCTAGCGTTAGCGGCCCCGGCCACTCCCTCTAGGATTTTTCCCTCCCCTGGAGGACTTTTTGCCTTTCTTGTCTTTGACAGGAAAGGGCTTCGACACCGTTACCTTTGCTGCCACTGCCGGTTTCGTCGTCTTGGACGGGCGAGGTTGTTGAGGTGCTGGAGGTTTATAGGGATTTGATGTAAGAGCCCTATGTAGGAGAGAGTCCTGGTTGGACTTCCTCCACCTCTCAGCTGCCTGTTCCACGTCTTTAGGCTCAAACAGATTTTTACCCAAAAGGGAAGAATGTCTGAGCCTGCTGACCTCGACGGCTGGGACCTTCGTGTGGAACCTCTCTGCCACTGCATCACGCCGTTTCAGGATGGAATTGGCCCACAGGTTCGAGACTTGGTGGGCCAGAAACTCAATGGTGTGGGTGCCCGAAAGGAGGAAGGTCTCCAGGGCCTTCCTGGTGCTCTCCTTAGACAGGTCCTCGGATCGCAACAGGATGCCAAGAGACCCCAGCCAGATGTCTAGCCACGAAGTAGCCTGCATGGCACACTTCACAACCTTCTGACTTAGGATCTCTGTCGCCAAGAAAGACACTTGCTGGCTAGAGAGCCTCTCTAGAGGGACTCCCTTGGGGAGCTCTTCCACAGAATGGTGCAAGGGGAGAGCTAGGCAAGACTCCTCCATGATCTCAAAGTACCTCCTCTGGTGGATACGAGGAGGAGGGAGGAGCTTGTTGCCAGCAGTGGAACGGCTGGAGGAGGCGAGTTCGGAGAGCTGGCCCTCAAGAAAACTTTAAATCAATCAATCAATCCCTGGCACTCTGCACCCCTTGGGACCAGGGCAAAGCCGCACTGGCCTTAGCGGGTTTCTGAGTGCCAAAGACTCGGTCCAGGACCGTGTCCTTGCTCTCTCGAGGAGGAATCTCAGGGTCCGGGAACCCATTGAGATGCCTCATCAGGGTCAGAACCTGCCAGAAGGCATGCTCTGACTCCTGTGGCTCCCCTCCTGGAGAACTGGCAGCAAAGTCTCCCGTCCGCAAAGGTTCTTCTTAGGGGAACACGTGGACGTTCTCTGCGGGTCTTTTTGGCTCTGGTCAAATCCTTGAGGATGACTTGGGGATGGTCTTAGAGTCCTTAGGTTCCCTCCTGGGAGGAATACAGGACTCCAACAACGATGCCTGTGGGCTCTTCTCCGCCCCAACCCGGGACGATTCTCCTGCACGAGGTGGGGTTTCTCCCATTGGTGCGATGGGAGAACGTCTCACCTCGGTAGACTCCCTTGAGGACGGAAAATCCTCGTCCACAGGAGAGGGAGAGAGTCTGGACTTCCGAGGAGCCAGCTTGGCCCTGGGAGAAGTTACCATGACTTCTACTCCTCTCTTCCTCTTCAGTGGGGTCGGAGCTGCCATTGATTTGAGGCCCAACTCAGAGAAGGCAGGTTTGAAAGCCTCCATGACGGCTCTGACAAGGGGCCCGAACCATGGCTGCTTACTGACAGCTATGCTGTCAGAGACTCCCTCTGAAGGGAAGGGGATCGGGCGATCCTTCGGAGTAGAAACAACTGGGCCTGCCTGAAAAGAAAGGGAAGAAGGTTGGTTCCTGGACCTATCTGGAGTTTTCCCCTCCTCCTGCGGGAGCGCTGATCTGCGTTTGGGAGGGGGGGGGGGCGTGAAGATGACGACCTGGAGGCTCTCGTTCCTGTAGCTTCGCGCGGGGGCTCGCGCTGTGAATCTCGATGGGAATCGCGCTGGCGTGATGGGATTTTCCCTGGTTCGCGCGCATGCACGCGGAGATGATGACGAGGGCGCGGGCGAGCGCTGGCGTGCAGGAGAGCGATGGCGCACAGGCGAAGGGGCGCGTGGGCATGCAGGCGATCTACGACGCATGGGCGAGTGGGCGCGCAGGTGATCGGTGGCGCGCGATCTGGCGAAAGCAGAGTGTGTCGAAGGGTGTGCAAGCACTTGCGCGCGTGGAGGTGATGGCTCGCGCCCGCAGGATCTCCCCGAGCTCTGGAAAGCGTGCGCGCACGCGCAGGGGAAATACCCCTAGCGCGTGGGCGCGCAGGAGGGCGCACCACAGGAGCTGGAACAGGTGCGCGTGATGGAGACTGCGCGCGATGGCGAGGGCTGACGAGCAGGAGAGGTCCCAAGGCGCGTAGGAGATCGCTGACGGGAAGGAGAAGAAACATTCTTCCCTCCTGTGCCCAGATCCAGAGATCGTGGGCACGCAGGAGAACGCTGGCGCGTAGGTGAAGAGCGCTGGTGAGCAGGAGATCGTGGGTGCTCGTGGCGCGCAGATGTGCGCTGGCGAGGAGAAGATCGCTGGCGCGCAGGTGAGCGCTGGCGCGTAGTCTCAGCAACAGGAGATCGCTGGCGCGTTGTCCCTGGAACAGGTGGTCTCCGAAGTGAAGTCTCAGGAACAGCAGGAGAGCGTTTGCGCCCCATTGCGCGTGGGCGTGCAGGAGAACGTTGGCGCGCAGGGGATACCTGGTGCTTAAGGGACTTACTCACAATGTGAGAAAGCCCCTTTTGCCCCGAAGGGACCGATGCACGTTGGATAACGGGGTGTGTGGGCACCCACAGCACGTAAGCGGCCAGGAACGGAGATGGGAGATCAGCAGGTCTGGCAGGCGAAGGAGATCGTGAACGATCTGCAGAGAGGTCCAGGGATACAGCTGCAACGGTCAGTGCACGGCGAGGAGGATCCTCTGCAGGGGACTGCGAAGACGAAGAACCGAAGAGGCGCCTCCTAACTCCCTTGTGGGGAGAAGGAAGGCCTCTACGGCGAAGAGGAGGGCGAGTTTTCCGTCTGATACGTCCTCTAGGGGCAGCAGGCAGACCATCGGCAGTCCTCCAAAGAGGAGTCTCTGTTAGTGAACTCCCCCGAGGGGGAGAATCACCTGTAAGAGAGACCGTTGGACTTAGCTCCTCCCTCGAAGGATGTTCGGAGGGGGGAACTAAGCCCTCAGCTGCATCAGAGCCATAGCAGGGGTTTGACCTAACTCGTCTGAAGCCCTTGCCACAACAACGTCGACGATAGACAGAGGATCAACCTCTGCTACCGTCGGCGAGTGTTTGTAAGCAGCCCCCAACCTGATTATGTCAAACAGGGCTTCCTTGGAGGGCGAACCCTCAAGCCCCAAGGAAGCCCAAAGCTGCAACAAATCATTGTTAGAAACATTGTTATCAGAAATATCCTTCCCCGGGGGAGGACGAGGAACTGCCTCGCTATGGGAAGCAACTCCCTCTCCCGAACCCCGAGGTTGGTGAACGTAACTACGGCCTATGCTACCACTCGACGGCCTCTCGGGAAAGACCGATCGAGTGGGAGCTTTGGAGGAGGTTCGGGCTACGGAAGAAGAGTCCTTGGGATTTTCTCTCCCCAGGGAAACCCCTGGAGGAGAAATATCCCGTTTGGACTTCTTCTTCTGGCGCCGGGAAAACCTCTCCCACTGGGAGGTAGACCACTCCCTACACTCACCACAACTTCCAAACACACTGAAAAGAAAAAGCAAAAACAAGATCAAAGGCTGTCAAAATAAGCGAGGGTGGGAGCTGACACGTCTGAACGTCACCCGAGCCAAAAGCAAAGTGAGCTAATCACAGGTGTGTGAGGGGGGGAGGGGTAGCAAGCTACCCCTCCCTACCCCCTCGCTAACTAGCGAGGGGGTAGTAAACCCTCGTTAAAATTCTAATGGCTCGTCGTTTCAGCTACGCCGAAAGTAATACCCCCCCATATTAAATAGCGTGGTTTGTATTTCAGTTACGGAACAATTGTCAATTATTACAGTATCACTTAATTGTAACTGTCATATGAAATAAAACTTTTTCACTGAAATAAAGAACTCTCCTCTTTGATTAAATACCTTAAAACATTCAAGACATAACAAACAGTATAACAGCCCAATTTGTGACTAGCAGTTGTTAGTAGATTCCAGGAATCACGACGTAAGTGAATTTTCACCTTATAAAGTGCCATACATTTCCTAAACACATACTTGATATAAAAAGTACTTACAACCTGTTATTATTTTATAAAACCCAGACACTTACATTAATAAGCTTCCATGTGAAGTAAAGTACACTATTCAATTCTTACTTAATGACTTGGGGACCGACGTACGCTAGGGTAAATCGCAACTATTTTTGTACACTAGTTAATATTTAAGGATGAGCAACAAAGTTAGAACTGGCGTAAAAAGGAGCATTTTAAACGGCTTACAAAAAATGGTGTGTGATAGTTTTCAGGTTCATCATTTTGTAATAACTACAATCAATTACTGTAGTTCTAATACTACAAGAGTGTTAAGTTTCAACTGACCATTTCACAACATACAAGGTACAATCGCTAACAGGCTCGATGTTGGCACAGTGAGGCCTAATCTAACACTGGTCATTGGGTAAAATTGTACATAGGACTATAATTATAAAGCTAGTCTATAATTCACCCTCATCTTAATTTCCTAGTTCCTGAGAGTACATCTGGACACAGAATTTGACACACCTTACTAAGAGGAAGTGAACCTTGTCAAAAGCTTTCTGCAAGGCCATCTCTCCTTACACCAGATAATTGGTTGCTCCCTGTGCAATTAGGGTGCAACAGGATGTACTTCCCCAGAGTGAGGCGTGACAGGAATCCGTGTCCAAATGTACATATCATATTCTATCTATAAGTTAGGTCTTCTCCATCATGAGGCTCCATAATACACAGTATTCTAGAAGTTTTATTCCAGCTGTGACCAAGTCGTGGAATGATTTTCCTAATCGGGTAGTTGAATCGGTAGAACTTCAAAAGTTCAAACTTGCAGCAAATGTGTTTACGTTGAAGACTTACTTACTTATAAGATTGCCTTGCCTTATGCAAGACACGGGCTTTAGCGTTGGCAGCCCGTAAGCGAATTTAATTGAGATTTACTTTTATTACCTTTGAAAGAAGGAGAACGTTGAAGAGACTGACTTTTTTATAGTTTATATGTGAGATATTTGTTTTAATGTAGTTAATGTTTTTAAAATAGCTTACTCTAATATTCATTACTTCTTATATCGTTTATCTATTTCCTAATTTCCTTTCCTCATGGCTATTTTCCCTGTTGAAGCCCTTGGGCTTATAGCATCTTGCTCTTCCAACTAGGTTGTAGCTTAGCTAATAATAACAACAATAATAATAATAATAATAATAATAATAATAATAATAATAATAATAATAATAATAATAATAACAGCAATATCAGGAGATACTCCATCAATGATCATGAACAAGCTGTAGGCTAAACTTGGAAAATCTGCTTAGTTAGCTTAGACCTACTTGACCACCTGTCCAAACAAAACTTTCTTTTATTAATGTGAACTATCATAACTATAATTGAGAATCAACCAGCCTATTACTGTACTTAAATTCTTAGAGAATTAGAACACAGCAAATGAAAATATTTTAAAGCTAAAATCAAAAATTTTAAGTAATTTTTATTTTTCCTAACATACTTACCGAGAACTACTTTCTTTTGGAGTCGCTTGTGATCCCTCTTTCTCGACCAAGGTTTTTCCCGCCGTTACCCCCCTTACTCCGCTCTACATAGGCTTACCCCCGCCGCCAAGGAATGCGCCCTGAGGGCAGGATTAGGGCAGGTCACTGCTTCTCTGGGTCAGCGTCCTCATTAAGTTCGTCGCTTAGCCCAACTTGGCAATGGAAGGATGGCACTCGGGGACGGAAGAGAGGGCCATTACCCGAAAGTAGTTCTCGGTAAGTATGTTAGGAAAAATAAAAATTACTTAAAATTTTTGATTTGTTCCAACACAAAATACTTACCGAGAACTACTTTCTTTTGGAGACTTATACTTTAGGAGGCGGGAGTGCTATGACACTTGACTCGGCACGTAGTGCCTAGAGGGCTATGGAATGCGGGGGCCTATCAGAGTGCGGAGCGAGTGTAACTGCGGAACCTTACACTATTATCCAAGACTCACCTCTTAAAACTTCTTCTGACGATTTTCTCCTGATGTAGTCGCAAAGAATTTGTTCATGTTGGGGACAGCCTTTGGCCTACCGCTACACAGCTTGGAGGGCGGCAATGACTGTCCCAATGGAGAACCCGTCCAAGGATTTTCTTGAATAATCCTTGAGGTACTGGGCAGTAAAGGTCGACTGGTGCGACCAAGTGCCTGCCTGCAGGATCTGCCCCACCGCCATGTTTCTCTCAAAGGCCAAGGAGGTGCTCAGACCCCTGATGTCATGGGGGCGGGGAGTGCCTGGCACTGCCATTTTATCCTCTTCATAGGCTCTAGCGATGACTTGTCTCAGCCAGAAGGAAATGGTGTTCTTGGAAACTTGCTCCCTATTAACACCTGTGGAAACGAAGAGGTTCTTGATACCTGGTCGGAGACGAGCTGTCCTTTCCAGGTATTTTCTGAGCGTCCGTACTGGGCATAACTTCAAGTCTTCCATAATGCCCGTCTTGGGAATGGCCGGAATTGAGAAACCTTCAAACCTCGGGTCCCAGACTGCTGGGTTCTGAGTCTTCGCCACAAAGGAGGGCACGAACCTGAAGGACACTTCCTTCCACCCTTTGGAGTGCGAAACGTCGTAAGACAGACCATGGATCTCGTCCACTCTCTTAGCCGAAGCTAAGGCTAGCAAGAAGACGGTCTTGAGGGTGAGGTCTTTGTCCCCGATATCTTTCAGGGGTTCAAAGGGAGGACGACTTAGCATCTTCAAGACCTTGGCTAGGTCCCACCTGGCACTCTCCTAGCTTGAGGGGGGCAGGGTTGCTCGAAACTCCTGATCAGCATCGCTATGTGTCTCGAGGTCCCCAGGTCGATGCCTTTCAGGAGGAAGACTTGGCCTAAGGCGGCTCGAACTCCTTTAATGGCTGGAATTGACATTCCCACTTTATCTCTAAGATACACCAGAAACTCAGCTATGTCCGGGATCGAAGCTTTAAGAGGTCTAATGTGTTTCTCCGAGCACCACTTCGTGAAGGAGGCCCACTTCGCCTGGTATACCGCGGTAGAGGATCTCTCCTAGGGACATTCTCTTAGCTGTGGTGGCGGAGTACCCCTCCTTCTTCAGGAGCCGCTCGATAGTCTCCAGGCGTGAAGGCGAAGAGAGAGAGGGTTGTCGTGGAGCCTGAAGAAGTGCGGTTGGTGCAGGAGGTCTGACCTGGCGGGCAGAGGCCAAGGTGGTTGGCTCGCTAGGTCTTTTAGGTCCGCGAACCACTCTCTCTCCGGCCACCAGGGCGCTACCAAAGTCATCCTCAGGTTTCGGGAGGCCCTTACTCTGTTGAGTACCTGTCTTATCAACGTGAAGGGGGGGAAAAGCGTACACATCCAGGTTGTCCCACTTGTGCTGGAAGGCGTCTTCTAGGGCTGCCTTTTGGTCTGGGACCGGGGAGCATAGACCGGTAGTTGGGCGTTGAGCTTTGTTGCAAAGAGGTTCATCACCGGGGAGCCCCAGCGTTGAATGATGAGTCTGGCTACTTCTGGGTGTAGAGACCACTCTGTCCCCACTATTTGACCCATTCTGCTGAGGCCGTCGGCCAGAACGTTTTTCTTCCCGGGGATGAACCTTGCTAGCAGCACCACTTGCTGCTCATCTGCCCAATGTAGGATGCTTATGGCGAGGTCGCACAGTTCTTTCGATCTCATGCCCCCTTACTTCTTTATGTAGGCCACTACCGTGGCGTTGTCGCACATTAACGCCACGGTGTTTCCCTTTAGCCGACTTGCAAAGTGAAGACATGCCTTCTGGACTGCTCTTAGTTCTAGGACATTGATGTGTAGACGCTTTTCGCTCTCCGACCAGGTACCGCGTGCTGTCTCTTCCAGAAGGTGGGCCCCCCACCCTTGGTTGGAGGCGTCTGTGAACAGGAGGTACTCGGGGGGACTGGACCCGAGGGGCATCCCCTTGAGGGAGTTCGACTGGCAGAGCCACCATTCTAGGGAGGTTCTCGTGTCTGGAAGGACTGGAATTAACGCCTTCTGCGAGTCTGTCTGGGACCAGAGGCTCTTGAGGTTCCATTGAATGGGTCTGAGCCTCATCCTCCCTTGGGGAACCAGTTTCTCCAATGAGACCAGGTGACCTATCAGTCTCTGCCAGTCTCTCGCCCTCCTGGAATGTTCTGACAGGAACGGCTGAATGATGTGCTTGAGGTTCCGTATCCTGTCTTCCGAGGGGAAAACCTTCCCCTGCACGGTATCCAACGTCATCCCCAAGTATCCCATTCTGTTGGATGGTGTTAAGTTCGACTTTTCCAGATTGATTACGATTCCCAGATTCTTGCAAAACTGGAGGAAGTTTCTCCCTTGCTCCTCCAAGAGGGCCCTTGAGTTGGAAAGGAGCAACCAGTCGTCCAGGTATCTGATGAGACGGATACCTCGTTCGTGAGCCCACACTGAGACTGTCGCGAAGACCCTCGTGAACACTTGAGGGGCCGTCGACAGACCGAAGCAAAGGGTCTTGAACTGCAGGATCTGGGAACCCCATTTTACCCGGAGGAACTTCCGACTCGACGGGTGGACAGGGATCTGGAAGTATGCGTCCTTGAGGTCGACAGTCATCATATAATCTTTCTCCCTCAAGGACAGCAGGACGGATTTTGGGGTGTCCATCTTGAAGTCCGTCTTCCTGACGAACTTGTTGAGGGCCGACAGGTCTATCACGGGTCTCCACCCCCCCGTTGCTTTCTCTACCAGGAACAGGCGGCTGTAGAAGCCTGGGCCTGGGAGAAGGACCTCTTCCATGGCCCCCTTCTCTAACATGGAGGAAATCTCCTCTTGAAGGGTGGCCCTTTTCATCGGGTCTCTGGGGGCCAACCATTCTGTCTGGCTGGCTGGAATAAGAGGGGGTGGCTCCGCTATGAAGGGGAGCCTGTAGCCTTCCTTCAGGACGGACACCGTCCAAGGATCCGCTCCTTGTGCCTTCCATGCTTGCCAATGCGGTCTGAGGCATCCCCCAACCCGAGGCTTGGGCGGGAGTAGGGGGCCTCTCCCTCTACCTTCTCCTAGAGGGGCGGCCTGATCTGCCTCTCCTAGAGGAGGAGTAACCCGACCTGAAGGAGCTGGAAGAAGCTGGTGCTCCTCTGCGGGAGGGCTGAGGAGATGTTGTCCAGGAGGAGGAAGGGCCGTCCCTCCTCGAAGTGTTGGGGGCGGCCTGAGGAGTCACGGCGCTATCTGAGGCGGCCCTCCTGTATGGCGGCCTTTTAGACGACGCAGGTCTGGGGATGTTGGCCTCTTTCTTCTTAGACACTTTCTCCATCAGGTTCTCCATCTCTTTTAATGGGAACAGAGACTCACCCAACAAGGGTAGGCTACGTACAGCTCGGACCTCTCTGTCCGGGATCCTCCTCGATACCTTAGCTAGGACCGTGTCTCGTTTCCTTAGGACCCAGTTGGCCGTCAGGGCGAGCGCCTGGTACAAGACTTAAGAGTTTTCCCCCCGGAGGTGAGAAGGTCCGTCAGGAGGCTTTGCTGTTCAGGATCTTCGGGGTCGACGGAGGCTTGCACGTTTACTAAAGTGGAGGCCCACCAGTCCAGCCATGAGGAGACGTTAACCAGGTCCCGCGACATCTCCTCCATCATGGCGGCTTCCGTAGGAGAGAAGGAAACCGGGGCTGACGAGGCCCTTTCGTCTGAGCCGCCTTGTCCTAGGATGTCCAAGGCCGGGTCCACTCTACAGGGGCCTGGGCGCCGCCCTTCCGGAATGTATACTTTCCCTTGCGCTTTGAGGCCCTGGAACAGTTTCGAGGCACTCTGGGACTTGGGGGCTTCCGCATTGCTGGCCACCAAGTTGTCTATGTACTCTTGCCCTAGTACTAGGTCTGGGGCAAGAGGAAGGGCCAGGGAGGACTTCGGAAGGGTGGCGTGATGGGTAATTCTCAGGAGGCTTGATCTCCAGGAATCCCCCTTTGGCGCCGAGGGTTCCGTAATCCCATGGTGCCTCCTGATGAGGCCCACCACTCTTCTATATGCGGAGTCCTCCGACGGGGGAGCTTCTCCTCCGTCAGCCGAGGCCTCGGCCTGGAGTGGGGGCCCCGGGTTGCTGGTACGGCAGACCGGTCGTCCAGCCCTTGGGTCCAGGGGGGCC
Source organism: Palaemon carinicauda (assembly GCF_036898095.1). Lineage (NCBI taxonomy): Eukaryota > Metazoa > Arthropoda > Malacostraca > Decapoda > Palaemonidae > Palaemon > Palaemon carinicauda. The sequence continues at coordinate 121,336,614 of NC_090745.1, read as the reverse complement.
GCCCTGTAACTGTAGTGAGCTCCATAAGAGGGTGGATCTCGCTGCAAGGTGGGTACCACCGGCTCAGGGAGGGCCCTCGGTTGCCCGAAGGCTCTGGAAGCGGAAGTCACGGTCCCGGTGGGCTGACCCGACAACGGGAACGGTTCCTTCTTACTCGATGACTGCACCAGCTGGGCTGGTTCGGTCAGGCTGCCTGCAAAGAAGCGCGTTTCCCCCCGCTGGGCGGGGTGAACCGGAGGCCTCGAGGACTTATGCTTCTGCGAGAGGTCTTTCCTGCGTGCCAGGTCGCGCGGTTCTAGGCTGTGCGTAGAGAGCGGCAGCCTAGACGCACGTTCGCTGGATCGAGGGTCTGCTGAATGGAGCCTCTTGGACTCTCCTGAAGGTACGTAGACCCAGGCGCCCCCGGGAGAGACATTTCTCCTATACTTACGAGAATGGGAGCGGGAGCGCTTCTTGCTAGGCCGCGACCTTGACCTAGAGCGGGAATGTTCGCTCTCGGACAGTTCCCTTCTCCTGCATCGTTTCCCCCTGACTTCCTCCTCGGAGAATGAGTCTACTTCTGACGAGTCCGACGGCGCCACGTTTCTCGCGTAACAGCTGCTAGCGTGATCCGCGGGGGAATTTCCTCGACGCCGGGTGCCCGAGATCGAATGCTGGAGGAAGTCCTCGGGAACCGCCGTGGAGATCGTCGGCACAGAGTCTAATCTTTCCATGCCAGGGGGCCAGGGGTCCAGGGTCACGTCCATTCTTAGCGGTGACCTCCCTGGCGTCTTCGGTAGCTTCCACCCGAAGGCATCGCTACTCGGGCGGCGAATTCTAGTTTGGCTGTCCCCTGGCGGGGGAGAGCCCGACGCACCGGCCCACGAGGGCGGAGGTGACTCTGATACTACAACACTGCCCCATAAGGGGTCTTCAGAGGACGCGTGGCCCCCCACCACAAGGCCTGACTCACCCGAAGCACTACCGGGCCCTTCGTTAGCCCTAGAGGGGCCCGCCCTTGGTTCTTCCCTCGCACTGGATTCCCTGGGATGAACGCCTTGACTTTCTACAACACTAGAGGCTTCTTGCCCTCTCCTCTGAGAAGGAGAAGCCGAGGCTTCGTCAGACCGATCACTGGCCGACGGTAACGAAGATACGACACTAATCTTCCTGGGGGAACGCTTCGAAGATTTCTTCTTTTTGGTACCGTAGCGTACCCACTGGATATCATCCCAACTTACGCACTCCAGACACGTGTCCGCGGAGGAGCAAACTTTCCCCCTACACGTGGAACAAAGGGAGTGAGGATCTACCTCTGGCTTTGAGAGGAAAGCCCCACACTACTTTCCGACTCTAGGCCCAGGGCAACGGCGCACATGCTGCATCGTTCGCACACGAATGGCACAACACTAGTGAGCTATACGTACACTGGGGATATACACAGGGAGAACGCACTGTAACACTTGAGAATAACGCACTACGAAAAAACACAAGTCCCCACGCTGGAAACACGTGGAACACAAACGCGCAAAAGGATCGAGAGACGAGAGTGAGCTGTGTACTGCTCACGACCAAGGAACTTAATGAGGACGCTGACCCAGAGAAGCAGTGACCTGCCCTCAGGGCGCATTCCTTGGCGGCGGGGGTAAGCCTATGTAGAGCGGAGTAAGGGTGGTAACGGCGGGAAAAACCTTGGTCGAGAAAGAGGGATCACAAGTGACTCCAAAAGAAAGTAGTTCTCGGTAAGTATTTTGTGTTGGAACAAACAGTCTTTTAAAGCAAGAAATGTCATATGTCAGTTGTCATTTCTCAGATGTTAATTCAGTAGTTTTGTTACTCTAACTAATTCTTGTACCACATACAGAAGGTCTTCAACTTAATTGGTTCCAATACTGTATTTTTAAGTTGAATTGTTTGTAATTCAGGTTTTGTTAAATTTTGTCCTAGGGTAGGCCTAACCTGAATTCCATGCTTATGATTTCCAACTTCAAAAGTCAACAAATAGTCGGGTTTCATCAGAATTGGAAGCAAGTTATAACTAATGTTGCCTTGTTTCCTGTATTAAATGATATAATATTGTTTCATAACAGCAGTTCTTTACCTCTGTTATTTTCAGTTGGATTTGTGTTTGTACCAACGAATGTTTCAAGTCGAATGTTTGTAACTTAGGGATCTTCTGTACTGTATCTGAACAATTCTGCTGAAATCTACAGTACCGTATTTGATAAGATGTAGTCTCAACGTTTAATAAAACTGTATTGACCTGTGACAAGAAGGATATGAAACCATAGACCCCAAACCTAACCTAAAAGGAGGCAGGGTCCTAACTTGACTGAGTGCTATAAATCATACACGGACTAATACTTATTTTGAGAAGTAGGACTAGTTTCTCTCATATACAACCGCGACTGTAAATGAACTTTTGCCAAAAGGCTACCTTCAGTAAGGATAGCCCGGGAACTACGGCACACAAGTTGCGATTCCTTACCCGGAGCCTTTGCATATCAGCGGACAGTTCCTCCCGCGTCAATAGAAAATGGGAATTTTCCTCCCCTTTTCTAGTCATTCGTAAGACGTGGCCGCTGTGCTACGAAATCTGTGTCCGTTTTGCTGCAGAACCTCTACACAAAAACACCACAATCTAAAATGACCCACCTAACCTAACCTACAAGCCGTGTCCTTCCCTACTTACCTAACGGGGCTCTAATATCCCATGCGCCCCTGCTTACACTACCGTGTTCTTAGCCGGCCATCATCATACATACAGTTGGCCAGTACAGTATCATACATACACGACCCTTAACTGTAGTCTACCTTGACACTAAAACGATTAAACCAAAATTTCATGATCCTCCCTAACCCAACAAAGGATCCAGGGTAAAACTATAGGCCTAGTCCCGGAATTATGATAAAACCGGATTTAGTGTTTTCAATAACCTGAAAATGCCAAAGCAGACCAGGAAACAGCGTTTATACTCATCTTACACATAAATAGCAAAGAAAGATACACAGGAAAAGGTATTACAGGTTTAGGGTTCAGGAACATGTTAGAAGTAGGCCTAGGGAAATCCTAAATTTCATTCGAGTAGGCTTATATCAATTTTAACTTTTCAACTATTCAACGTCAATTAAATAGTATTTACTCTACTTTAGCCTACTTAAAGCATATTTTAAAAGCCTGGACTATCAATACAACCTTAAAACTACATTACGAAAACCTTAAGGTCATACGGTACTAAACATACCGAAGCACACCTCTTCCTTCTTTATGCTATTTAAGCCACGGGAAATCATTTAAACACTTACTATTAGAATTTAATAACTCTAAACATCACCAACAAAGAAAATACTTACTTAAATTTCGATGTTACAGAAGCACTTAGGAATAATTTCAAATGTTGCAATGGGGTACCGGCTATCGACGAGTTTGAAAATGAATCAAAACAAACGTCATGCCGTCATGGAGATCGGCTGAGCTTCGACTTCGTTTGTACGACCCTAGAGTTGTCGTACTTTAGATTTGTAAGAGTTTTTACTATTTTGTACCAAAAGTTTTACTTGTATTTTGTGAGAATATACTTGAAAAGTCTTCCCGATTTTGTCATTCACCCGACTGATGAATTTTTCAAGTCTGCTGGCTGATTGCAGTGCTCTAGAGAAGAGAATTATCCGGAAAATAGAAAAATTGGATAAGAAAATAAACTCTGCCGATGCAGCCATTACTTTTAACTCAACCTGCCTAAAAGAGGGTCTCCTACCACGATATTATTATTATTATTATTATCTAAGCCACAACTTTATTTGGTAAAGCAGAATGCCATCACCTTAAGGTTTCCAACAGAGAACAATAGCCGAGTGATTAAACGAAATAAGGAAACAAATAAACTATATGAGAAGTAATGAACAATTGAAAAAAATAAGAACATTTATTATTATTATTATTATTATTATCATTATTATTATTATTATTATTATTATTATTATTATTATTATTATTATCTAAGCCACAACCTTATTTGGAAAAGCAGAATGCTATCACCTTAAGGTTTCCAACAGAGAAAAGTAATGAACAATTAAAATAAAATAAGAACAGTAACAACATTAAAACAGATATTTCATCTATAAACGATAAAGAGAGACTTATGTCAGCCTGTTTGACATAAAAACATTTGCTGTAAGTTTGAACTCCTGAAGTTCCAAGTCTTGGTAAAGTTGTCTTATGAAATCACATATTCAAAAGATTCATCGTAATTTATGAATTTTCGACCTACTTTCTAACACTTGGGCCAGGAAGGCCATTCATCTCTGATCAACAGCATTAAGTTTAAGAAGTTGACAGTAAGCTATGATGGATGAAAAGCGTAGTCTCATAAAAAAGAAAAATGGAGATAGTACACCATGAATTGATAAGCAGTATTACTCTATATGAGCCATATTTTTACTCTTAATTTTCTGTAGGGTAGGTTTTCCTTATTTCCTTTCCTCACTGAGCTATTTTCCCTGCTGGAATCCTTGGGCTTATAGCACCCTGCTTTTCCATGTAATAATAATAATAATAATAATAATAATAATAATAATAATAATAATAATAATAATAATAATAATAATAATAATAATAATAATGGTGTTTAATGAGATTGAAAAAAGCAAATAAGATATTTGCTAGGTTAAATAAAATTTTGAAATCAAATCGCCAGCAATTACATATAAAAATCAGGATATACTGTATATCACTTTAGTGAGATATATATTACAGTATGGACATGAGTCATGGTATGACAATGAAACGATATCTAACAGATTTTGTAGATTTGAGAACAAAGCCTTCAAAAGGATCATCATCATCATCATCATTTCAGCCTTCAAAAGTCCTTTGTTGGATGTAGGCCTTCCCCAGGTTCCTCCGCAGACTTCTATCCCAAGCTATTCTGTGCCACTGTTGCTTATGTTGGTCTAAGTCATCTCGCCAGCGGGTTTTTTGTCTTCCTCGGTTTCTTGTGTATCCTCGGGGTGTCCAGAAGGTTGTTCGTGATGTCCATCTGTTGTCTGTCATCCTGGCAATGTGCCCCATCCAGTTCCATTTGAGCTTACTAATGGTTTCAAGGATATCCATTACTTTAGTTTTTAGACGTATCCATTTAGCTGTTTTTCTATCCTTCCGAAAGGATATTGGGTGTTAAATGGCAGGGCAGGATTAGAGTTGAAATTATAAGAGAGATTACTCCTGTGCCGTATGTGGATGAGATTTTATATATATATATATATATATATATATATATATATATATATATATATATATATATATATATATATATATATATATATATATATATATATATATATATATATATATATATATACACACACACATGGGGGTTAAAAGTGTGTTTTTTAGGAGAGGTGTAGTTAGAGAAAGTTACCTAAGTCACCCATCGATATATCTGTTGCCCAAGAAAACGTACTTAAAGAAAACGTACTTTTGCAAGTGACTATATACTGCGATAAAATATGATCTGACAACTTCGCGAGTATGTGCAAGTGAGAAATTGGTGATTTTAATTACGAAATGGCTAATTTCCTAGGATTTTCTCTATGCAAGCATAATGACATACAAATTTCTTATACCTGATCTAGATATTAATCTCTGGCACCGTCGTTTAATTAGTTCATTATGCGTATTGCATAAGTTTTTTTTTACAATTCTGACCATCCTTTACATTCAGATTTTCCCGGGCAATCCCATCCTGTTCGTGATACTAGGCATGCAGTTAATTCTAATAGTTAGGCTTTCTCCACTAGCTAAGCTACAACCCTAGTTGGAAAGCTTGATGCTATAAGCCCAAGGGCTCCAACAGGGAAAAATAGCCCAGTGAGGAAGGAAACAATGGAATACAAGAAAAGTTATGATAATCAAAATAAAATAGTTTAAGAACAGCATCAACATTAAATTATATTTATCATATATAAACTATAAAAACTTCATATAAACAAGAGGAAGAGAATCAAGACAGAATAGCGTGTCCAAGTGTACCCTCAAGCAAGAGAACTCTAACCCAAGACCCTAGAAGACCATGGTACAGAGGCTGAGGCACTACCGAAGACTAGAGAACGATGGTTTGATTTTGGAGTGTCATTCTAGAAGAGTTGTTTACCATAGCTAAAGATTCTCTTCTACTCTTACCAAAAGGAAAGTAACCATTGAACAATTACATTGCATTGGTTAACCCCTTGGACAAAGAAGAATTGTTTGGCAATCTCATAGTGTTATGTGTTACATGAAAGCACTCTCAGTTTGTGTTGCCATAGACTCTATAAATCATTTGATTTTGTCAATTTTGGTGTTAGATAAATTAGCACGAACATAATAGACAGATTTGATGAAACAACTAAATTTTCATCTCTTTTAGTTTAAGGAACAACTGTTGATGAGAAGTGTCTTGTTTTGATTTTAATTTGGTACTTAAAAGTGGGTGTATAGAATTAATTAATTTGTTAGAGAAATCTATACTGACTTGAATATGGAAGAATAGTTCAGTATCAGTAACAGAAATAATAATAATATAATAATAATAGCAACAATAATAATAATGACAATAAGAACAATGATAATAATAATAATAATAATAATAATAATAATTATAATAATAATAATGATAATAATAATAATAATAATAATAATAATAATAATAATAATAATAATAATAATAATTCACTGTAAAATAAATCCATTCCTTACAAGTCTGTGTAATACTTTTCAATATACATCAACCTCTCTCTCTCTCTCTCTCTCTCTCTCTCTCTCTCTCTCTCTCTCTCTCTCTCTCTCTCTCTCCTAGCTGGACATCTAGCCGTGACAAAATCCACTGTCGTAACGCCATTTGAAAAAAAATCCGATAAATCATCAAGAACGAAAGGCTAAATTCTCTTTCACTTTTTTTTCATTTATTTCTAAAATTTTCTTTAGTTCTTCAAACTTTTAGTCGTTCCTCAATTTTCTAACTTTATTCTTCGTCTGTGTGTTTTTCTATGTAATGTTTGCACATTTTTTTTTATTAAAATAATCAAATATATTAGAATTTTATGTAGATTGTTCATGACCAAATTCATTTAAAAAAAATGAGGTAAAAAATGAAAAAAATATTATCATAATTATTACTATTATAATCGTTATTATTCCTATCATTATTGTTCTTGTTTTTTTTTATTTTTATCATTGCATTATATAGGAATATCTATACAGAACAAGGATCATTGGTAGGCCTTCGTACTTTTGATCGTGGACCTATAGTTAGAGAGAATAGAAAGGCAAGGGGAGGAAAATAAATCTCCCATATATATATATATATATATATATATATATATATATACACACACACACATATATATATATATATATACACATATATACACCCAAGGTACTATAAGAGTTGGAAGACCTAGGCCTACATGGCTGACGACTATGAAGCGCGAAGATGATGATGTATGGAGAAGTATTGAGACGACTCATGATAGAGACGACTGGTGAAATCCAACCGAGGCCTTTTGCGTTAATAGGCGTAGGAGGAGATGATGATGATGATGATAATATATATATATATATATATATATATATATATATATATCTTGTCACGGTCAGCCGTATGACTATTCGCTCTCTCCCAGTTCTTTGGCTAGGGGGAGAGGAGTAGATATACCCTGTGAGAGAGGGGATACCATAAGAGGTACACTCGGAAACCACAATATCCCCCCAAAATTGCCGAAACTGCCGTGTTGTAGTTAGGAAAGATGGAGTGCATAGGAGGGGTTGAATCTGTGAACACATTGTTCTCTAGTCTTGGGTAGTGCCATAGCCTCTGTACCAAGGTCTTCCACTGTCTTGGGTTAGAGTTCTCTTGCTTGAGGGTACACTCGGGCACAATATTCTGTCTTTATTTCTCTTCATTCTGCTTAGTTAAAGTTTTCATAGTTTATATATGAAATATTTACTTTGATGTTAACTTCTTAAAATATGTTATTCATCCTTGTTTCCTTTCCTCATTGGGCTGTTTTCCCTGTTGGAGCCCCTGGGCATTATAGCATCCTGCTTTTCCAACTAGGGTTGTAGCTTAGCAAGTAATAATAATAATAATAATAATAATAATATGGTCGTGTGCATATCTAAATATTTTTGCCGTCATTTCTGACGGGTAGCGTACACTAGCAGGGGGACCTTTGTTGTTACGTGCACCTGTGCTGGGAAAAGATCAAAAGAATAAAAAGGGGGGGGGGGGGGTAGTTGTCAAATCCTGGATGGTCATAAACGAGTAGGGGAATAATGGGGAGAGGGGCTTTCCCTCTTTTGTGTATGAGAGAGAGAGAGAGAGAGAGAGAGAGAGAGAGAGAGAGAGAGAGAGAGAGAGAGAGAGAGAGGGGGGGGGGTCAGTTTTTCAACATACTGTAGTTAAGTGAAATTTTATTCGGGGATGATGGTAAACTCGTATTATTATTATTATTATTATTATTATTATTATTATTATTATTATTATTATCCTCAATATAACAAGGAGAAAGTGTTTGCGTGTATATATATATATATATATATATATATATATATATATATATATATATATCAGGTCACGCTCAGATCGTGTAGAGGGAGAGGGAATAGTCATACCCTGGTGAAAGAAGGGCACATGTGTGCACATCTTTCTAAATATTTATTATCAGTCTTTGTTTATGGGTCTCATATACTACTACTACTACTACTACTACTACTACTACTAATAATAATAATAATAATAATAATAATAATAATAATAATAATAATAATAAACCATAAGATAAAAAGCTGCATCAAATAGGCCTAGGCTTTTAAGCTTTGTTTACTAAATATATAAATATATAGATAAACGAATGAATAAAAAGAGTAAATATATCAAAGAGAAGGACATTAGATCTAGCGGGGAAATATATTCAAAAAGGTTTTCATATTCCACCCTCCCCATACAAAAATGGTCATATTCCCGGAACGGTCATACATCCATACATAGATACACACACATACGCACAAACACAATGGACGGCTCATTGCCGGTCGAATAGAATTCATAAAGGCAATTTACTCGGTACTTAATCCTGTAAAATCGTTTGCATGACGTTCAAGCAAAATTTATTTCAAAGCAAATACTCATTACACGTTCAGAAAATTAGTATACGATGTATTATACATAACCGGGTCCAACTATACAATCATTACGCTGTGTATTTGCATTTGATAACAACAGGGACACATCAAACGATGCAATAGTGAATAATTATTGTTAGTTTTTATCATCGACCCTATTTTTTCCTGGGACGTCCTCGGCAGCTATGATCACTGGTGACAGGGTGCGCACCGCCATGCGCACATTTTTGTTTATCCTAAGCATCTCGTGGAGGAATCACGTAGATACCGATGGACATGGGCAAAATCCTCCTCTCTCCTTCAGAAGTACGTAATCCCCTTCAGGAGTCTTCCTTCGAGGTGGAAAAGATTGGCTTGATTTCTTTTGCTCTGGAGAAGAGATATGGCTTGATTCCCTTTGCTCTAGAGAAGAGATTGGCTTGATTCCCTTTGCTTTAGAGAAGAGATTGGCTTGATTCTCTTTGCTCTGGAGAAGAGATATGGCTTGATTCCCTTTGCTCTAGAGAAGAGATTGGCTTGATTCCCTTTGCTTTAGAGAAGAGATTGGCTTGATTCCCTTTGCTTTAGAGAAGAGATTGGCTTGATTCCCTTTGCTCTGGAGAAGAGATTGGCTTGATTCCTTTTGCTCTGGAGAAGAGATATGGGTTGATTCCCTTTGCTTTAGAGAAGAGATTGGCTTGATTTCATTTGCACTGGAGTTTCTTTGGAGAAGAGATTAGAATGATTCCTTTTTGCTCTGGAGTTGTTCTGAAGAAGAGATTAGCTTGATTCCTTTTGTTCTGGAGAAGAGATATGACTAGATTCCTTTTGCACTTGAGAAGAGATTGGCTTGATTCCCTTTGCTCTGAAGTTGCTGTGGAGAAGAGACTGTCTTGATTCCTATTTCTCTAGAGTGGCTCTAGAGAAGAGATTGGCTTGGTTCCTTTTGCTCTGGAGATGAGATATTACTTGATTCCCTTTGCTCTAGAGAAGAGATTAGCTTGATTTCTTTTGCTCTGGAGTTGCTCTGGAGAAGAGATTGGCTTAATTCCTTTTGCTCTGGAGAAGAGATTGGCTTGATTCCTTTTGCTCTGGAGAAGAGATATTGCTTGATTCCTTTTGCTCTGGAGAAGAGATATTGCTTGATTCCTTTTGCTCTGGAGAAGAGATATTGCTTGATTCCTTTTGCTCTGGAGAAGAGATATTGCTTGATTCCTTTTGCTCTGGAGAAGAGATATTGCTTGATTCCTTTTGCTCTGGAGAAGAGATATTGCTTGATTCCTTTTGCTCTGGAGAAGAGATATTGCTTGATTCCTTTTGCTCTAAAGAAGAGATTGGCTTGATTTTATTTGCTCTGGAGTTGCTTTGGAGAAGAGATTGGCTTGATTCCTTATGCTTTTGAGTTGCTCTGGAGAATAGATTGGCTTGATTCCTTTAGGTCTAAAGACACTCGAGATGTAAGAGATTGGTTCGATTCCTTTTGGTCTGGAGAAGAGATTGGCTTGATTCCATTAGGTCTAAAGACACTCGAGGTGTAAGAAATTGGCTCGATTCCTTTTGCTCTGGAGACACAGTGCCAAGCAATGAGTGGCTCTACTCCCACGTAAGCATGTGGAGAGGCCGCATGTGGGGGTGCCACTAGCCTTTTATGGGTCGCAGGTGAAGCATTAGAGGATCAGTGCCCCGCTGGGAGGGACGCAAATGGCCCCGCCCTGGGCCATTGGCAGTAAAATAAAATATAAAAAAAAAGAGATAAAAAAGGGGGAAAGGGGGAGAGGTGATGCGGCTGATTGCGAATCTCCCTCGGGGCCAATGGGAGGGCCGCAGGTGGCCACCCTTGGGGCCACGTAGAGAGAGAGAGAGAGAGAGAGAGAGAGAGAGAGAGAGAGAGAGAGAGAGAGAGTTGGGACATCAAAGGAACGACAATTTGGAATGCTAAGTGAGGCGCTCCAGCAAAGCCATCGATCCAGCCGGGGAAAGAGAGAGGGAGAGAGAGAACATGGGATGGGGAAACGAACAGGGGAAGAGGAAGAGAGAGGGAGATGGAAGGAGAGGAAGAGGGAGATAGAGACGAGGATAAAGGCTTTTCTTCGAAAAATGGGGAATGGAGGAGAAAGGACGACGAGACGTTGGAGATGGAACATATCAAAAGACGTTTGCGAGAGAGAATCCTGAGGACGATGGAAGCTGCTCTCCCAAGGAGTCGTGAGGAGGACGGGAATTGAGGGGAAACTGAAGCAGACACAAAGGGAAGTTCAGCACAGAGAGAGAGAGAGAGAGAGAGAGAGAGAGAGAGAGAGAGAGAGAGAGAGAGAGATGTTTTGGCCTTTCGATTGATAACAATATTGTTTTTATCAACAGACAAATTTGATAAATAATGAAACATGTCAAATGCTTTGAGCATCGATAATACCTTTTGGGGTTTTTATATTTTATGCAATTCTCAAAAAGTCTTTCTAAAGAGCGTTTTTACAAAGGAAATTCCGAACAAAAAGGAAAAAAATGATAGATCAAGAAATGGTCGTTTGAAAACAGCGAATATGGCTGTCGGATCCTTCACGTTAGGTAAGCTTTCACTGCGACTGTTTTACGTTTGGTGTACGAACACAAAGCAATTCCAACTCAAGTACAGTTGGCTTCATTAATTCCGGTACACTTCATGGTAAGTTAAGGAGACATCAGTGTACTGGAATTAATGAAGCCAGCTGTACCATGCAAGTCATGGGAGCTTGTATACATTTTTTTAAATTGTAAAGAATTTATGCATTGTATCGTTTTTTTTCAGTCAGTGCTAGAATTGGCAAAAATCTTTTATATAATAAAGAGCAAGTGTTCGCTTATATATATATATATATATATATATATATGTATGTATGTATATGTATACATATATATATATATATATATATAATATATATATATATATATATACATATATATATATATATATGTATACATGTATATATATATACACACGTATATATATATATATATATATAATCACAAGGGAACATGCTGCTTAAATGCAAAATGACCACCGGGAAAATGAAATAGAAAATCTAGTATTAGGTCCTGACTAATTTCGTGATACTTCTTCAGTATCCCTAAGTAGTCAGGACTTAATCCTATATTTTCTATTTCATTTTCCATGTGGTTATCTTGTATATGTATATATACAGTATACATACATACATATTATATATATATATATATATATATATATATATATATATATACATATCTCGGGTCACGCCCACCTCTCCCCGTCCCTGGGGTAGGGGGAGATGCCGTAGTCATACCCTGGTGAGAGGGGGTATATGCATATATATATATATATATATATATATATATATATATATCTAATTAAATATTCAGCAGTCATTTTTATATAAAAGAACATTGATATAAAGAGTTTGCTCTACAATATTGCAATGAATGGAAAGAATTAGGTTTCAATGACTGTAATTTATTTTGTCGCTTTTTACCAAAGTGAGTATTGTTTACGTAACTCCCACATCCAAAATTATTATTATTATTATTATTATTATTATTATTATTATTATTATTATTATTATTATTGTTATAACAAGCTAAGCTACAACCCTACTTGGAAAAGCAAGATGCCATAAGCCCAAGGGACCCAACCGGGAAAAATATCCCAGTGAGAAAAGGAAACAAGGGAATAAATAAGCTACAAGAGAAGTAATGAAC
>NC_090745.1:121316706-121321706 GCF_036898095.1 Palaemon carinicauda | reverse complement strand
GTCTAGAGAGTCTAGAGTCTAGACCAAGATCTATATGGTCTAGGCTCTAGACCGTGGGGAAGAGAGTGCCTTTGTTCTGGGAGCCTTTAGTGGGATGGGAAGAGTATTTTTTTGGGGTATTTTGATGGAAAAAGGGAATTACGAATTGTACCATGTTGCAAGTTAAGTCTATTGCCATTCTATGCGTGCGTTTGCTGTCTTGTTGAAAAGATCAAACTTGGAGCAAATGTTTTTTATGTTGAACTAGTTGACATAGTCTTTTTTTTATAGTTTATTTATAAAAGATCTGTTTAAATATTGTTACTATCCTTAAAATGTTTTATTTCAATTGTTTAATACTTCTCATACAGTTAATTTATTTCCTTATTTTCTTTCCTCGCTGCGCTATTTTTCCTGTTGGAGGCCTATGGCTTATGGCATCCTGCTTTTCCAGCTAGGGTTGTAGCTTAGCTATTAATAATAATAATAATAATGATAATAATAATAATAATAATAATAATAATAATAATAATAGTAATAATTCAACCTTACTCCATGCGCCAAGCTAACGAGTTCACTAGTCCAGGCATCTAGAAAACCATTTTGTCCTTCAGTCTTTTATTTAATTTTATCCGAACTTCTCGTATTCCTATTTGTTCCCAAGTCTCTTATTTCTTTCACCCTTCTTTCTATCATCCCCTTGTGACCCTCAATTCTTTTGTAGCTTTGTACATACGTCTATCATTCCACCTCGTCCACACGTATTTTGCTTTGTAGTGGCCACACAATTTTGAGTTAGCGCTGGGCAGATTATTTCCGAAAACTTATAACTTATTTTTTTCCACATGTCTAGTCAAAATTAATTGAGTGGATGGTGTTCAATAGGCCTTATATGTCTTTTATTCTGTGTGTTGCGATTATGCCTAGCCCATAGTGGATTACAAATTTGATATTTGATATTTACCTTCGTCAACCAAAATTGGAAGGAGGTTATGTTTTCGCCCATGTATACAGTATATATATATATATATATAATATATATATATATATATATATATATATATACATAGATATATATATGTTATATATACATGTATATGTATATGCATATGAATATATATATATAATATATATATATATATATATATATATATATAGTGTGTGTGTGTGTGTGTGTGTGTGTGTGTGGGTATATATAGATATATTTATATACATATGAATATAGCCTACATATATATATGTATATATATATATATGTCTATATATATATGTGTGTGTATATATATACATATATATATATATATATATATATATATATATATATATATACACACATATATTTATGTATATTTTTTTACCAGAAATTAATTCTCTCATCAAGAGTATTTGTACTTATTTCATCCTTTCTCTTCCTTCCTTTTCTAGACAAGAGTTCATTCCACGCTAGAGATTAACGGTGACCTAATACCTATATCATTTCCTAGAGTTGTCTAGTATTTGTTTGTTTGTTTCCCTTCGTGTGTGCGTTTGTTCGTTCATTCTCTCCCCGTGTCCGTTTCCTAGGGCCATGTGTCCGTCCCAGCTTCTCACTGATTATTATTATTATTATTATTATTGTTGTTGTTGTTATATAATTATAATTATTATTATTATCATTATTGTTATTATTATAATTATAATTATAATTATTATACTTATTATTATTATTATTATTATTATTATTATTATTATTATCATTATCATTATTTTTATTATTATTATTTTATTATTATTTTATTATTATTATTATTATTATTATTATTATTATAATCCAAGCTAAAACCTTAGTTGGAAAAGCAAGATGCTATAAGCCCAAGGGCTTCACCAGGGAAAAAGTACCCTGTGAGAAAGAAAACAAGGGAATAAGAGATGCTTACCACAGTTAAAGAGTCTCTTCTACCCTTACCAAGAGGAAAGTAGCCACTGAACAATTACAGTGCAAATAGTTAACCCCTTGAGCGAAAAAGATATTTTCCCACTCCCCAAGAGAGATTAGTTCACCAAACTTTTAACTGGACTCCACAACGCACTTGAAGAGTTGGAAGACCCAGGCCCTACATGGCTGAGGACTATGAAGCGTGAAATAGATGATGAATGAAGAAGTATTGAATTAAAAGCTCAAGATAGAGACGAATGGCGAAATCTAACCCAAGGTCTATAAATGTTCCCGAGGCCCTTTGCTTCAATAGGCGTAGAAGGATATAATGAGTTAACCCTTGAGTAAGGTCATTTTAGTGTTGTCAGGTGTATGAGGAAAGAAGAGACTGTGGAAAGAATAGGCCAGACTATGCAGTATATGTGTAGGTAAAGGAATAAAGAGCTGTAACCAGAGAAGGATTGAAAGTAGTACTATCATGCCAGCTGGCCAGTCATAGATCCCAGTAACTCTCTTGTGGTAGTATCTCAACGGGTGGCTGTTGCCTTGGCCAACCCACGAAGGTACAAATCACTGCTATTTCAGGTAACCTACTTTGATTTAAGCTCATATCTAGGAAACTAAAATTTACTTTATTCTAGAGGTCAGTAACTTTTTCCCATATGTATACGACTTAAGAGGCTTGTTGTACTGTATATATTGTAAGTACTCACACATACAAACACATATTTGCGTAAGTGTTCAAATACAAGTATTGCATTCCATTACTGTAATATTTTTCTTTCTGTTACGTCAAGATATTATTTTATTTTATTATTTTTCAATGGTATGTCTATTGCAGAAAAATATTGTCTTCCTCAGCGGTCCATTACCAGATTATTTACAATATCTTCACATTTTATGACTAGATTTTTTTGGCCGATGTGGTAACGTCCCTGACTGGTGAACGCCAGACTGGGGTTCGAGTCCCGCTCAAACTCGTTAGTTTCTTTGGTCGCTGTAATTTCACCATCCTTGTGAGCTAAGGATGGGGTGTTTGGGGGAGCCTATAGGTCTGTCTGCTGAGACATCAGTAGCCATTGCCTGGCCCTCCTTGGTCCTAGCTTGGGTATATATGGTCAGTCTCTATGGCTTTGTCCTACTCGATAGGGCAATATCACTTTCCGTTGCCCCTGTCATTCATGAGTGGCTTTCAAACCTTTAAATGGAGGTGATCCAATGTACCTCTCTCTCTCTCTCTCTCTCTCTCTCTCTCTCTCTCTCTCTCTCTCTCTCTCTCTCTCTCTCTCTCTCTCAGGAAGTCAAGTTTTATCCTTCCAAACTATTCACCGAGACCAAAACGGCCTCTCTCTCTCTCTCTCTCTCTCTCTCTCTCTCTCTCTCTCTCTCTCTCTCTCTCTCTCTCTCTAGAAGTCAGGTTTTATCATCCCAAACTATTTACCGAGACCAAAACGACACCTCTCTCTCTCTCTCTCTCTCTCTCTCTCTCTCTCTCTCTCTCTCTCTCTCTCTCTCTCTCTCTCTCCAGAAGTTAAGTTTTATCATCCCAAACTATTTACCGAGACCAAAACGGCCCCTCTCTCTCTCTCTCTCTCTCTCTCTCTCTCTCTCTCTCTCTCTCTCTCTCTCTCTCTCTCAAGAAGTCAAGTTTTATCCTCCCAAACTATTTACCAAGACTAAAACGGCCTCTCTCTCTCTCTCTCTCCTCTCTCTCTCTCTCTCTCTCTCTCTCTCTCTCTCTCTCTAGAAGTCAAGTTTTATCCTCCCAAACTATTTACCAAGACTAAAATTACCCCCTCTCTCTCTCTCTCTCTCCTCTCTCTCTCTCTCCTCTCTCTCTCTCTCCTCTCTCTCTCTCTCTCAAAAAGTCAAGTTTTATCCTCCCAAACTATTTACCAAGACTGAAATGGCCTCTATAGCTCCCGTAGTATGCATCTCTTCTATTTCATCGGACGATTTCATGGTTTGTTAAACTCCAATGGAGACACCACCAGAACGGCCATTGAAGACACACACTTGTTTTACTTCGCGTCATTATCTCCGTTGTGTCAAATTTTTAGCCAAATAAAACCTTCCATTCTTCGAGATGAATCTCTTGAGAGTTTCGACTCCGCTATTCAAGCCAATTTGTTCCTCGTAGAGAGGATAGAACTCTTCAATTGAAGTTTTCTAGGCAGCTAGCGAGCAGCGATCCGTCAACTCCTCTGTGAAATATGTGTGTGCAAAAAATGGTGATGTTATCTGCGTCTAAGATGCGAATATTTTATCCGATGTTAAATCGTTTGTAATTATATATATACATTTTTTTTTTGAATTCCAAAATAATTGAAAATTCCTGTTATTATTATTATTATTATTATTATTATTATTATTATTATTATTATTATTTTTATAATTATTATTATTATTATTATTATTATTATTATTTTTATTATTATTATTATAATTATTATTATTATTATTATTATTATTATTATTATTATTATTATTTTTATAATAATAATAATAATAATAATTATTATTATTATTATTATTATTATTATTATTATTATTATTATTATTATTATTATTGCCAACTAAGCCACATCCCTAGTTGGAAAAGCAAGATGCTATAAGCCCAAGGCCTCCAACAGGGAAAAATATCCCAGTGAGGGAAGGAAACGAGGAAATAAACGATATGAGAAATAATGAACAATTAAAATAAAATATTTTAAAAACAGTAACAACATCAAAACAGATATTTCACATATAAACTATAAAAAGACTTATGTCAACCCGTTCAACATAAAAGCATTTGCTGCAAGTTTGAACTTTTGAAGTTCTACTGATTCAACTACTCGATTAGGAAGATCATTCCACAACTTGGTCAAGAATACGGATATGGGAATAAAAGTGTCTGGGTTTAGTTAGAGTTTCATCAGAATAGATGCTCACCAGAACGTCAGCCGGGCAAGCCAACCTCCCATTGTGGTGCCCAACCACAGCAGTGGCCTCCCAAGTAAACAGCTTAAACTCACTTTCCCGGGCTGGGATCGATCTGCTGCCATGCAAATTCTAGGCGAACACAATACCTCTGTACTAACCAGGATGCTAGATTAACAGATAA
>NC_090745.1:121304206-121311706 GCF_036898095.1 Palaemon carinicauda | reverse complement strand
ACGAGCCCTTGGCAAATCAGAATGTTATTATACCCGGAGGGGATACGAGCCCTTGGCAAATCAGAATGTTATTATACCCGGAGGGGATACGAGCCCTTGGCAAGTCAGAATGTTATTATACCCGGAGGGGATACGAGCCCTTGGCAGATCAGAATGTTATTATACCCGGAGGGGATACGAGCCCTTGGCAGATCAGAATGTTATTATACCCGGAGGGGATACGAGCCCTTGGCAGATCAGAATGTTATTATACCCGGAGGGGATACGAGCCCTTGGCAAGTCAGAATGTTATTATACCCGGAGGGGATACGAGCCCTTGGCAGGTCAGAATGTTATTATACCCGGAGGGGATACGAGCCCTTGGCAAGTCAGAATGTTATTATACCCGGAGGGGATACGAGCCCTTGGCAGGTCAGAATGTTATTATACCCGGAGGGGATACGAGCCCTTGGCAAGTCAGAATGTTATTATACCCGGAGGGGATACGAGCCCTTGGCAGGTCAGAATGTTATTATACCCGGAGGGGATACGAGCCCTTGGCAGATCAGAATGTTATTATACCCGGAGGGGATACGAGCCCTTGGCAGATCAGAATGTTATTATACCCGGAGGGGATACGAGCCCTTGGCAGATCAGAATGTTATTATACCCGGAGGGGATACGAGCCCTTGGCAGATCAGAATGTTATTATACCCGGAGGGGATACGAGCCCTTGGCAGATCAGAATGTTATTATACCCGGAGGGGATACGAGCCCTTGGCAAATCAGAATGTTATTATATCAGAGGGGATACGAGCCCTTGGCAGATCAGAATGTTATTATACCCGGAGGGGATACGAGCCCTTGGCAAATCAGAATGTTATTATACCCGGAGGGGATACGAGCCCTTGGCAAATCAGAATGTTATTATACCCGGAGGGGATACGAGCCCTTGGCAGATCAAAATGTTATTATACCCGGAGGGGATACGAGCCCTTGGCAAATCAGAATGTTATTATACCCGGAGGGGATACGAGCCCTTGGCAGATCAGAATGTTATTATATCAGAGGGGATACAAGCCCTTGGCAGATCAGAATGTTATTATACCCGGAGGGGATACGAGCCCTTGGCAAATCAGAATGTTATTATACCCGGAGGGGATACGAGCCCTTGGCAGATCAGAATGTTATTATATCCGGAGGGGATACGAGCCCTTGGCAGATCAGAATGTTATTATACCCGGAGGGGATACGAGCCCTTGGCAAGTCAGAATGTTATTATACCCGGAGGGGATACGAGCCCTTGGCAAGTCAGAATGTTATTATACCCGGAGGGGATACGAGCCCTTGGCAAATCAGAATGTTATTATACCCGGAGGGGATACGAGCCCTTGGCAAGTCAGAATGTTATTATACCCGGAGGGGATACGAGCCCTTGGCAAGTCAGAATGTTATTATACCCGGAGGGGATACGAGCCCTTGGCAGATCAGAATGTTATTATACCCGGAAGGGATACGAGCCCTTGGCAGATCAGAATGTTATTATACCCGGAGGGGATACGAGCCCTTGGCAGATCAGAATGTTATTATACCCGGAGGGGATACGAGCCCTTGGCAGATCAGAATGTTATTATATCCGGAGGGGATACGAGCCCTTGGCAAATCAGAATGTTATTATATCAGAGGGGATACGAGCTCAAAGCCTAATCAAGCCTCATCACGCCACGTCTAGCTGGCTGGATAGCCGATTGCTCTGGCAGTCTCGGGTTAAATAAAGGACAGGCATCTTGCGCTCTTCCTTTCGTGTATACAATAAGGGTAATTGATCGAGTCTTTTTTTTTTTTAATGCTCAATTTGTGCTTACAAACGTTATCGCTCGCTCCTAGATGGAAGCTATTTTATCTTACTTCTCTTCCCTTTGTTTTTATTTTTAATAGTTTATATATGAAAGATGTTTTAATGTTATTGCTGTTCTTAAAATATTTTATTTTGATGGTTCATTACTTCTCTTGTAGTTTATTTATTCCCTTGTTTCCTTTCCTCACTGAGCTATTTTTCCCCGTTGGAGTCCTTGGACTTATGGTATCTTGCTTTTCCAAGTAGGGTTGTAGCTTAGCTTGTTATAATAATAATAATAATAATAATAATAATAATAATAATAATAATAATAAAAGTTTGGTGAAAAGCGACATAACAAAATACAGTCATTAAAACCTTATTCTTTCCATCCATTGTAATATTGCAGAGCAAGCTCTTTGTATCAATATTCTTTTATATAAAAAATGACTGCTGAATATTTAAGTAGATATGTATATATATGCATATATCCCCTCTCACCAGGGTATGACTACAGCATCTACCCCTACCCCAGGGACGGGGAGAGGTGGGCGTGACCCGATATATACATATATATATATATATATATATATATATATATATATATATATATATATATATATGTATATACATATATGTATACTGTATATATATATACATATACTGTATATTTATATATATACAAAATAACCACAAGGAAAATGAAATAGAAAATATAGGATTAAGTCCTGACTACTTTCGGGATACTGAAGAAGTATCACGAAATTAGTCAGGACTTAATCCTATATTTTCTATTTCATTTTCCTGTGATCATTTTGCATCTGAGCAGCACGTTCCCTTGTGAATATATATATATATATATATATATATATATATATATATATATATATATATATATATATATATATATATATATGTATAAATATATATATATATATATATATATATATATATATATATATATATATATATATATATATATATATAGATAATTGCTCTTTATTATATGGGAGATTCACCAATTCCAACACTGGCTGAAAAGTACGACACATTGCATAAATTCTTTACAATTTGAAAAAAATGTATACAAGCTCCCATGACGTGCATGGTACAGTTGGCTTCATTAATTCCGGTACACTGATGTCTCCTTAGCTTACCATGAAGTGTACCGGAATTAATGAAGCCAACTGTACTTGAGTTGGAATTGCTTTGTGCTCGTACACCAAATGTAAAACAGTCGCAGTGAAAGCTTACCTAACGTGAAGGATCCGACAGCCATATTGGCTGTTTTCAAACGACCATTTCTTGATCTATCATTTTTTCCTTATTGTTCGGAATTTAATTCTAAAAAAACACTCTTCAGAAAGACTTTTTGAGAATTGCATAAAAGATGAAAACCCCAAAAGGTATTATCGAGATTCAAAGCATTTGTCATGTTTCATTATTTATCAAATTTGTCTGTTGATAAAAACAATATTGTTATCAATCGAAAGGCCAAAACATCTCTCACTCTCTCCCTCTCTCTCTCTCTCTCTCTCTCTCTCTCTCTCTCTCTCTCTCTCTCTCTCTCTGCTGAACTTCCCTTTGTGTCTGCTTCAGTTTCCCCTTAATTCCCGTCCTCCTCACGACTCCTTGGGAGAGCAGCTTCCATCGTCCTCAGGATTCTCTCTCGCAAACGTCTTTTGATATGTTCCATCTCCATCGTCTCGTCGTCCTTTCTCCTCCATTCCCCATTTTTCGAAGAAAAGCCTTTATCCTCGTCTCTATCTCCCTCTTCCTCTCCTTCCATCTCCCTCTCTCTTCCTCTTCCCCTGTTCGTTTCCCCATCCCATGTTCTCTCTCTCCCTCTCTCTCTTTCCCCGGCTGGATCGATGGCTTTGCTGGAGCGCCTCACTTAGCATTCCAAATTGTCGTTCCTTTGATGTCCCAACTCTCTCTCTCTCTCTCTCTCTCTCTCTCTCTCTCTCTCTCTCTCTCTCTCTCTCTCTCTCTCTCTCTCTCTCTCTCTCTACGTGGCCCCAAGGGTGGCCACCTGCGGCCCCTCCCATTGGCCCCGAGGGAGATTCGCAATCAGCCGCATCACCTCTCCCCCTTTCCCCCTTTTTTATCTCTTTTTTTTTTTATATTTTATTTTACTGCCAATGGCCCAGGGCGGGGCCATTTGCGTCCCTCCCAGCGGGGCACTGATCCTCTAATGCTTCACCTGCGACCCATAAAAGGCTAGTGGCACCCCCACATGCGGCCTCTCCACATGCTTACGTGGGAGTAGAGCCACTCGATGCTTGGCACTGTGTTTCCAGAGCAAAAGGAATCAAGCCAATTTCTTACCCCTCGAGTGTCTTTAGACCTAAAGGAATCAAGCTAATCTCTTCTCCAGAGCAAAAGGAATCAAGCTAATCTCTTCTCCAGAGCAAAAGGAATCAAGCTAATCTCTTCTCCAGAGCAAAAGGAATCAAGCTAATCTCTTCTCCAGAACAACTCCAGAGCAAAAGGAATCAAGCTAATCTCTTCTCCAGAACAACTCCAGAGCAAATGAAATCAAGCCAATCTCTTCTCCAGAGCAACTCCAGAACATAAGGAATCAAGCCAATCTCTTCTCCAGAGCAACTCCAGAGCAAATGCAATCAAGCCAATCTCTTCTCCCGAGCAACTCCAGAGCAAAAGGAATCAAGCTAATCTCTTCTCCAGAACAACTCCAGAGCAAATGAAATCAAGCCAATCTCTTCTCCAGAGCAACTCCAGAGCATAAGGAATCAAGCCAATCTCTTCTCCAAAGCAACTCCAGAGCAAATTAAATCAAGCCACTCTCTTCTCTAGAGCAAAGGGAATCAAGCCAATCTCTTCCCCAGAGCAAAAGGAATTAAGTCAATCTCTTCTCCAAAGCAACTCCAGAGCAAAAGCAATCAAGCCAATCTCTTCTCTAGTGCAAAAGAAATTAAGCCATATCACTTCTCCAGAACAAAAGGAATCAAGCCAATCTCTTCTCCAAAGCAACTCCAGAGCAAATGAAATCAAGCCAATCTCTTCTCCAGAGCAACTCCAGAGCATAAGGAATCAAGCCAATCTCTTCTCCAAAGCAACTCCAGAGCAAATGAAATCAAGCCAATCTCTTCTCTAGAGCAAAGGGAATCAAGCCATATCTCTTCTCCAGAGCAAAAGGAATTAAGCCAATCTCTTCTCCAGAACAACTCAAGAGCAAAAGGAATCAAGCCAATCTCTTCTCCAAAGCAACTCCAGAGCAAATTAAATCAAGCCACTCTCTTCTCTAGAGCAAAGGGAATCAAGCCAATCTCTTCTCCAGAGCAAAAGGAATTAAGTCAATCTCTTCTCCAAAGCAACTCCAGAGCAAAAGCAATCAAGCCAATCTCTTCTCTAGTGCAAAAGAAATTAAGCCATATCACTTCTCCAGAACAAAAGGAACCAAGCCAATCTCTTTTCCAGAGCAACTCCAGAGCAAAGGGAATCAAGCCAATCTCTTCTCTAGTGCAAAAGGAATCTAGTCATATCACTTCTCCAGAGCAAAAGGAATCAGACTAATCTCTTCTCCAGAGCAAAAGGAATCAAGCAAATCTCTTCTCCAAAGCAACTCCAGAGCAAATGAAATCAAGCCAGTCTCTTCTCTAGAGCAAAGGGAATCAAGCCATATCTCTTCTCCAGACATAAAGGAATTAAGCCATTCTCTTCTCTAGAGCAAAGGGAACCAAGACAATCTATTCTCCAGAGCAAAAGGAATTAAGCCAATCTCTTCTCCAGAACAACTCCAGAGCAAAAGGAATCAAGCCAATCTCTTCTCCAAAGCAACTCCAGAGCAAATGAAATCAAGCCAGTCTCTTCTCTAGAGCAAAGGGAATCAAGCCATATCTCTTCTCCAGACCAAAAGGAATTAAGCCATTCTCTTCTCTAGAGCAAAGGGAACCAAGACAATCTCTTCTCCAGAGCAAAAGGAATTAAGCCAATCTCTTCTCCAGAACAACTCCAGAACAAAAGGAATCAAGCCAATCTCTTCTCCAAAGCAACTCCAGAGCAAATGAAATCAAGCCAATCTCTTCTCCAGAGCAACTCCAGAGCATAAGGAATCAAGCCAATCTCTTCTCCAAAGCAACTCCAGAGCAAATGAAATCAAGTCAATCTCTTCTCTAGAGCAAAGGGAATCAAGCCATATCTCTTCTCCAGAGCAAAAGGAATTAAGCCAATCTCTTCTCCAGAACAACTCAAGAGCAAAAGGAATCAAGCCAATCTCTTCTCCAAAGCAACTCCAGAGCAAATTAAATCAAGCCACTCTCTTCTCTAGAGCAAAGGGAATCAAGCCAATCTCTTCTCCAGAGCAAAGGGAATTAAGTCAATCTCTTCTCCAAAGCAACTCCAGAGCAAAAGCAATCAAGCCAATCTCTTCTCTAGTGCAAAAGAAATTAAGCCATATCACTTCTCCAGAACAAAAGGAACCAAGCCAATCTCTTTTCCAGAGCAACTCCAGAGCAAAGGGAATCAAGCCAATCTCTTCTCTAGTGCAAAAGGAATCTAGTCATATCACTTCTCCAGAGCAAAAGGAATCAGACTAATCTCTTCTCCAGAGCAAAAGGAATCAAGCAAATCTCTTCTCCAAAGCAACTCCAGAGCAAATGAAATCAAGCCAGTCTCTTCTCTAGAGCAAAGGGAATCAAGCCATATCTCTTCTCCAGACCAAAAGGAATTAAGCCAGTCTCTTCTCTAGAGCAAAGGGAACCAAGACAATCTCTTCTCCAGAGCAAAAGGAATTAAGCTAATCTCTTCTCAGAGCAACTCCAGAGCAAATGAAATCAAGCCAATCTCTTCTCTAGAGCAAAGGGAATCAAGCTAATCTCTTCTCTAGAGCAAAGGGAATTCAGCTAATCTCTTCTCCAGAGCAAAAGGAATTAAGCCAATCTCTTCTCCAGAACAACCCCAGAGCAAAAGGAATCAAGCCAATCTCTTCTCTAGAGCAAAGGAAATCAAGCAATATCTCTTTTCCAGAGCAAACGGAATCAGGCCAATCTCTTCTCCAGAGCAAAAGGAGTTAAGCCAATCTCTTCTCTAGTGCAAAAGAAATCAAGCCATATCACTTCTCCTGAGCAAAGGGAACCAAGCCAATCTCTTCTCTAGAGGAACTCCAGAGCAAATGAAATCAAGCCAATATCTTCTCTAGAGCAAAGGGAATCAAGCCAGTCTCTTCTCTAGAGCAAAAGGAATCAAGCCAATCTCTTCTCCAGAGTAAAAGGAATCAAGCCAATCTCTTCCCCAGCGCAACTCCAGAGCAAAAGGAATCAAGCCAATCTCTTCTCCAGAACAAAGGGTATCAAGCCAATCTCTTCTGTAGTGCAAAAGGAATCAAGCCATATATCTTTTCCAGAGCAAAAGGAATCATTCCAATCTCTTCTCCAGAGCAACTCCGGAGCAAAAGGAATCAAGCCAATCTCTTCTCTAGAGCAAAGGGAATCAAGCCAATCTCTTCTCTAGAGCAAAGGGAATCAAGCCAATCTCTTCTCCAGAGGAAAAGGAATTAAGCCAATCTCTTCTCCAGCGCAACTCCAGAGCAAAAGGAATTAATACAATCTCTTCTTCAGAGCAAAAGAAATCAAGCCAATCTTTTCCACCTCGAAGGAAGACTCCTGTAGGGGATTACGTACTTCTGAAGGAGAGAGGAGGATTTTGCCCATGTCCATCGGTAT
>NC_090745.1:121141706-121299206 GCF_036898095.1 Palaemon carinicauda | reverse complement strand
TTATATGTAATTGCTGGCGATTTGATTTCAAAATTTTATTTAACCTAGCAAATATCTTATTTGCTTTTTTCAATCTCATTAAACACCATTATTATTATTATTATTATTATTATTATTATTATTATTATTATTATTATTATTATTATTATTATTATTATTATTATTATTATTATTACATGGAAAAGCAGGGTGCTATAAGCCCAAGGATTCCAGCAGGGAAAATAGCTCAGTGAGGAAAGGAAATAAGGAAAACCTACCCTACAGAAAATTAAGAGTAAAAATATGGCTCATATAGAGTAATACTGCTTATCAATTCATGGTGTACTATCTCCATTTTTTTTTTCCATGAGACTACGCTTTTCATCCATCATAGCTTACTGTCAACTTCTTAAACTTAATGTTGCATTATTCTCCAGTTGTTAATCAGAGATGAATGGCCTTCCTGGCCCAAGTGTTAGAAAGTAGGTCGAAAATTCATAAATTACGATGAATCTTTTGAATATGTGATTTCATAAGACAACTTTACCAAGACTTGGAACTTCAGGAGTTCAAACTTACAGCAAATGTTTTTATGTCAAACAGGCTGACATAAGTCTCTCTTTATCGTTTATAGATGAAATATCTGTTTTAATGTTGTTACTGTTCTTATTTTATTTTAATTGTTCATTACTTTTCTCTGTTGGAAACCTTAAGGTGATAGCATTCTGCTTTTCCAAATAAGGTTGTGGCTTAGATAATAATAATAATAATAATAATGATAATAATAATAATAATAATAATAATAATAATAATAATAATAATATTGTAATTAACTTTTTCTATTGTTCTTATTATCTTTTTCTCTTCATTTGAACAATCCGCCAGTAACTGGGAAAGGGACATATCAATAGGAAGGTGATGAAGACCATATCATTCACAATTTGTCTTTAATATATCACAACACATTGTAAAAGTACAGATAATATGTACAAAGTATAACACACTATCACAATGTTAGTGCACACAAAGTAATGGTCACTTTTGTACAAAAAAATATAAATTACGTAATTTATAATTTTTTGTACAAAAGTGACCATTACTTTGTGTGCACTAACATTGTGATAGTGTGTTATACTTTGTACATATTATCTGTACTTTTACAATGTGTTGTGATATATTAAAGACAAATTGTGAATGATATGGTCTTCATCACCTTCCTATTGATATGTCCCTTTCCCAGTTACTGGCGGATTGGTCAAATGAAGAGAAAAAGATAATAAGAACAATAGAAAAAGTTAATTACAAAATTAACGCCACTGAGGCAGCAATCACTTTCAATAAAACCTGCTTAAAAGAGGGTCTACTCCCGAAAAATAATAATAATAATAATAATAATAATAATAATAATAATAATAATAATAATAATAATAATAATAATAATAATAAATGTTAAAAATCTCAAGTACGACAACTTTAGGCTCTTACGAACGAAGTCGAAGCTTAGCCGATCTCCATGACGGCATGACGTTTGTTTTGATTCATTTTCAAACTCGTCGATAGCCGGTACCCCATTTCAACATTTGAAATTATTCCTAAGTGCTTCTGTAACATCGAAATTTAAGTAAGTATTTTCTTTGTTGGTGATGTTTAGAGTTATTAAATTCTAATAGTAAGTGTTTAAATTATTTCCCGTGGCTTAAATAGCATAAAGAAGGAAGTGGTGTGCTTCGGGATGTTTAGTACCGTATGACCTTAAGGTTTTCGTAATGTAGTTTTAAGGTTGTATTAATAGTCCAGGCTTTTATAATATTCTTAAAGTAGGCTAAAGTTGAGTAAATACCATTTAATTGACGTTAAATAGCTGAAAAGTTAAAATTGATATAAGCCTACTCGAATGAAATTTACGATTTCCCTAGGCCTACTTCTAACATGTTCCTGAACCCTAAACCTGTAATACCTTTTCCTGTGTATCTTTCTTTTATGTGTAAGATGAGTATAAATGCTGTTTCCTGGTCTGCTTTGGCATTTTCAGGTTATTGAAAACACTAAATCCGGTTTTATCATAATTCCGGGACTAGGCCTATAGTTTTACCCTGGATCCTATGTTGGGTTAGGGAGGATCATGAAATTTTTGTTTTAATTGTCACAGTGCCAATGTAGACTACAGTTAAGGGTCGTGTATGTATGATGCTGTACTGGCCAACTGTATGTATGATGATGGCCGGCTAAGAACACGGTAGTGTAAGCAGGGCCGCAGCGGGTATGAGAACCCGTTAGGTAAGTAGGGAAGGACACGGCTTGTAGGTTAGGTTAGGTGGGGAATTTTAAATTGTGGTGTTCGTGTGTAAAGGTTCTGCAGCAAAACTGACAGATTTCGTAGCACAGCAGCCACTTTTACGAATGACTAGAAAAGGGGAGGAAAATTCCCATTTTCTAAGGACGCGGGAGGAACTGTCCGCTGATATGCAAAGGCGCCGGGTAAGGAATCACAACTTGTGTGCCGTAGTTCTCGGGCTATCCTTACTGAAGGTAGCCTTTTGGCAAAAGTTCCTTTACAGTCGCGGTGGTATATTATTATTATTATTATTATCCAAGCTACAACCCTAGTTGGAAAAGCAAGATGCTATAAGACCAGGGGCTCCAACAGGGAAAAATAGCCCAGTGAGGAAAGGAAATAAGGAAATGAATAAATGAAGAGAACAAATTAACAATAAATCTTTCTTAAAAAAGTAACAACGTCAAAACAGACATGTCACATATAAACTATAAACAACATAAAAAACAAATATGTCTTAAATAAACTATAAAAAGACTCATGTCCTACTTCTGTAAATAAGTGTTAGTCCTTGTATGATTTATAGCACTCAGTAAAGTTAGGACCCTGCCTCCTTGGTTAGGTTAGGTTTGAGGTCTATGGTTTTTTATCCTTCTTGTCACAGGTCAATACAGTTTTATTAAACATTGAGACCACATCTTATTAAATACAGTACTGCAGATTTCAGCAGAATTGTTCAGATACAGTACAGAAACATTCATTCAAACATTCGACTTGAAACATTCGTTGGTACAAGCACAAATCCTACTGAAAATAACAGAAGTAAAGAACTGCTGTTATGAAACAATATTATATCTTTTAATACAGGAAGCAAAGCAACATTAGTTATAACCTGAAATCCATTTCAGATGAAACCCGACTATTTGTTGACTTTTGAAGCTGGAAATCATAAGCATGTAATTCAGGTTACGCCTACCCTAGGCTAAAATTTAACAAAACTTGATTTACAAACAATTCAACTTACAAATACAGTCTTTGAACCAATTAAGTTGAAGACATTCTGTGTGTGGTACAAGAATTAGTTAGAGTAACAAGACTACTGTACCAACATCTGGGAAGTGACAACTGACATATGACATTTCCTACTTTAAAAGACTGTTTTAGCTTTTAAATATTTTCATTTGCAGTATTCTAATTCTCCAAGAATTTAAGTAATAGGCTGGTTGATTTTCAATTATAATTATGATAGTTCACATTAATAAAAGAAAGTTTTGTAAGGACGGGTGGTCAAGTAGGTCTAAGCTAACTAAGAAGATTTCCTAAGTTTAGCCTTCATTGATGGAGTATCTCCTGATGTTGCTGTTGTTGTTATTATTATTATTATTATTATTATTAGCTAAGCTACAATCTAGTTGGAAGAGCAAGATGCTATAAGCCCAAGGGCTTCAACAGGGAAAATAGCCTTGAGGAAAGGAAGTAAGGAAATAAATAAACGATATAAGAAGTAATGAATATTAGAATAAAATATTTTTAAAAACATTAACCACATTAAAAGTATTTCATATATAAATTATAAAAAACATATCGGCCTCTTCAACGTTCTCCCTCTTTCAAAGGTAATAAAAGTAAATCTCAATTAAATTCGCTTACGGGCTACCAACGCTAGAGCCTGTGTCTTGCATAAGGCAAGGCAATCTTATAAGTAAGTAAGTCTTCAACATAAACACATTTGCTGCAAGTTTGAACTGATTCAACTACTCGATTCGGAAAATCATTCCACGACTTGGTCACAGCTGGAATAAAACTTCTAGAATACACTGTAGTATTGGAGAAGATCTGACTTGTTGAATATTACATGTAAATTTGGACACAGGGATTCCTGTAATGCCTCACACTGAGGAAGTACATCCTATAACACCTTAACTGCACAGGGAGCAACCAATCATCTGGTGTAAGGAGAGGTGGGAGAGATGGCCTTGCAGAAAGCTTTTGACAAGGTTCTCTTCCTCAGAGTTAGGTGTCAGGAATTCTGTGTCCAGCTGTATTCTCAGGAACTTGGAAGTTAAGATGAGGGTGAATTATAGCCTAGCTTTATATAGTCATATGTACAATTTTACCATATGGCCAGCGGTAGATTAGGCCTCACTGTGCCAACATCAAGTCTGTTAGCGATTTTACCTTGTACAGTTGTGAAATGATCAGTTAAAACTTAACACTCGTGTAGTATTATAGCTACAGCAATTGTTTGTAGTTATTACAATATGATGAACCTGAAAACTATCAAACGCCATTTTTTGTAAGCCGTTTAAAATGCTCCTTTTTACGCCAGTTCTAACTTTGTTGCTCATCTTTAAATATTAACTAGTGTACAAAAATAGAATCCAAGTTGCGATTTATCCTAGCGTACGTCGGTCCCCAAGTCATTAAGTAAGAATTGAATAGTGTACTTTACTTCACATGGAACCTTATTAATGTAAGTTTTTTCCGTAACCGAAATACAAACCACGCTATTTAATTAGGGTATTACTTTCGGCGTAGCTGAAATGACGAGCCATTAGATTTTTAACGAGGGTTTACTACCCCCTCGCTAGTTAGCTAGAGGGTAGGGGAGGGGTAGCTAGCTACCCCTCCTCCCCCTCACACACCGGTGAGTAGCTCACCTTGCTTTTGGCTCGGGTGATGAACAGACGTGTCTGCTCCCACCCTCGCTTAATGACAGCCTTAATCTTTTTTGCTTTTTCTTTGCTGTGTGTGCTTGGAAGTTGGCCTCTACCATTATGCGGAAGTGCCCCGGATTACCTGACCGCCCTTGTGGTACATATATGTCGGCGGTCGAAACGGCCCCTCACACCTTATGTCCGTTCTGCAGGGGCCAACGGTGTGATAGAGACAAAGTGTGTAGTGAGTGTAGGGAGTGGTCTACCTCCCAGTGGGAGAGGTTTTCCCGGCGCTGGTAGAAGAAGTCCAAAAGGGATCTTTCTCCTTTAAGGGTTTCCTTGAAGAAAGAAAATTCCAAGGACTCTTCTTCCGTAGCCCGAACCTCCTCCGAAGGTCCCGCTCGATCAGTCTCTTCTGAGAGGCTGTCGAGTGGTAGCGTAGGCCGTTCTTTTGTTGACCGACCTCGGGGTTCGGGAGAGGGAGTTGCCTCCCATAGCGAGGCAGCTCCTCCTCTTCCCCCGTGGGAGGATTTATCTATTAACACTGTTGCTAATGAAGATTTGTTGCATCTTTGGGCTTCCTTGGGGCTTAAGGGTTTGCCCTCCAGGGAAGCCCTGTTTGACATAATCAAGTTGGGGGCTGCTGTCAAACAGTCGCCGGCGGTAGCAGAGGTTGACCCTCTGTCTATCGTCGACGTTGTTGTGGCAGGGGCCTCTGAGTTAGGTCAAACCCCTGCCTTGGTTCCCGATGCAGCTGAAGGCTTAGTTTCTCCCTCCGAATATCTTTTGAGGGAGGAGCTAAGTCCAACGGTCTCTCCTGCTGGTGATTTTCTCCCTCGGGGGAGTTCACTGACAGAGACTCCTCTTCGGAGGACTGACGATGGTCTGCCTGCCGCCCCCAGAGGACGTATCCGTCGGAAGGCTCGCCCTCCTCTTCGCCGTAGAGGCCTTCCTTCTCCTCACAAGGGAGTTAGGAGGCGCCTCTTCGGCTCTTCTCCGTCACAGTCCCCAGCAGAGGATCCTCCTCGCTGTGCACCGACTGTTGCAGTTGCATCCTTGGACCTCTCTGCTGATCGTTCTCCTTCGCCTGCCAGACCTTCGGACCTGCCGTCTCCTTTCCTGGCTGCTGACGCGCTTTGGGCGCCCACGCATCCCGTTATCCAACGGGCACCGGTCCCTTCAGGGCAGAAGGGGCTTTCTCACAATGTGAGCAAGTCCCCTGCGCTCTAACGTTCTCCTGCACGCTCGCCTATGGTGAAGTCCTCTCTGCTCAGAACTTCATCCTCGGACACAACGCCCCAGAGACCTTCTGCGCCAGCGCCTTCCTGTTCGCCAGCGTACAACTGCGCGCCCCGCACGCCCACAATCTCCTGCTCGCCAACGTTCGCCTGCACGCCATCGTTCGCTTGTGCGCCCACGAGCTCCGGATCTGGGCGCAAGAAGGAAGAACCGAGTTTCTCCTCCTCTTCAGCGTTCGTCTACGTGTCATAGGACCCCGCTAGCTCGTCAGCCATTGCGCGCAGACACCAGTTTCTGCTGTGCGCCCTCCTGCACGCTCACTCGCTATGGGTAACACCCTTGCGCGTGGGCGCTTGCCGAGATCCTGCGCGCCCACGCGCTCACGAACAATCTCCATCGCGCGTGCAAACACTTGTACTCCCGCCTGTGCTTCCTGCTTCTCCAGATCGCGCAACTGCGCGCCATCGATCTCCTGAGCGCCCGCGCGCCATCGATCTCCTGAGCGCCCGCGCGCCATCGCTCGCCAACGCACACCCTCACCTGTGCGCAGTCGCTCGCCTACATGCCCTACGCGCCATCGTTCGTCTGCGCGCCACTAGCCTGTGCGACCGATCGCGATCCTAGTAGGGTACTATCGCGCGAGTCTCAGCGCGATCCCCAACATGGTGTTTCTCATCGGGAGGCAAAACGCGAGCTACTGCGCTAGCCTACAGGAACGAGAGCAGCCAGGTCATCCTCACCCCCCCCCCCCAGCGCAGACCAGCGCTCTCGCAGGAGGGAGGGAAATCACTATATGGGTCCAGGAACCAATCTTCCTCTTCTCTTTCCTTCCAGGCAGGTCCAGCAGTCGTGTCTACTCCAAAGGATCACCTGATCCCCTTCCCTTCAGAGAGAGTCTCTGACAGAGCTGCTGTCAGTAAGCCGCCATAGTTTGGATCCCTCATCAGAGGTGTCGTTCAGGCTGTCAAACCTGCCTTCGCTGAGATGGGTCTCAAAACTATGGCGGCTCCAACCCCACTGAAGAGAAAGAGAGGAGTAGAAACCGTGGTAACTTCTCCGAGGGTCAAGCTGGCTCTCCGGACAACCTTGAGGAAGGCTCCTTCTCCCCCCCCCCCCCCCCCCCCCCCCCCCCCCGACGTTTTCTCCCTCTCCCGTGGACGAGCATTTTCCGTCCTCAGGGGAGTCTTAGGAGGTGAGTCGTTCTATCGCACCAATGGGAGGAACCCCACCTCGCGCTGGAGAATCGTCCCAGGTTGGAGCAGAGAAGAGCCCTCAGACGTCGTTGTTGGAGTCCTGTATTCCTCCCAGGTGAGAATTTAAGGATTCCAAGACAGTCCCCAAGTCATCCTCGAGGATCCGTCCAGAACCTACAAGACCCGCGGAGAATGTTCACGCGTCCCCCCAAGAAGAGCCTTTGGGGACGGGAGACTTCGCTGCCAGTTCTCCAGGAGGGGAGCCACAAGAGTCAGAGCATGCCTTCTGGCAAGTCCTGACCCTGATGAGGCATCTCAACAGGATTCCCGATCCTGAGATTCCTCCTCGCGAGGGCAAGGACACGGTCCAGGACAGGGTCTTTGGCACTCAGAAACCCGCTAAGGCCAGTGCAGCTTTGCCCTGGTCCCAAGGGGTGAAGAGTGCCAGGGATAAGGTCGAGGGCCAGCTCTCTGAGCTCGTCTCCTCCAGCCGTTCCAAGGCTGGCAACAAACTCTTCCCGCCTCCTCGCGTCCAACAGAGGAGGTACTTCGAGATCACGGAGGAGGCTTGTTTAGCTCTTCCCCTGCACCACTCTGTGAAAGAGCATACCAAGGGAGTCCCTCTTGAGAGACACTCTAGCCGGCAAGTGACTTTCTCGGCGACAGAGATTATAAGCCAGGAGAAGGTTGCGAAGTGTGCTATGCAAGCTACTTCGTGGCTTGACATCTGGCTGGGATCTCTTGGCATCCTGTTGCGATCCAAAGATTTGTCTAAGGAGAGCACCAGGAAGGCCCTGGAGACCTTCCTCCTCTCGGGCACCCGCACCATTGAGTTTCTGGACCACCAAGTCTCGAACTTGTGGGCCAACTCAATCCTGAAACGTCGTGATGCTGTGGCAGAAAGGTTCCACGCGAAGGTCCCAGCCGTCGAGGTCAGCAGGCTCAGACATTCTTCCCTTCTAGGGAAGAACCTGTTCGAGCCTAAAGACTTTGAACAGGCAGCCGAGAGGTGGAGGAAGTCCAACCAGGACTCCCTCCTTCATAGGGTTCTTACATCAAAACCCTATAAACCTCCGGCACCTCAACAACCTTGCCCGTCCAAGACAACGAAACCGGCTGTGGCAGCGAAGGCAACGGTGTCGAAGCCCTTTCCTGTCAAAGACAAGAAAGGCAAAAAGTCTTCCAGGGGAGGAAAGAATCCTAGAGGGAGCGGCCGAGGCCGCAAACGCTAGGATTGGCAGTCCCCCTGCATGTCCACCAGTGGGGAGATGCCTTCAAAGTTGCGCAGACAGGTGGTAGCAACTCGGGGCCGATTCCTGGACGATTTCCGTAATCAGTCACGGATATCGCGCACCGTTCATAACATCTCTACCTCCCCTGACAGCAGATCCAGTGTCGTTGAGCTCCTTTGCCATGGGATCGACAAGGGGCCAAGCCCTACGGGCAGAAGTCCAGACCATGTTAAAGAAGGGCGCTCTCCAGGAGGTCTTCGACGGTTCCCCAGGGTTCTTCAGTCGACTCTTTCTTGTAAAGAAGGCGTCTGGAGGCTGGAGAACAGTCATCGACCTCTCAGCCCTGAACAGATTTGTCAAACAAACCCCGTTCAGCATGGAGACGGCGGACATGGTGAGACTTGCGGTGAGACCACAAGACTTCATGTGTACACTGGACCTGAAGGACGCGTACTTCCAGATCCCAGTCCATCCGTCTTCAAGGAAGTACTTAAGATTCAGCCTAGACAACAAGATCTACCAGTTCAAGGTGCTGTGTTTCGGTCTCTCCACAGCACCTCAGGTATTCACTAGGGTGTTCACACTGATTTCTTCGTGGGCACACAGGATCGGCATCCGTCTCCTCCGCTATCTGGACGACTGGCTGATCCTGGCAGACTCGGAGTCAGCCCTTCTTCGACACCGAGACAAGCTTCTGGGATTTTGCCAAGATCTAGGTATCTTGGTAAATCTCGAGAAGTCTTCCCTGCTTCCAACTCAACGACTGGTATATCTAGGCATGATCTTGGACACCAATCTCCACAAAGCCTTCCCATCAGACAACAGGATAGCAAGGCTGAGGAGGGTTCAGTTATTTCCTCAGACGAGAACTCCCAGCCCAATCGTGGTTACGTCTCCTCGATCACCTTTCTTCTCTGGCCCGACTAGTTCCAAATGGTCGCCTCAGGTTGAGATCCCTGCAATGGTGACTCAAGTCCCGGTGGAATCAAGGACACGATTTCCTGGACATCTTGGTCCTAATGGGTCCTGCGGAACGGAAGGATCTTCAGTGGTGTTTGACAGAGGAAAACCTACGAAAGGGAGTGGATCTTCTCGTCCTCCCCCCGGATTTGATGCTGTTTTCGGACTCCTCAAAAAAAAGGGTGGGGGCCCACGTTCTGAACCACAGGACCTCAGGCCTATGGTCAGAATTAGAAAAGTGCCTCCACATTAACCTGCTAGAAATAAAGGCCGTGTATCTGGCACTTCAGCAGTTCCAACAATACCTGGCGGGTCACTCCGTGGTGGTGATGAGCGACAACACCACGGTAGTGGCTTACATCAACAAGCAGGGAGGTACCTTTTCACAGCAGCTATCCCATCTTGCAGTAGAGATACTGAGATGGACCTTAATAGCTCTTCTATGGCATCACGCAGAGTAGTTCCCGGACCTTCTGCAGCTCCTGACGGAACTCCCGAGAGAACTTCCTCCTCGACACGAGCTACTCAGACAACCACATGCCAACATCTTCCACAAAGCCGTAGCATCGCTACGACTTCACGCCTGGAGACTATCCGGCGTCTTCTCACAGAGAGAGGCTTTTCGCAACAAGTTGCAGAAAGGATGTCTCGACACCTGCGAAAGTCACCCGCAGGGGTCTACCAGGCAAAGTGGAGAGTCTTCTGTGGTTGGTGTCGTGGAAGGGGTATCCCTCCACTCGATGCCACTATTCCAGCAATAGTGGAATTTCTTGTGTATTTGCGGGAAGAAATGCGCCTTTCTGTCTCGGCAGTGAAAGGCTATCGCTCAGCCTTAAGTCTCGCCTTCAGGCTCAAAGGAATGGACATTTCCTCTTCGCTGGAACTTTCTCTACTCATACAAAGTTATGAACTTACCTGCCCCCAGTCGGAAGTGAGACCTCCTCCATGGAACGTGGTTCGAGTCCTCAAGTCTCTTAAGAGACCTCCTTTCGAACCATTACGCCAGGCTTCTGATTGCCACTTGACTTGGAAGACGGTGTTCCTGCTTGCTCTGGCCTCGGCCAAGCGAGTCAGCGAACTTCATGGTCTCTCGTATGACATCGCCCATTCAAGGGGATGGGGGGAGGTAATGTTCAGATTCGTCCCTGAGTTTGTAGCTAAGACTCAGAATCCAGGAGAGCCGGACCCCCGGTTCGACTCCTTCCGGATTTCGAGTCTCCGTTCTGTAACAGATGACCCAGACCATCTCCTACTGTGCCCAGTAAGGAGTCTGAGGCTCTATCTTGAGAAAACAGCTGCAATTCGTCCTCGGGTGCAAGCATCGTTCGTGAGCACAGGAAGGACGAAGAGGAGGGTCACTAAGAATACAATCTCAGCCTGGATTCGCAGGGTTATCTACCATTCCCTGAATCCTGACCCTCCTCCGTCATGTCGCCCTAGGGCACATGATGTCAGGGGCATTGCTACGTCCTTGGCATTCAAGAGAAATTACTCTGTGACACAGGTTCTACAAGCAGGGGTTTGGAAGCATCAAACGACCTTCACAGCCCACTACCTGCAAGACGTGACCCACAGGAGGCTCGATAAGTTCTCTATCGGCCCTGTGGTGGCTGCACAACAGCTGGTTTAAACCTCAGGCTCCTTAATGGACAAGTAGCAGAAGGTTGAGGGCATTGTTACCCGGTTTTAGTCTGCATGAATGAAAAGGTATGCCTGGCCCTTATTCTTTTCTTCCTTCTCCCCTCTCTTGGGGAAAGCAGCATCCTGGGTTCTCTGCACAGCTGACCTCAAACTACTGCATGTAAACCATGTTTCCTTGTGTTCCTAGTATTAAGTTAATACTGTCACGTCCCCATACCCTTACGAGGTGGTATTGGGATCGTCCTAACCTAGATTTCCATCTAAAGGACGCCAGGTCAACTTCCTAGGACGAGTCTAACTTCACTCCTTCACACACTAGCTTACGTAGGCCGCGGTTCTTGCAGAGCAAGGCACTTGCGAGGTGCAGGGACTCCTTATCTTGAGTTCTAACACACTCAGATACTGAGTCCCTGGGCAAAAGCCAAAGTCAGTACGGCTAGGACTTACCACCCTACCTAAGGGTTAAGTCACCCTAATTAAATAGCGTGGTTTGTATTTCGGTTACGGAACAAATGACAAATTCGTAGATAATTTATTTTTCCTAACCATACAAACCTTAGCTATTTAATCAAACTTGCCCGTCAGCCCTGTCCCCCGGGAAGTCCTACCTCTAAGCAAAGTGAGCTACTCACTGGTGTGTGAGGGGGGGAGGAGTAGCTATCTACCCCTCCCCTACTCCCTCGCTTACTAGCGAGGGGGTAGTAAACCCTCGTTAAAAATCTAAAGGCTCGTCATTTAAGCTACGCCGAAAGTAATATCCTAATTAAATAGTTAAGGTTTGTATGGTTAGGAAAAATACAAATTATCTACTAATTTGTCATATCTGGGTTTTATAAAATAGTAACAGGTTGTAAGTACTTTTTATGTCAAGTATGTGTTTAGGAAATGTATGTCACTTTATAAGGTGAAAATTCACTTACGTCGGGATTCCTTGAATCCACTAACAACTGCTAGTCACAAATTGGGCTGTTGTACTGTTATAGAGTTTGTTATGTCTTGAATGTTTAAAGGTATTTAATCAAAGAGGAGAGTTCTTATTTCAGTGAAAAAGTTTTATTTCATATGACAATTACAATTAAGTGATACTGTAATATTTGACAATTTTGAGTTCTTTCATGTCACTGAAACACTGTATTTTGTAGTCATTGTAATTTTATGTGTAGGGGTTCTGTTTGGTCAAACATAAAATTTGTAGAAATATCACATCTGTGAAAATGTGTTTAAGTACAGTTATATTTTAATGGAGGAATAAATCTTCAGTACTGTATTGCAAAGAATTTTGGCACTAATGCTGACTTCTTCGCTGTTTGCCAGAATTTAGAACAAATCTGGTCATTTTTGTTTAGCCATTGAGTAATTTCAAATACAGCATTTTACTTTTGAAATATTTTTTTTCCTTTTATTAATACTAAATGCTATGGGAGTTTAAAGCCAGAGTAGAATAAATTGAAGCACTGTGATTGTCATGTTATTTAAAATTTAGATAATAAAATTCTGTATAATATTGTACTGTAAGATAATTTTTTACACCATTTTCAGATCTTCCAACAATGGGGGGCATCACCAGTAAATTTGTTGACACAGTAGTGAATGAATCCGAGCAAGAACACACCCCCAAGGGTAAACGCTTGCCTTTTGATCCCCGCTCTCCATCTGAGGAGATCGCACGAACTCCTATCATGGTACGTTTGAAATGTGGTTTCTTACTCTTGTCGTTATGGTTTTTTGTTAAAGTTTGAATGTCCTGTTGCACTACAGTATATAACCAATTATGTGATTGGTATGTTTGTGAACAGGTGTAAATCCTTGATTCTGTTCAAGGCAGGTATCCATTAGAAACTTAGTAAATACTCTACATTAATTGTTGGGAGGTAGTTGTGCAGCCACATTATTTCTAATTTTTTTCCCAAATTTAGCTACGGTTTGTTCCCACATGCATACAAACCCTAGTTCTTGACTATAGGAGACAATACTAGCGAAGGCTGGAATACGATGGTTAAAACTCTTTAACGAGGTGGGAACAACCGGCATGTAATTACCCTGCTGGCAGCAGGGAAGTAATCACCCACCCCACTGCTCACTGTAAACTCAATTGAATTTCAGCCATCTAGAGAGTGAACTAGTTCCTCTCTGCTGGAAACATGGCAGGGTTTGCTTTTAATTTACTGTACTTCAAAAATGTTCAATAATTTTTCTCCATCTTCCCTCTTGTGTGCTTGTACGTGTGACTCCTCATCATGCAGACATGACCTGGGGTACCGCTCAAGGCCTGCAACACCATTTGAGTAGTATAGAGGTGGATCCTCGCAGGCAGTGCCGGACTTGCCAAGGACAGTAGCTACAGAACCCTTGCCCTATGATGAATGGAGTGGTCACCCTCCCAGTGGGAATTGCTCTGCAGGAACAAAAAAAAAGAAAGCAAAAAGGAATTCTTCACCTACGGTGTAGGGTCTTCTCCTGGAACACACTATTTTATCTTATTTCTCTTCCTCTTTTTAGTTAACTTTTATAGTTTATATAGGAAATATGTATTTTAATATTACCGATTGTAGAATATTTAATTTTTCCTTGTTTCCTTTCCTCAATGTGCTATTTTCCCTGTTGGAGCCCCTGGGCTTATAGCATCCTGCTTTTTCAACTAGGGTTTTAGCTTAGCAAGTAATAATAGTAATACCAGGTTGTTGGTACTATCCAGAGGCTCATTGGCCAGTTTTAAACGCTGAAGTTCTAAGGAAGGTCTGGAACTGTGGTGCTCCAAAGAGCCTGTCAAGAGACCTTTTTTATCTCATATTACTGGTGCTCTTGTACCCTTTCCCAGGCCATTTATCTGCCTCATTGAGGCCAGCACTTTTAGGAAGGTAGATTGTCTTCAGATTTTCGGTTTCTGCTGGAATTGGGCTTGCGTCTGTCATAGAGGTGTTTGGTGCGTCTAACCCTTCCTCTCTTGTAGGTTACAGAGAGTGAAATTGTTTAGTTCGTCTGCTGGAGGGTGTCATTGGACCAAGAACGTGCCGTTGCAATTTGAGAGGAGTTCTCTACTCCCCTGCTTGCATTGGGATCTGTCTATGGGGCTGTACCTCTGAAGAGCTTATGCAGTCACGTCGGGAACACCTGTGGACTCGGCTGTCTTTAGACCAAGTAGTCTCTTCGAGGCGAGAGTCCCTACAATGTCATGGGGAGTCTTAAGACACTCCTGTCAGTCCCAGTATCTTGGAATCTTCTTTAAGACTGGGACCTTCTCCTATAAGATTGCTCTCCCTAATTCTGGTATCTGAGTTAGGCTATCTATGCTCCTGGGCTGAAGAAATCTCTCAAGATAGAGAGAGTACCTGAGACTTCCCACAAGGAAAAGAACCTGTGCTCAATGGAGATAGATAGTGCGAGAACTTTACTATTAGTGTACAGTACAGTATTCCATTGTCTCAATGTTATGGGATCTTCCCTTAGTTCCTGTCGGTCATGAGGGGCTCTTTGCGATGAGTACATGCTAGAGTTTGCAGTACTGTATCAGGTGTATCTGAAGGGTTTTAAGGTCACTTGTGGATCTCTTGTCCAGGACCAAGACAGTCTAGAGAAACAGACAATCTTCGGACAAGTTAGGTGAGAGAACCTTCGCCGGAGAGGCAGATCTCCTTGGGGAACATTGGGGGTTTCTGTTCTTCTAAGCCTCAGTGAGGTGTGAATTATTCACTTTTTTGGAAGACAGAGGTACAAGGCATCGTATCAGGTGGAGAGGGAGGCCAAAGGCGCTTCTTACTCTTCCCATCAAGACTGCTCCATGAACTGCTAATGAGGTAAATGTCGAAGGTGAGGATATTTCATCAACTTTACCTTCCGAGGTCTATCAGAACTTGGGGTTCATAACGGTCTTATCTGCGGGGCTTTAGTCGCTAAACTAACATAATCCTTTCTGCTGATGGGATGCCCTCCAACTGTAGAAATGGCCACAGTGTCAAAAGGGCGTAGTTTCTTGCCGGATCATTACCTGAAAAATTGTTAGGCATACCCTGTAATCCGAACCCGCCTGGAACTAACAGCCTCTTTAGGGGAAGCTCGTAGGACTAACTCCATCTGAGCTTGCAGTAAGATTAATTCAAGGTTACTGACCATCTCCTTGCAGGGCAATGACTCCTTAGTCATGTTCCTTGTAACAAGGGCACAATAAATGGGGATCTACAGAGTCCCTACTCGTAAATGTTCCATACTTACAGTCAGGAGTGCCAGGCCAGAACTGCATACCCACACAGTTTTCTCTACAGTATTGTCAAAATCAACTAATCACATGGGAAAGAAAGATAATAGTTAATGGCCATGCTTAGTCGTGCTGAGAGTACGTTTGCACACCTCAGCAGCTGAAGTCAGGGTTGCTACTCGTTGAGCCAGGTGGTGCTAGGACTTCCCCACCACCCACCTATAACTACCGACAACTCGTTATAAAACCTTAAAAACTGTGTTTCTAGCTTCTCTGAATCATAATCTTAATTGAAGGAGGAACGTTTGTTTATATGTAGACACAAAAAAGTTGTTGCTAGATTTATTATTTATTGATGTTCTGATTTCAGGGAGGGCTAGTGTTATAGTACTCCAGATAATCATGAATTTTTTATGGGGCATATGGCAATTGCTTTTATTGTTACTGAACAGGTGGTACTGTACTGTGGTTTATATTGTTGTATTTGGCAAGGGCAAAGAGTAAAAAATATTATTAAATTGCTCATAAGTAAATAAGGGTACCTTTAGTTTTTATTAATTCTGTATGCTTTAACACTAAAATAATAATGTTTTAGTAAATTTGTGATGGTTGCTATTTTCACTTTTTATATTATCCTTCAAGTTTTATTAAAAATATATTTTTAAATTTTTTGTTTTGAATTTTCAGACGTTGGAAACTCCAAATAATCGTAATCGTATGGACACGCCCGCATTGGCCAAAACTGACAAGATAGTTGATCCACGTTCCCCAAATTGTGATGTAAGTGTTTTGTCTTTTTGAAAACTTGATTTTTTCTAGAAAAAATTTAAGAGACAATTTTTTTTTTTAGATTTTAAATGTGGTTGAATATTACTTAATTACAGGTATTTGTAAAGCTTCAAATGTTGAATATTACTTACCAGTTTTTTCTTTTATTGTTCTACAGGTAAATCGTACTCCAATTATTGTTGAGAAGAAAGAAGCCCCACGTCGTCCTCTGTCTCTAAAGCCAGCAACTGATATGAAGCTGGACTCATTTTTATGTGCCCCAAATGATAAAAATGAAGGCGACGATGAACAAGATCCTCGTTCTCCAACAACTAAAGTTCCCAGAACTCCCCTTGAAGATAAAGTATTAGGTAATTATTATGATTTCTTTGCCTCTGCTGACAAGATGTTGGTTTGAGGGATTCTGTAGAGTGAATTTTTTCAATTTAATTTAAGAAATCAAAGTAATTTGATTTTTGGGGCCTTGATGGATTTTCTAATGAAAATTAGGCTTTTCTATAGTTTGGAGTAGTTTTACATTGCTGCATATTTTCTATTTGTAAAATACTTCATATAAAGCCCCAATGTTTATCTGTTGTTTGAATTTTTTTTATTTAAGATAATTTTTGTATTTACTGTTATTTGCCACACTGGGAAATTTATAGAATTCAATTCCTTGATTGTTCTAATGTCATTGACTGGTATTTTCTACTTATGCTTTGATATCAAATAAAAAAATATAAATTCTAAGGTATTAATTGCCTTTAGATACAAAGTGGTTCCCTTGATCTACTGACTTGACAACGTACAGTAATGTGGTCACAAAATTAAGTAGCTTCCTCTTCTTGGGGATTGGATTGGATTATCAAATTTAGTCCTCATGCTAGGCACTTGGGCATCAAACGCCATTCATCGCAATATGATGAAAATTAATCAACCGTATTCATACCTTCATTTGGTATCATTTCAACCTATAAAACCAATCACACCATTTTTGTAGAATAACATTGAAATGTGAAGTCTCAAGCATTCTTACTGAAGGAAGTGTCATGTGTTTTTTAGTAGCAGCACGACTTGAAAAATCACGTCTTCAAAGGCATTCCAAGACAGTTACTGGAGACTATGTAATCACAAACACAAGGCAAAAATATTTTTAATAATTTACGGGGAAGATCC
This sequence comes from Palaemon carinicauda, assembly GCF_036898095.1. Lineage (NCBI taxonomy): Eukaryota > Metazoa > Arthropoda > Malacostraca > Decapoda > Palaemonidae > Palaemon > Palaemon carinicauda. Next base: position 121,281,894 of record NC_090745.1, on the reverse strand, counting down.
TTCAGAATGGGTTTAGCCCATCAAAACCATGTAAGGGCTGTTGAAGTCATTTGAGTTACCGGAACTGTACTAGTATTTCAGCTTAATAAACTTCACTTTAATTCTAACTCATTAAAAACAAAGAGTTTTTATGCCTATTTCTGCATAATAAATAGAAAAAATAACGGTTAGAAATTATCATATATTGAGTAAAGTAGGGAAAGTTATTAGTTTTTTTTTTTTTAATATTTGGTGTATTTTGCAGGTAGGTATGTGTAAAATTGTGTTTACTTGTAATTTAATGTATTTATAAATTAATTTGAAGATGATTTACCTCTTGTTAAGGCTGCAATGCATTTAGTATTTTTATTGTAAGGTGAGAGAAGTATTTTACTAAATGATTTCTCAAAAACCAAGATTTTATTGTCAGTTTTTATTTTGCCCAAAGTTGCTAGATTAGTGCAATTGTCATTTGTCTTTATTAGTCATCAAGCTCAGATAATGTCCCATTAACCCTTTGAGCTTATTCTACGTCTGGCGCCATTGGATTTATTTCCTACTCTCTTCGGTGCCATTGGATTTATTTCCTACTCTCTTCGGTGCCATTGGATTTATTTCCTACTCTCTTCGGTGCCATTGGATTTATTTTATGTCCAGGGTGGGCTGTGGCACCCTAGCAGTACTAGCTGAACTCAGTTGAGTCCCTTGTTAGGCTGGGAGGAACGTAGACAGTAGAGGTCCCCTTTTTTGTTTTTGTTTCATTTGTTGATGTCGGCTACCCCCCAAAATTGGGGAAGTGCCTTGGTATATGTATGTATGTATTACTAGTTTATCTTATTTTTACTTGTATGAAAATTTCATTAAACACAAATTAATATACCTTATCATTGAAAAGGAAATTTATTCAATAATACTATGAAAAAAATATTGTAAAGTTATATCTAGTATTTTGTGTTACGAGTCAAGTAAAATATCCCAAAAAGTGGCCTGGGGTTTGGATGCCAAATGTTTTGGTGTGGCATTTGCACTTTAAAAGTGTTAGTTGCTTTTGAATAAATCATGAAGGTAGGAGACATCCATTTCCTTGAGATTTTAATTCCAATCATTTGTTTATTTCATAGATTTAGAAATCACAAAGTCATCAAGTGACTCGGAGGAAGACCAAGTTGTAAATACAGAGACAGCCAAGCAAGAAGTCGAAGACACACAGGAGGAGAATAAGAATTTGGTAAAAAAACTGTTCTCAAGTGATGGAGAAGGTGACAAGGTAAGGTTGAAGAAAATTTTGAGGAAGACAGTCGCAGTTTGACAAATTTACTGTATAAGAACAGGTTGTATTCTAAGTAATTTTCAGTCAGCTGATCAAGAATTCCCACATCTATTTCTGTCTAATAAAAAGCTCTTGAAAGAAGTGTACTAATTTGTGTTCTCTTAACACTTATTCAAAACTTTTTATAAATTGTGCATCCAGGTTCTTTAAAATTTCTTATCTAGGGCACTTTAATGATGTTATACAGTAGTTTGAAATTTCTTATCTAAGGCACTTTTTAATGATGTTATAGTTTGAAATTTCTTATCTAAGGCACTTTTTAATGATTTTATAGTTTGAAATTTCTTATTTAAGGCACTTTTTAATGAAGTTATAGTTTTGATGGGAATAATTCTTGGGCATTTTAATGATGTTATAGTTTTAATGGGACAAATTCTAGGGCACTATGTTTTAGTTTTCATGTCATGCGTATTAGGTGGAGAATATTTTGCTTTTACGTTACAAAGAATTCGGGTCTGATCAACTTGGGGTTTTGCCTTTTCTTAGTTTGATGCCCATTTTTGGTACACTGTTTTACCTTGGCTTAAAGGCTATTCCTCTTTCCAATTGGGAACATCAAAATGAATTTAAATTTTGCATTTCGGTGTAGTAAATCATCAAATATTGATTTTTCCAACAGGCTCGCCGTCCCTTAGGGCAGATACGGAATACAGTGACTGCAAAGACTCCCAGAGATCTTCTTCAAGCAAAGCATTGCAAGAATGTTGAAGTTGAATATAATAAAAACATTCGTAGCTTGCTTCCAGATCAAGAAAATGTGATACATTCTAAAACAGACTTTGTTGAAGATATCTGAAGTATAGTGGAGTGTACAATATGGATATTCACATGGTAGTTTGTAAGGATTTTATTTTTTCAAGGAAAGCATCTAGTTTAAGTAATATTTTATATCTCCTCTTTACTTACAAGGAGGAAATTATATATATATATATTATTGGGAAGTCTGTAATGTCACAACATAGGTTAAGGATACCTCTTGTTTACTATCCCCAACTTTCTTGCATTGCTTTTGTACATTAATATACAGGGGGCTGGGAACCCCCTCTCCTGTATTATAATCCTGTGAGACATCAAAGAAGTGGAGCTGGGGGGAGAGTGATTGCTCCCCGCACTCTAGTTTTGGGGTGTTTGAATGTGCGTGGATGTAGTATGATAGAGTAAAAGATGTGAGATTGGAAGTATGTTTAGGAATAGAAGGCTGGATATATTGGCTTGGTGTGAGGTTGAATGTCATGTTGACTGGAGTGTTACTTGAGGAGGTGGATCAGTTCAAGTACTTGGGTCTGTTGTTGCAGCAAATGGTGGAGTGGAAGCAGATGTGCGTCAGGGAGTTAATGAAGGATGCAAAGTGTTGGGAGCAGTTAAGGGAGTAGTAAAAAATAGAGGGTTGGGCATGAATGTAAAGAGAGTTCTGTATGAGGAAGTGATTGTACCAACTGTGATGTATGGATCTGAGTTGTGGGGAATGAAAGTGACGGAGAGACAGAAATTGAATGTTTGAGATGAAATGTCTAAGGAGTATGGCTGGTGTATCTCGAGTAGATAGGGTTAGGAACGAAGTAGTGAGGGTGAGAATGGGTGTAAGAAATGAGTTAGTAACTAGAGTGGATATGAATGTGTTGAGGTGGTTTGGCCATGTTGAGAGAATGGAAAATGGCTGTCTGCTAAAGGTGATGAATGCAAGAGTTGACGGGAGAAGTACAAGAGGAAGGCCAAGGTTTGGGTGGATGGTTGGAGTGAAGGAAGCTCTGGGTGATAGGAGGATAGATGTGAGAGGGGCAAGAGAGCGTGCTAGAAATAGGAATGAATGGCGAGCGATTGTGACGCAGTTCCAGTAGGCTCTGCTGCTTCCTCCGGTGCCTTGGAAGATCACAGAGGTAGGAGCAGTAGGGGATTCAGCGTTATGGAAGCTTCATCTGTGGTGGATAATGTGGGAGGGTGGGCTGTGGCACCCCTAGCAGTACCAGCCGAACTCAGTCGAGTCCCTTGTCAGGCTGGGAGGAACGTAGAGAGGAGAGGTCCCCTTTTCTGTTTCATTTGTTTGCTGTCGCCTACCCCCAAATTGGGGTAAATGCCTAGATATATGTACATTATATGTGTACTACTGTATAGCTATTCTGTTACTGGTGCCAATTATATACCAGAAATATCTCAAAGGTTAGTGCCTTACTTAATACACAATTTACATTCACAGGAATAAATATACTTTTGTGCCATACTTGCTGTTTTTCTCAAGTTTTTATCACAATGTTTGTTTAGGTCATATTTCTGTCTTCTTGTTTTGACATTCTTTGGCTTTTGGCAATTTTTATTTGTATTTTATTCTCAGGTTCAACCCTTTAAGATTTTCAGGCAGTCCACAGCAACTTGCACTCTGATCACTGAAGGACCCAGGTATTTTTTTTTTTTCCTTTTAGGGTTTGCTTTGTTTAATTTTCATAGTTTAAACTACTAAGCTGATAGCAGCTAAATAAACTTGATGCATTTAAGGTAAATGTCAACTAAGGAATCTCAATTATTGGGAATTATATACTATGGTGTCCTTGATATCTATAAGGGTTAACTAAAACATCCGTGTACAATGGATGTACAAGTATATTGTATTTCAAATATTGTACAGGTTCAAGTAGTTTCCCCCTTGGTAAATTTGTCATTATTGTAATAAAATTTCCTATCTGCTCCATTAACATAGATAACATATTTATTTGTATCCAAAACAGGTTACTCTAAAATATGTTAAGTTTTGAGTTTTTTCCATACTTTAGATTAATAATGAAATAATGTAAATTTCTAAAGCCGTAATTACATTTCTAAAGCCGGTTTTACCTGTAACAAAGAATATGGCGAGCCACAATTTGATTTAGTCCTTTGCATAAATAACCTGGTTTTTAAATTTATATAAGTTTTATCTTCAAATATGGTACTGAACAACTTTACATGTTTTCACTAGTCAATATCCTATTTGTTAACTAGATGTTTCCAGATTTCTGCTTTTATATTCAACTTGAATAATGTAATTCTTGTACCTGCCACAATTACATTTAACTGGTATAATGTAATTTATTTATTACACTGGACAAGTTATATGACCAACATTAGTGAAAAGGATAAGAAGTTTATAAATTAGGTAGTTGGATAAACTTGATTTTATGCATTCATAAATACTAATGCAGTACAATGATTTGTTATGTTCGAGTACAAGTACTGGAAACTGACCATGATACAGCATTTCTGTACCGTAAAAGGAGTGTGTCTTGTAGAGTGTCTACAAAAATAACCTGATTTAAGTTTTAAAAGAAATTACGAGCTTTTGGGCCAAAACTTAGAAGATGAAGGGCGTATTCCTTTCTTTGCCGAGCGTTTCTTATCGTGGTCACGAGAATCTGACGATAGGGCTTCGTCTCCTTCCTGTGCTTGCGTTTTTAGAGATGCTTTTATGTTCAAGACCTGCAATTGACACATATTAGAGTTGTATAGGTATTATTTGCAATATTTTTTAGTAATGTAATATTAAAATAATGGTTAATATGAAAAATACAATTTCAAAACAATATTTTAACGTTTCTTCTGCCAGTTTGAAAAATTTCTATATGTACTGCATAGTAAATTTAAAAAACCTAACTGAATTTAGGTTACCTATGAGAATAGTAATAAACAAGTTCATTTACTCGCACAGCAAATTTCTTGTAATTAATCAAGGGACTGTACTAAATAGAAAATTTCAACATAACCCTCTAGACCTTTATCAGGAGTGAAACACCACCAGTCCTCCAGAAATAGGGCAAGACAGCTGACTGACTATATCCTTTGTTCCATTGTGCAAATGCATCGTGTAAACCAGAAACATGATTTCTAGTGTTTCCATATCAGTGTGTAACGTGCTGATCTTTGATAATTTTTTTTTCAACCTTCTGTTCTATCGTTACCTTAGCGTTTTTATTGCTCAAAGGAAACCAGAAATTTGTTCCTATTCATGTATGCATTGTTTATATGCAACTGTATTTTGTGGTATTTCTGTGTCTACTACATCTCACTTCTCATGTTGTGGGTTTTTGCAGACAAGTGCATTTGGTGTTGTGAATCTATACCACTGAAGACCCATGGGTAAACCTTGCTCAAGGCATTAGGAAGCTGCTGAAGTACCTAACTCTACACAAGGAATTGATATGTAAGGCTTGTACTTCTCTATGCAGGGACCCCATTGACCGAGTGCTGTGAGCTGCATAGTAAGTGTGCTCCAGGAAATACACGTAGTGTACGAGAGCGTCAATTTGCATTTGTGATTTTGTTTTATACAGAAAAACACAAAATTTCTGACGTGTCTTCAGACTTGTTAGGAGGTTCAACTCTACTATTGTCTTTTAAACATTCCATTTATGATCGCAGTTCCTCTGACTATGTTGCCAAGGTAGAAGACTTGCAGACCTCCACAAACTTAGCATCACCGAGTTGGTTTCCATAGCACTCCACATCACAGTTTTGATCCCCCCCCCCTTCTCAGTCTTCCTGGCAAGAAAATTATGAGCTTTTTTGCAAGCTTGCTTAGATGGGAGGTAGAGACACTCCTTCCTAACCGAGCATGATCCACTCTCAACAGCGTCAGTCTCTCCAGGGTCTCGGCTATCATCCTATCTTCTGAGTGAGCCATTATTTTGTGCTTGTGGAGTAGAAGAAATTAGAAGGAAGTGATGTTCACTTTACAAGAGCAAAATTGGGTTGCTCTTTGTGAGATGTAGTTAGTTGGGATAGGTTCAACTTTCTTATTAGTCATATTGATTTTCTTCAAGGGGAACAGTTTACCTTTGTCTGAAATACTTTTTAGCATTACCTTACTAGGAGAACGCCAGTTGGGAAGTGAACATGGCTCTTAGTCCTATGGTAAGCTAAGGATATGGAGGTCACAGGGAGCATAGCTACTCCCCCATGGGTAGGGACGTGGTTCCAAGGTTAGGTGGTTTCCTACTGTTTGCTTCCTTTTAAAATGGGCTTTCAGTACACTTGTATGTTAAAACTTAAACACTTTATATCTATAAATACACCAGGATCACTTATTTTCTTCATTATGAATATTGTGCTGTAAATATTTACCCACCAACTGAAGTTCTGGTTCATGCAGTCCTGTTGGCAAGCTGCTCAGCTTCAAATTGACAAGAAAACAAGGCCTGCTGGGGAAAGCTACAGAATGAAAGTGAAAAGGTCTTCACTCGACAAGATGACACCAAGTGCTAACCTGCAATCAGCCAACTGGTGGAGCCTTGGCTATTCTTGGGCAACCCGTAGAAAGGTTCGAGCCAGTCCCAATAATCTTTCAAACTAACAGCATGGTTTCCCTCTCCCATAAAGTTTGGTCCAAAGCTAGCCCATTTCCATAAGGATGAGTAGTGTGATTCCTGCTACTTTAGAGGGAGAGGCGAGAAAAATTCTCTTCCCTACCAAAGTTAGGAGGGATTAACATAGGCCAAGGCTCTCCAGCATCTCGGGAGTCTTATCAGTGGAGCAACCTTCCTCAAAGAGAAGCAAGCTGTCTAGTAATGCTCAAGACTTCTTGATTTACCCTTTGGGCTGGATGGCTAAAGGCCCCTCTATTGATTTGTCCTCCTCAAGCATATTAGACAGACTCACTGGTTAAAGGCAGTTGAAAGGATAGACAGCAGAGGGACATGTGTTCCAATCCTTCACCCCAGAGATGTCCCCCTGATCCTGTGTCTTATATCTATATGACCAGTCCTCCAGATTCTCTGAGCATTCATGAATATGGTGACCCAGTCTCACATGAAGTCTTTTAAGGGATAGTGGGATGAGCCCACGTTTACATTAGTGACTTGCGAGCAGTTTGAGATAAGACAATCACTGCTGTAAGAACTTAGGAATCAGAATGTCACTATGAGTAGGGCGTTGTCTCTGATCAGCGATTTCAGCTTAACATGGGCTAAGTTTGTTACAGGAGTCAAGGAAGTGCTGGATGATATAAGACAGGGACACTGCTGGGGGGTTCAATGGCTGCATGAGCTCTCCTCACTTGTTCCCTTTGCTAGATCACAGGTCCGTAAAGTTTTACAAGATCATAGGCTGCAGCTTTCTCTGGAGGAAGCCTTCAGTGTCCACATAGGACACTACTTTGGATCTTCATTCATCCTCCAAGTTGAGTCTCTCCACAAGAGTAGGATACATGGAAAGATTCTTTAGGGAATCGGTTGTCCTCCTAAATTGGCCTGAGTTAAACTCATGCCTATGGCAACACAAATGTTTTTCTTCTTGAATAGTCTCAATAATTATTCAGTCCACTTATTTGGAATAGGATATATTGAAAAAATGTTTTTATATCAGCATGTTTCTCACTATACAAACCCATTAATCACAGGTCTGGACAGACAACGAAAATTTGTTTGTCTTTCTCTGGATGGAACTGGCAGGGTTTCATACCATGTAAAGACAACTTTAATTAAATGGTTTGTTGGAAAAATTTATGTTTCAGTATAAAAACTTATCTTTAAATTTAAAGCCTACAACAATCTACCATTCTAAAACTTATTTTATAGGCAGTAGATAAGAAATGGCAGGATGAAGACCTGAAGACACCCAAAGAAATCATGTCAAGTAAGGATAAAAGAAAACCTAGACATAGAGGTCAGGAAGAAAGTACAGTATATGACAGAAGAGAATGGAAAAACTCCTTTCACATGAAATCCATAAGGGAGAAGTCGATTTAAAAACATCTATGATATGTAAAGTTCAACAAATCATGCTTTTTTCCATGAGCTTCAAGGATGTGACCCAAGGAGTGAACCGAGAAATTAACTGCTTTGGAAAGCGTCTATACGCTGACAAGTGATAAAACCGTGAGATATGTCTGTGAAAGAATACCCAATTAACATGTTGGAACACATTTATCTTAGGTCTAAGTTGGGAGAAAAAATTAATACTTAATTTGAGACCACAGAATCATGGCTTAACCTAAGAATAAATTTTGAATAAGATGTGCTAATTGGAGCAAAGTAAAAAGTTTTTTGCCAAGGCAAGAGGAGACTTGATGGGATCACAAGACAAAGCAATGAAGCTGCAAAGAACCATTGGTATCAAGTAAGGATTGCCCCATATGAATTAGAGGGAAAAGCCAAAGGTTAAGGGTAATGAACAGAATGTTCAAGAAACAGTAGTATTCTGAAAAAAAAAGGGATGATGTCAACAGAGGACAATTATCATCACAGCTTAGCCAACTTTTTGTTCTGAGTTCTCTGGTTTTAATCAACAAGCATAATTTCACTGATAATTAATTATTCCTATGAGAATAAAATCCATGGTCTTATAAATAGAAATATTGCAGGAAGTACAGTAATTAATTGGTGGTGTTAGTTACTGCCCCACATTATATAAACTAGTTACTTCCTTTGGCCTCTGATTGGTGTAGAGGTCTTGCCTTACTACATTTGAAACTACCTGGTTTATTAAAGCACTTTGTTGACTACAACCTACTTGAGACACCTGACACTTTCAGTGTTATGCATGGGTGTTCTCTTTTAGCTTCAGAGGCTTTGCAAATGGTGGTCATGATTGCGGAAAACCAGGTGCACCTAAGTTTGTTTCCCCCCATGAGACAGATGCTATGTCATGCTGTGAACATGAGCCTCTAACTGTTGTCATTCGGGTAGAAGCACAATCGTTTCTTCTACCAAAACACTGACTAATTTATCAGCCATTCTCAATCTCGTTCTTGGATATTGCTAGCGAAGATCGCAAAACGTTTTGGTACGAGAGTTGAAAAAACCACTGGTGTATATCTTCCTTATCCTCTAATTTTACTTGATTGTCGAGTAGCGACATAGGATGGCAGTGGGAAACACTCCTCTATGCATCCACATCCTCCCATATATAAAAGACCCCTAGGGTCTTTCAAGTTGTGTAAAAACCTTAAAGGTTGACCTAAAAAAATACCAGCAATTCTACAGAATCATAAACGCAACAGATAATACTATTCTAAAAGTAGAATGAAAAAAAATTTAGGCATCGGTGTAGATGGGCATAACTAAATTTCCTTGAAATTATGATAATTACCAGATATATCTTGACGACGGTTAAATTAGTTACCAACGTGAAAATGCACGACGAATAAAATGACGTGAAAATGCATAATGAATAAAGTAATTGCCAAGAACTTTCCCAACATAAAAAAAAAAGTCTCTAGTAGCTTTATGGTGAAGGATTTTCTCGAAAAGCAAATAATTTTAATGCAACTGAAAACTTTATTATCACAAACTAGTTCCAAACAGATCTTTCTCTTAGCGAGTTGGTTAAATTGATGTTTCTTGGGCTTTGTCAAATACTTCTTTAGTCTAATCTATTTACGTTTATTAACAGAGTAGTGTTAAATCATCACTGGATTTCAAGACCCTCTCCCTTATATTCTACTTGCTGCCTCAGCAAATTCAGAAGAGTAGTACTCATTAAGCTTCTTATGATCCACTACATTACTTTGAGAAACTTCCTTCACCCTCTTCGCTTTCTGTGGAATGCATGAACTGATTAGGCAACGAATCATTATAAAAACTGTTATGGCTTCCCAATGGTATAGGATCAAATGCACAAGCTTCTCTGGCAGACAGAACTTTGCGAGATCTCAAAGTATTGTATTTTAGATAAAATGACTGTATATTTAGCCTCCTTTATCAGAGTATAAATGCTTATTTACTTACGATACTCAAACACGATGCTATAAATGAAGGAAATGTTAATTCATGTATCTAACTGCCTTGCTAAAATTTAGCACTTTGACAAAGTGTTTCTTAGATCAAGATTAACACCTACAGCCTAGGGAAGAGACAGGTCTGTGCCAGACTGGGAAGCTAAATCTCAGTCATTGGTAAACTGAAAACTTTCAATGGTACTAAAACTTATACAATAATACTTTACCTCTGTCTCTAAGGAATTTCTGTGCTTAAGATGAGCATCTTTATCTGAATTGGCTCTTGTAATGAGTTGGTCAATGTTTGATAGCATGGTGTCACATGTATCACACCAAGACTGTAAGAAATATCAAAAGTCTATCTATAAAATAAAATACGAGTGTCATTCACAACAGAACCAATGGTAACATTATTAACAAAATACAAGTTATGACAATGTTGCTCAAAAATCAGATTGTTATTTGCACATTAAAATGGTAGATAAACTGGATTTTACATAAAAAGTAATACCACACTGACCTGTAGAGTATTTATTATATTTGGCAAATCTTCAGGCTTAATATCACGGCCGATAGCATAATCTAGTTCAAGAATACCATTCTTTTGATCAAGTTTTCCATGAATAATATCTGGAAAAAAAATTTAGAAGTTACTAAAAGATTTAGTCTGCATACAAATACAACAGGAGTTTGAAAGTGACATGGCTTGGTAAGAATTGAAGGTTGTGAAAATTTATTCTTGCTCTAGACCTGTTTTTACATTCTGAACAATTATAGCAAAGCTATCTCAATCTTTCTGGAATCAATGTATCTTTGACAAAAATTGGTACAACAGATGGGTCCATTGACTTGTTTTATAATTAATAATGTATATATATTTTATCTTTGATAGCATTGAGGAAATGAAGATACTGCCTAGCTACTCATGAATAAAAACATCCCCTTAGTAAAGACAGCAAAGAATTACAATGGTTACATATGGACTGTAATACTCTGTGCTGTGGAAACGTGCACTGACAAAGATGTAAGATATTTTGAAAAAGTACAACCCCATTATGTTAAAACTCTTGGCTAGGGTACGATATTAGATCATTTTGTCAACAAGGAATTGATGGAGAGGAAAAATGGCTGAGAATTCTCAAATTGAGACTTTGGTCATGTGATGAGAAGGGACGAAGAACAGTGAGTAACCAGTTAACATGGTAGTAGTAGCACAAAGATCTGTAGGAAGACCCAGGAAATAAGAGGAAGAAGAGATGAAGACCTCTTTCTTATGGGTGTTCATGATAAAGAGAATGGAGAGAACTCCTTTCCTGTCTAACTTCATAAAGGAAAGATCTAAATAAAAATGTTCTTAAAGATATGGTTCTACTGAACTGGAAAAAAGCAATTTGATTGCCAGAAAAAAAATAAGAGAATCTCAGAATTTCAATGCCTGCTGTATGCTTGCCTCAGTGGATCTTTAATATGCTCAATGGAACCATTATAAGAGACTAGAATTATAAAGACTTAGAATTACCTAACTGAACTTTGTGAGAGCCACTACTATTATTACTAGCTAAGCTACAACCCTAGCTGGAAAGCAGGATGCTATAAGCCCCAGGGCTCCAACAAGGAAAAATAGGCCAGTAGGGAAAGGAATTAAACTATAAGAGAATGAAAAAAAAAAAAAACTTTATGAGCAGTAACATTAAAACAGATGTCATAATAAACTACGAAGAGAGAATGTCAGCCTGTTCAACGTAAAACCCTTCGCTGCAAGTTTGAATGTTTGAAGTTCTAACGACTCAACTACCCAGTTAGGAAGATCATTCCACAACCTGGTCATAGTTTGAAGAAAACTTTTAGAATACTGTAATATTAAGCCTCATGATGGAGAAGCATGACTTAGAATTAACTGCATACCTAGTGTTAAGAACAGGATGATACTGTCCAAGAAGATCTGAATGTAAAGGATGGTCAGAATTATAAAAAAATCTTATGCAACATGCATAATAAACTAATTAAACGATGGTGCCAGAGATTAATATCTAGATAAGACAGGAATTTTAATAGAATGAAAGAATTGAAAAACTTCTTCAAAATAGATTGAACACTGAAAATCTTACTTTCTCAATAAGTCAATTTTTTGTGCAATTGAAGAAGGGACAGACCTAATGTATTTCTCAAAAGTAAATTTTGCTGTCTAGAATTACATCTAAAATTTCAAGTCATACAGTGTTAAAGAAACATTATCAATGCTGAGATCTGGATGTTGAAGAGCCTCTGTCCTTGACCTACTTGCAATCCTAATTTGAGTTTTGTAAGGATTCGACATCGTGCTTCATAATTTGCAGCAATCCCAGATCTACATTCAGGAGATGCAGTTCAGTCTCGAGGATTTAAAACAGGCTCTTTAAGTATAAAGTCATTGTAAGAGTCAGTCATATGCTTGGGAGAGGTATGAACAAAGGTTCACATAAGGATGACAATATCATGTGTACATTTAAAGGCTTTTGTCATTTAGGTAGAGAATTGCTTGCAACTTGAAAGCTGTCACAGAAACATTAGAATATTAAGCTGTCACAGAAACATTAGAATATTAAGCTGTCACAGAAACATTAGAATATTAAGCTGTCACAGAAACATTAGAATATTAACAGAATAATAAGGGACTAAAATACTACTGTACGTTTCATTCAACAGGTATTTTTATGTCCCCCTACTGTGCTTAAATGTCTTATAAGTGACCCTTTGCCCCCTAGATGCAATCACTTCTTATCCTCTTCCTCAAAACCTTTAAGAACTTTAACACTCAATCAAAACTGTTGATAGGACAAAACCTATTATAAGATTTATGATCTTATGAATGCAATATAGATTTAGTGACGATAAAACATTCAGAGCTGTTGACAGATTTCCATAGTTGTCTACATTAAAAAAAAAAAAAAAAAACTATACTAGTAATGAAAATGGATCATCAATTATGAAAAACAACAGATACCAGTGCTATTTTGACTCAAATGACCCTCAAATCGTGTACATAGATATGTGATGATAAAAGCATTTAAAAGTTTAATTAGTTGGGCAAGTTAGGAGAGGGGAAGAAACCAAAATGAAATGATCGAGTAAATAGAAAGACTTCTTTGTTAAATAAAAACAAAGAAACTTGGATCCAAGGGATCACTAGAAAGAACAACTACCATTGTTTATGGTGTGCAAATTAAATTACACTGTAATTGGTAGGCATGAAGCCATAAAAAATGGAAGAGATAATTAACAATATGACACACTTGATAGCCCCAAAAATACCCCATGAATGCTCACACCAATTTTCTATTATAATCTCATTGACTTCATCGTATAGTATATACGTATATCAGTTAATTCTAATAGCCAGGCCTTCTCCATCATAAGACTCAATACTACGCAGTACTCTAGAAGTTTTATTTCAGCTGTTACCAAGTTGTGGAATGATCTTCCTAATCGGGTTGTTGAATCAGTAGAACTTCAAAAGTTCAAAGTTGGAGCAAATGCTTTTTTGTTGACCAGGCGGACATGAGTCTTTTTATAGTTTATATATGACATATTTGTTTTTGACGTTGTTAATAGTTTATATATGACATATCTCTCTTGACATTACTTTTTTAAGAATGATTTATTGTTAATTTGTTCTCTTCAGTTATTTATTTCCTTATTTCCTTTCCTCACTGGGCTATTTTTCCCTATTGGAGCCCCTGGGCTTATAGCATCTTGCTTTTCCAATTAGGGTTGTAGCTTGGATAGTAATAATGATAATAATACTGTAAACTAGTAAAATAGTGTCTGGCATTGTGTGCAAGAAAATTATATATAGTACGTGCAGCTTATCAGCGAATGCACGACCCTTACTACTTCAGGTGTTAGGTATTTCAACACTGATTTCTGGTGACATGGTTAATTTACATACCTGTATACATAGCTTCAATTATTAAATCTTCTAATTCCCTGTTGGAGGTGAGACCCAGTTGATTCCCAAGTGTCACAAGAGGAATTCGCTTCTGGCCTGTTGCCATGGAAACTATCGTTAGATGCCTTAACTTGGTTAACATTACTGCCGATAGTGGTGGAAACTTGGCGGATTCTTTAACGTAGTCTCCATACACACCGTAAGCAAATAGTTGAAGTAATTCATAATATCCTGCATGTTGGGGATCATTTTTTAGCTGAAAGAGAAAGGTCATTAATTGCATTGATTCACTTCAACCAAAAAAACAATTACATTTTTACAGAATTTTGTATTTTTCCTAACTACAGAAGGTCCTTAACTTACAAACATTTGGAGATACAAAAACAAATCCAACTAAAAAAACAAAGATAACGAGATTCTGTAATAAAATGTTATTTTGATAATAAAATAAATTTTTGAATATACTTACCCGGTGATTATATAGCTGCAACTCTGTTGCCCGACAGACAACTCTACGGTAAAAACTCGCCAGCGATCGCTACACAGGTTGCGGGTGTGCCCAACAGCGCCATCTGTCGTCCAGATACCCAGTACTCAATGTAAACAAAGACTCAATTTTCTCCTCGTCCCACTGCGTCTCTATTGGGGAGGAAGGGAGGGTCCTTTAATTTATAATCACCGGGTAAGTATATTCAAAAATTTATTTTATTATCAAAATAACATTTTTCAATATTTAACTTAGCCGGTGATTATATAGCTGATTCACACCCAGGGGGGTGGGTAGAGACCAGCAATATATGTTTACACTTTTATGAGCTAAGAGTTTTTATTTCATTTTAGAAGTTATCAAAATAACAAAAACAAAATAAATAGGTACCTGGTAAGGAAGTCGACTTGAACAATTACTCTGCCTTTTAAGTACGTCTTCCTTACGGAGCCTCGCGATCCTCTTAGGATGCTGATCGACCCCTAGGATCTGAAGTATCAAGGGTTGCAACCCATACAACAGGACCTCATCAAAACCCCTAATCTAGGCGCTCTCAAGAAATGACTTTGACCACCCGCCAAATCAACCAGGATGCGAAAGGCTTCTTAGCCTTCCGGACAACCCAAAAAACAACAATAAAAACATTTCAAGAGAAAGATTAAAAGGGTATGGAATTAGGGAATTGTAGTGGTTGAGCCCTCACCCACTACTGCACTCGCTGCTACGAATGGTCCCAGTGTGTAGCAGTTCTTGTAAAGAGACTGGACATCTTTCAAGTAAAATGACGCGAACACTGACTTGCTTCTCCAATAGGTTGCGTCCATTATACTTTGCAGAGATCTATTTTGCTTAAAGGCCACGGAAGTTGTTACAGCTCTAACTTCGTGCGTCTTCACCTTAAGCAAAGTTCGGTCTTCCTCACTCAGATGTGAATGAGCTTCTCGTATTAACAATCTGATAAAGTCTGACCAAACATTCTTTGACATAGGCAAGGATGGTTTCTTAACTGAACACCATAAAGCTTCAGATTGGCCTTGTAAAGGTTTAGTACGCTTTAAATAGAACTTAAGAGCTCTAACAGGGCATAAGACTCTTTCTAGTTCATTGCCTACGATCTCCGATAAGCTGGGGATATCGAAAGATTTAGGCCAAGGCCGAGAAGGCAGCTCATTTTTGGCTAGAAAACCAAGTTGTAGCGAACAAGTGGCTTTTTCTGACGAAAATCCAATGTTCTTGCTGAAGGCATGAATCTCACTGACTCTTTTAGCCGAGGCTAAGCATACCAGGAAAAGAGTCTTAAGAGTGAGATCTTTCAGGGAGGCTGATTGTAACGGCTCCAACCTGTCTGACATGAAGAATCTTAGTACCACGTCTAAATTCCATCCAGGGGTAGCCAAACAACACTCCTTGGTGGTCTCAAAAGACTTAAGGAGGTCTTGCAGATCTTTATGATTGGAAAGATCTAAGCCTCTATGCCGGAAGACCGATGCCAACATGCTTCTGTAGCCCTTGATAGTGGGAGCTGAAAGGGATCGTCCTTTTCTCAGGTATAAGAGAAAAACAGCTATTTGAGCTACAGAGGTACTGGTCGAGGATACAGAAACTGACTTGCACCAGTCTCGGAAGACTTCCCACTTCGATTGGTAGACTCTAATGGAAGACGCTCTCCTTGCTCTAGCAATCGCACTGGCTGCTTCCTTCGAAAAGCCTCTAGCTCTCGAGAGTCTTTCGATAGTCTGAAGGCAGTCAGACGAAGAGCGTGGAGGCTTTGGAGTACCTTCTTTACGTGTGGCTGACGTAGAAGGTCTACCCTTAGAGGAAGACTACTGGGAACGTCTACTAACCATCGAAGTATCTCGGTGAACCATTCTCTCGCGGGCCAGAGGGAAGCAACTAACGTCAACCTTGTCCCTTCGTGAGAGGCGAACTTCTGCAGTACCTTGTTGACAATCTTGAACGGTGGGAATGCGTAGAGATCCAGATGTGACCAATCTAGGAGGAAAGCATCTATATGTATTGCTGCTGGGTCCGGGACTGGAGAGCAATAGATTGGAAGCCTCTTGGTCAGCGAGGTTGCAAAGAGATCTATGGATGGTTTTACCCCAAGTGGCCCAAAGTCTCTTGCACACATCCTTGTGGAGGGTCCATTCGGTTGGAATTACTTGCCCTTTCCGACTGAGACAATCTGCTATGACGTTCAAGTCGCCTTGGATGAACCTCGTTACTAGGGAGATGTCTTGACCTTTTGACCAGATGAGCAGGTCCCTGCGATCTCGTACAACGTCAGTGAGTGGGTACCTCCTTGTTTGGAGATGTACGCCAAGGCCGTGGTGATGTCCGAGTTAACTTCCACCACTTTGCCTCGAAGGAGAGACTTGAAGCTTTTCAAGGCCAGATGTACTGCCAACAGCTCCTTGCAGTTGATATGCAAGCTCCTCTGACTCGAGTTCCACAGTCCTGAGCATTCCCGACCGTCTAGTGTCGCGCCCCAGCCCACGTCCGATGCGTCCGAGAAGAGAACGTGGTTGGGAGTCTGAACAGCCAGGGGAAGACCCTCTCTTAGGTTGATATTGTCCTTCCACCAAGTCAGACAAGACTATCTTTTCGGAAACCGGGATCGAGACCGCTTCTAGCGTCTTGTCCTTTGTCCAGTGAAAAGCTAGATGGTATTGAAGAGGACGGAGGTGTAGTCTTCCTAGTGACACAAAATGTTCCACGGATGACAGCGTCCCTACCAGACTCATCCACAGCCTGACTGAGCAGCGTTCCTTCTTCAGCTTCTTCTGGATGGATAGCAGGGCTTGATCTATTCTGGGGGCTGATCGTCTTGTTGTTCAGCAACGTCCTCATCAGAGGGTTCCTCATCCGAAAACTGATGAGGAAACGGCAACGGAGTGGGCAACGTCTGGCTCGCTGAGTCCGGTCGCACTGGTGCATGCGTGACGGAGCCGGACACAACATCATGGAACTGCTGCACAGTCTGTGAACTGTCAACAACCATGGGTGCGCGAGGAAGCACAGCGTCAACCCGAGACTGTCTAGACCGTCTGGGTTGTGCAGTCAACACCCTACCGGGTTGCTGAGGTTGACGCACTGCGTCAAAACAAGTCACCTCTGCTGGTTGTTGAACGTCCTGAAGGTCAACAACCACCTCCGAGCGTCGCTTAACGTCAACGTGCGGCTGGCAACCCACACTGGGTCGCATCGGTGGAGGAACCACCTCAACTGGCAGACGCGAGTAGGTTACCTCAGCGTCACCAGGGTGCACAACCGACCGGTTGGAAGGTTGTTGGCCAGAAGGTTCGGTAGCAACCTTCTCCGCATTAAAGTCCTCTATCAAGGACGCAAGCTTGGACTGCATGTCTTGCAGCAAAGCCCATTTAGGGTCTACGGGAGCAGGTGCGGCAACAGACGGGGTTAGCGACTGAGGAGGTACCGCTTACCATCCCTGAAAGCCTTGTTATGCATGACATAATTGTACAGCAAAACTTCAAAGGCTCGAAAACAGCTGTGAGGTTGACCTGTAAAAAAAACTTGGAGCGTCTCCTGGCCAGGCGCCAGGGAGAGTCTACGAGAATTGAGAAGTCTATCTGGGCAGAGGCATGAACTCCCAAGCCGAGAACTTCTCTCGTGTCATATCAGACTCTCGCTCTATAAACCAGTTTAAAAGAAGGGAAAGCAAAGGCTGTATCCCCCAAACTCCTCCTGGTGAAAAACCAGTCGCCTAGCCAACGTAAAGCTCTCTAGGAGAGCGAGAGAGCACTAGCTTAAAAACAACGGCTTCGAAGTAGCTAGGCCTAGTGTAAGCTCTGACGTTTAGGCGAACGAGGAGCAGCAGTTACAAAAAGATCCGGACAAAGATCCTTAAAAAAAAATCATCATGATTTAATTAATGTCCATAGGGGGCTAAGCAGCTTTAGGCTCCTCTCCATCTGACAGAGTCTTCAAGGGAATATCAGTAGGAGGGGGAACAGCAACTTCCTCATCTACAGGAACCTTGTCCGATAAAAGCCGAGTCTCAAGCATAGTAGCGGACCAGAACGCAACGTCATGTAACTGCTTGACAGTCTGTGAACTGTCAACAACTGAACTGTCAACCACAACAGGTGCGTGAGGACGCACAGCGTCCACTCGAGACTGCTTTGACTGCCTAGACTGAGCAGTCAAAACAACTCTAGAATGCGGAGGTTGATGCACAACGTCAAAACAAGTCAACTCCGATTGTTAGTGAACGTCTTGAACGTCAACAGGAGCATCAGCAAGTGGCCTAACGTCCAAATGCGGCTGAAAAACCACACGAGACCGCATCGAGTGTGGTTCTCAACAACCTGACTGACGTGACTAAGCTACGCCAACGTCAACAGTAAGCACAAAGGAACGTTAGGTTGGCTGAAAGCCAGGATATCGATGAGATAAACGGCTAGACTCAACGGACTAATCGGCAGAATAGCCTTCCATAAGGGAGGCAAGCATATACTGCATGTCTTGCCATAAAACCCATTAAGGATCAACGGAAATGGTTGTGGTAAGAGACGAGGGTAACGTCTGTGACCGCAACACTTTGCCAACAAAAAAAGACTCTCGGAGTCTGTGTTACGCTTTTGTTAGGCGGCGAGCAGTTATCCGATGACTGCAAAGGGTCAGAGCTGTCCTAATGGTTGTAATCAGGACGCTGGACCTGTCCTGAAAGGACTGACTTTCGCTTAAGGGCTTCGAAACCTTGTGACAGGTTTCTTATGCGAAAAGCCTTCGGATGACGAGGAGAAACAACGTCTCTCTCGTCTTATGGTAGGGGAGATCTTGGAAAGATACACCCGATACCATAGAGGGAAAACGTCTGTTCGTTGATCAAGGCCTCTCGAACCCATAAGTCGTTTGACATTACTTCTCCCCTGGGCTTGGGAGCATGCAAGAGGTCCCGGACTAGGTGAACGACAGGCACGAACAGACGAACCCTCGGACGCAACTCTGTAACACTTTGCGCATATCACTTTATCACTTCGATTTTCTGTTTTGCACTTATTTCACTGAAATCGAAACTTTTACCGATTTCTACCTGAAACACGCAATTCTACCCTACATTAAAAGGTAGTAATTGCGAAATCAGTCGTATAATGCAAGCTCATTAATACCAGCAAAAAACAGAAAACATATTTTAAGATAAAAAAATCAGTGGCTGGGAAAGAGACTAAACACTAGTTCATATAACTACGTTTTCAATCTCTCACCGCACATAGCCTGGGGACGAGAATAAAAAAACTAAAAAAGTTTTATCCTTCCTCCCCGTACAGCGACTAGGGACGAGAGTAACTCGAGAACAACGTTACCCGCTTGAACGGAACGTTTTCTCTCCTCTCTCTCCCTCCGTCTCTATCTCTCTCTCTCTTTCTCTCTTGATTTCACACCTAAGAGAAGAGCCCAATTATATTTCGTCAAAAAAACATGTTATTTGACTAAAGGAAAAAACTGAAAGGTTTTTCAAATAAAAAGTTCCTTTAAAATAGAATTTAAAACATTTAAGCTAAGAAAGAATGAACAAAACGTCAGAATCGATTTACTCTTACTGCAAAGTGAAACCGTGATACACTCTCTCTCTATCGTAACGATAGAGCGCATGTTGAACGTCCTGAACGTCAACAACTGCGTAGCATAAATAAACTAAACGTTAGTTCATCTTTGAAAACAGTACGAAGACTATCAAAGAAATTCTTTCATAAAATATTACATTTAAAAAGTTTTAAATCCTTAGCTCTTTAAAAGCTAATTACGATATAAAGGGCTCAACATTGATTAACTTCGGTTTCCAAGTTAGGACCGCCTACTCTCAGGAAAGGTCGCATATAAACAAAACATTAAAATTTATTTTTATATGTTTATAATGAATGGAAAGTTAATCGAAGAGGCCTAATAAAGGCGGAGAGATATAAAATATATAGAGGAAAATCTATAACGTGATAAGATAATTACTAAAAGCCTAAACACACTTCCGTCTAAGGGAAGGGTCGGCCATTTAAAAGTGAAAGAAAGTCCATACTCTGTTTGTCACCATAATTAAATCTATCCAAAACGAGTTCAAGATTTAAGATGAAGATAAAACACCTGCATAGCGAAAGCTCAAAACTAGAATATAGTACTTCACCAAATAGATGTGAAAAACTCCAGTTTAGCAACAGCGAGTAAAGTACGTCTTGTCGATAGCTCGACAGAGAGAAAATTGAGTCTTTGTTTACATTGAGTACTGGGTATCTGGACGACAGATGGCGCTGTTGGGCACACCCGCAACCTGTGTAGTGATCGCTGGCGAGTTTTTACCGTAGAGTTGTCTGTCGGGCAACAGAGTTGCAGCTATATAATCACCGGCTAAGTTAAATATTGAAAAATAATATTTCATTTAATAGAGTTAGCAAAACAACATTTGTAATAACCTGATATCGATTTCACATGAAACTTAACAATTTGTTGACTTTTACAGCTGGAAATCATAATCAATGGATTCAGGTAAGGCCTATCCTCGTACAAAATCTAACAAAATTGGCCTTGCAAACAATCTGACTTACAACGATCTTGGAACCAGTTAAGTTTGTAAGTTGACTACCTTCTGTACTGTATAAAAACCCCAAGTCAAAGGAGTATGTTTTCAGCATAGCTGGATCTCGCATGCTAAAATATAACAAGGTGTCGGTAGTTACTGACGAGGAACCCCGCTCCCCTGCCAGATCACTAAGCAGCCACTTCGACCTGACTTTTGGAGTGAATCCACTTGAACTCTGCAACCACTCCAAATTTTTGATGGAAGATGCCAGGAGGTTTGGGGACTCTTCAATTGTGCCACGGTACCCTGAGACAGATTAGAAATGACATGCCCCTAAGAAGGTTTAGCATAGAGTACTGTATGTAGTTTACTGTTTGATTCAAGTTGAAAAATCCCAGAAATTTACGATGTCCAGCTTTATTCTGACAATTCTATGAGTATTAGTAGTGCTCTTCAATAATTTATTCACCTTCATGGCACTGGTGACAATATCACAAATTTTAAAATTTGCATTTTTTCTGTGGCCACAGGGGCATAACAACAATTACAATATTATAAATGTATCCCTGCATGTGAAGAGAGGCAATTAAAACGTACGGGATGAGGGAACTGGGAATCCCCTCTCTTGTATAGTTACTTCCTGCGAGATATCAAAAAGGAGCTGAGGGAGAGTGACAGCTCCCCACACTCTAGTTTTGGGGTGTATGAATGTGCGTGGATGTAGTACGATCGAGTAAAAGATGTGAGATTGGAGGTATGTTTTGGAATAGAAGGATGGATGTATTGGCCTTGTGTGAGACAAAGATAAAAGGGAAGTGTGAAGTGATATTTGGTGAAGCGACACGTAGAGTGTCTAGGATTGAAAGGGGAAGAGGAAGACAAGGTGTGGCTTTACTGCTGAGTGAATGGATGACAGATAAAGGAGTGGAATGGCAGGCAGTATCATCTATGTTAATGTGGGCAAGGGTTAGGTTGGCCAGGGAATGTTGGGCTTATATTAGTGTGCATGGGTCAGGGTGTGAGAAAAGTAAATAGCGGAATGAATTAACTAAGTGTATAGAAGGACTGAGTAGAAGGAATTATGTAGTTGTGATGGGTGGCTTAAATGCCAGATTGGGGGACTCAAAAGGTAGAAGGTGTCATTGGGAAGTATGGCATACCATGTGAAAATGAGTGGCAAGAGGCTGCTAGATACTGTAGGAGTATAACAAGAGCTGGTGATAAGTTGTAGTTAAAAAAAAAAAAGAAGTTATATATAAACAAGTATACATTAGTAAGAGTGGCAAATGGATGAATGGTAGATAGGGCAGTAAAGGATTGTGTGTTGATAACAAGAAGAATGTTTGGAAGATTGAAAGATGTGCATGTGTTTAGGGACATGGCTAACGGTATGTTTGATAATTTTTTGGTTGAAGGAAAATAAAGTGGGGAAATAGAAGAGAGGGATGTAAAAGGGAGGTAGTGAGATAAGTGAACATCAAGAAAGGTTGGAAGTGGCATATGATGGGGTGAAATTGGTGATCTAGAGGAGGAGTAGAAGTCAGTAAAAGAAAATCTTATTGGGCTTGCAAATGATGTCTATGGCAAGAGGATTGTTGGAGGCAGCATGAAAAAGGGCAATGAATGGTGGAATGAATGAGTGAAGATGAAAGTGGAAAAGAAAAAGAGGGCATTTGAAGAATGGCTGCAGAGTAATAATGTACAGTCAAACCTCTTTTTTTGCGAGGGTTAGGTAACAGAGACGGCAAAAATTCGCAAAAGCCTGTTGCCCTAAGGTGGGATAACTCCTAATCTTTCAAGTCACTGCCCCTTGCTAACGGGCAGGTGCCGTACAGTACTGCCTATTGTTTTTATTTGGTTTCTACCACAGTTTATATTCAAATGTACAGTGTATAATACATGTGCACATATGAATACTATGTACTGGACACTTTGACCTTGGACCTAGGCATTTGCCAGGGAAGGAAGAGGGGGGGGGGGGGGGGTTGAGGAGGGCAGTATAACTTAAAGGTCTTGGGTTTATAAGTTTGGAAAAATAAAAAATTTTATACTAGTGATTTTTTCTTACATGTGGTAAAAACCATCTTTAATAAGAGACTAATCCTTCAGAGGGAGGAAGTCCCTATAATCAACACTGGCCTGGTTGAATGATCTAGGAAATGTCAATGAACTTTGGTCCTAGGGAGGAGTGGATATTCATGAATCCTGTCGAAATCTTGTTCGTGGAGATCGCAACAGACCTGCTTGTGGAGATCCAGCCCAGGACAATTGGCACACCTTACCTACAGCAAGGCGATACTTAGCAGGAAATGTATCACTAGGGGCACCTCCTCTGCAGGGGAAACTGAAGATGAAACTTTGGGCTCTAGTAAATGTTAATACCTCCAGAAGTTTCTCAGCAAGGGGGACACCTTCAATCCCTAGCAAAGGCCACTTCTTACTCTGATTCAATTCCTCGTGTGGGTTGTCAAAAGAAAATACAGCAAGGGGAGATGGTTGAGAAAGAGGCAGGGGTGTATTGTCCCAACTATGAGAGGACCAGATACTCACCTTCTCAGAATCAATCCAGGAGGGTACGGTACAGTCTCCATTCCGTTAACAGCTCCTCCAGAGGATCCAACCCCGGAAGAAACCAAAAGGGAAATAGCTGGCTTTGTTCCTAAAGGAAGGAATACTGTAGAGCTAAAGTTTTCTGGCATCAGATTGGGTGTTCCCCTGATGACAATGAATCCCTCTTAAACTTCCTCTTTTTTGCAAAATCCACCCATTGCAAAGGAACCCACTCCCTACAATCCTCGTAAGAGCATGACTGCAAACAGTCATACCCTATGCAAAATCTACAAAGTTGAGAGGAGTCCAACTCTGGCTTACTCATGTAATGGATGAAATGGCAGCCTTCCTTAATTAGGCCAAGCCACATGTCTGGCTTAGGGGGTGGAAATCAATGCAGTAATTAATCACTCTGGAAAGAGAAATAGAAATCACAAATTTTTAAGTAATTTGTATTTTTCCTAACATACTTACCGAGAACTACTTTCTTAGGAGGTACCTGGAATCTCCTCTCAACCACCAGAGTTTTGTGTAGTTTACCCTACTTCCGTTTTCTGTGAGGACTACCCCAGGCGGAGCACGTGTACACAGCTTCAGCCGAAGTCAAAGTGAAAGTTACTTTACCTGTTGGCAAACAACCATGTTTACCTTCTCAAGTCTAACGACCCTTCAGCTTCGCTGACATCATACTCCCATCACAGGTCGATGGTACCGCATTTATTACGTGTAGGAACAAAGTAACTATACTAATAGTTCATAGAACTAAATCTTCCACAGTAACTTACTTCTTGTATGTTGGGCATGTCTAGGAGTTCTCCAAAGACATATACTTCTGGAGCTTCTAAGACTTGCTTCACAAGCTGGACTGCTCCTGCTCCCTTTGCTTGCTTAGCAAGAAGTATGTATTGCTCTGCGGGATTACTCTGAGAAGCTTTATCACCCATATCTTTCGAATCGGGCCTGAAAAGAAAAATTGAGGGTAACACTACTTATTAAATTTTCCAAGTCTCAGCAGTTTCAGATATTCCTAAATTCACTAATGTGAAAACATGAATTCTTTGCCAACTTTTTCTTACATCCATATCCAAGGCCATTGGTCCTTGGATCATCTTTTTACAGAGCAGCTACAAAAATTTAACAAGTCACAACAATTTTATAACAAACATAGAGCAATGTATAGGAATACAAACATTATTTTTCCTATACATTTCAGAAGTAACTTCTATATCTTGTAATAAACTTCAATTACTAGCTAAGCTACAACCCTAGTTGGAAAAGCATGATGCTATCAGCTCAAGGGTTCCAATAGGGAATATAGCCCAGTGAGGAAAGGAAATAAAACTACAAAAGTAGTAATGAACAATGAAATAAAATATTTTAATATCAGTAACATTAAATAATTCTTTTATAATATATACATATATAAAAAAAAGAGGAAGAGAGAAAAGCTAGAATAGTGTGCCTGAGTGTACTCTTAAGCAAGGGACCCCAAGAAAGTGGAAGACCATGGTACGGAGGCTATGGCACTATCCAAGGCTAGAGAACAATCGTTGGATTTTAGTGTCCTTCTAGATGAACTGCTCACCATAGCCAGTCTCTCTTCTACCCTCACAAAGTGGAAAGTAACCACTGAACAATTACAGTGTGGTAGTTAACCCCTTTAGAGTGAAGAAGAATTGTTTGGCATTCTCAGTGTTGTTAGGTTTATGAAGACAGAGGAGAATATGGAAAGAATAGGCCCGACTATTCGGTGAATGTGTAGGCAAAGGAAAAATTAGCTGTAACCAGAGAGAAGGATCAAATTAAGTACAGTACTGTCTGGCCAGCCAAAGGACCCAACAACTATAGCCGTAGTAGCTCTACGAGTGGCTGGCACCCTGGCCAACCTCCTATCATTCAATTTCCCTCCTTTTAAGAATAAACTTTAAACAAAAACATTGAACTAAAAAGGCAAAATGCAAAAGTTTAAAAAGTAATTAGTATTTTTCCTAGATATACAAACCCAAGACCAACGAGGAGGATCTTCCAGTGAGAGCTGGAAACTGTCATTACTGTTTGATAACCAGTTACAGTAGTTAATGCCTGTTGGGTAAATGAGGGGATGGTCCCACTTCGATAGGTGAAGGGAAAGTCCCAGCACCAACTTGATATAATTTGGCCATTTTCCCTTTGGCAACAGGACTTTGGAGTGGGATTTCATTAAAAATGATGCTGATCTTACACTAAAAATATAAAGATAATTAATTTTTTTTTTCTGGTAGAAGTAGTCTCACAAACAAGAGTGAGCATTAACTGCAGTTAATGAAAGCCTAGTAGCATAAAAGTGCTCAGGAGAGTACAGTATTCATAACTAAGTGATGGAAAATTCAAAACTTCACTACTTCGGCCTGGAGGGCGCTGAAGCACTGATGGACAAGTGTTTCTATAAGTGCTTGCATGCACAAAAGAAATGCCGAAGAGGTGAGGGAGACTGCACCCTAGACCTCTTATGAACAGGAGAGAGTGGTCTCTTTGTGGGATATGCAAAATGTCTCGACCTCAAAAGTAAGTTCTTCTGAAAAAGTATGCAATGTGCAGAGCATACATGTCAGGACAACTATTAAAGGTTTAAAGGCTGCTCATGAACGGTAGAGGCAAGGGACAGTAACAGTGCCATATCAAGCAGGACAATTCCCTAGAGTGACCATATATACATATGATCAGTGCCCGAGCCGCATCTACGAAGCTAGGATCAAGGAGGACCAGGCAATAGCCGCTGATGACTCAGCAGATAGACCTATAAGCTCCCCAAAAGCCTCCATCCTTAGCTCACAAGGATAGCAATATTGCAGCGGCCAAAGGAACTAACAAGTTTGAGCAGGACTCGAACTCCAGCCTGGTAATCAACACGCAAGAACGTTACCAACTGGCTACCACAACCCTTAACTAGCTTGTTACTAAGCTTGAAATGCTCTTTCTTCCTTGAGGTGGAGGATACTCCTTTGAAAAGAAGAATATTTGTATTCTCGTTGGAACAAACCTAAAAAGATGGCCAACCAGTTATAAATGTAAACACACAATTCAGAGTCTTCAATGATAAAATATACACAAATGTTTTCCTCCTACTACCTGCTATGCATACATTTCTGAAAAATAGAGATTTGAATAATGTTTGCTTGAGAAGTCTTGAGGGATTAAAACCATGCATGTATACTATATTACAGTACTTCAATATCCTCTTTGGTTGAAATTTCAAACATGAAGTTTCATAACACAAAAACATTCAATTCAATGTCTATGGATTCGTACATGAATACCTTTCAAACTTCAAAATTTGACAGATCCCACAATGATCATCTGAGGATTCGCTCATCTACATCACATTGAAATCAAACTGGAGCTTTAATTTGAAAGACATTAATTTCAATGAGACTGCCAAGTTTAAGGCCGAAAACGTTGTAATGGCAGGTTTCAATAGATTCAATAAATACTAATGCTCATGCTTCTACCCATGTGCGGATAATTTCCATATGGACTACTGCTAGGTGCTCATTTGCCACCCAGATAATTGCCATTGGTTCGAAAAATGTTATTTTCATTAGTAAAATAAATTTTTGAATATACTTACCCGATAATCATGTAGCTGTCAACTCCGTTGCCCGACAGAATTCTACGGGAGGGATACGCCAGCTATCACTATACTAGAAGGGGGTGTACTCACCAGCGCCACCTGTGGCCAGGTACTGCAGTACTTCTTGTTGACACCACCTCACTTTTTCCTCGGTCCACTGGTTCTCTATGGGGAGGAAGGGTGGGTCAATTAAATCATGATTATCGGGTAAGTATATTCAAAAATTTATTTTACTAATGAAAATAACATTTTTCAATATTAAACTTACCCGATAATCATGTAGCTGATTCACACCCAGGGGGGTGGGTGAAAACCAGTGTACATGACTAAAGGATAGCTAAGTATCCCGTATTTCATATAATCAGTTATTTCAGAATAACAATGAAATAATAAGTACCTGGTAAGGAAGTCGACTTGAACCGTTACTCTGCCTTTATTAAGTTCGTCTTCCTTACTGAGCGCAGCGTTCCTCTTAGGAGGCTGAATCAACTCTAAGGTGCTAAAGTATACAGGGCTGCAACCCATACTAAAGGACCTCTACACAACCTCTAACCCAGGCGCTTCTCAAGAATGAATTGACCACCCGCCAAATCAAAAAGGATGCGGAAGGCTTCTTAGCCTACCGTAACAACCCAAAAAACAACAATAAAAGCATTCAAGAGAAAGGTTAAAAAAGGTTATGGGATTAAGGGAATGTAGTGGCTGAGCCCTCACCTACTACTGCACTCGCTGCTACGAATGGTCCCAGTGTGTAGCAGTTCTCGTAAAGAGACTGGACATCTTTAAGATAAAATGATGCAAACACTGACTTGCTCCTCCAATAAGTTGCATCCATAATGCTCTGCAGAGAACGGTTCTTATTAAAGGCCATCGAAGTGGCTACGGCTCTCACTTCGTGGGTCCTTACCTTCAGCAAAGCAAGGTCTTCATCCTTCATGTGAGAATGGGCTTCTCTAATCAGAAGCCTTATATAATACGAAACTCCGTTTTTGGACATGGGCATCGAAGGTTTCTTGATTGCACACCATAAGGCTTCCGACTGTCCTCGTATAGGTTTTGACCTATTAAGATAATATTTCAGAGCTCTGACAGGGCAAAGAACTCTTTCTAGCTCGTTACCTACCATGTTGGAAAGGCTAGGAATTTCAAACGATCTAGGCCAAGGACGTGAAGGAAGTTCATTCTTAGCTAAAAATCCGAGCTGTAAAGAACATGTTGCAGATTCGGATGTGAACCCAATGTTCTTGCTGAAGGCATGAACCTCACTGACTCTTTTAGCTGTTGCAAGGCAGACGAGAAAAAGAGTCTTGAGGGTAAGGTCCTTGAAGGAAGCTGACTGGAGAGGTTCGAACCTAGGAGACATAAGGAACCTTAAGACTACGTCTAGATTCCAGCCTGGAGTGGGTAAACGACGTTCTTTAGAAGTCTCAAAAGACTTAAGGATGTCTTGAAGGTCCTTGTTGGAAGAAAGGTCCAAACCTCTGTGGCGGAGAACTGAAGCCAACATACTTCTGTACCCTTTAATCGTAGGAGCCGAAAGGGATCTCTCATTCCTTAGATGTAATAGGAAGTCAGCTATTTGGGTTACAGAGGTATTGGTAGAGGAAACTGCATTGGCTCTACACCAGCTTCGGAAGACTTCCCACTTGGATTGGTAGACTCTACGAGTGGATACCCTCCTTGCTCTGGCAATCGCACTGGCTGCCTCCTTCGAAAAGCCTCTAGCTCTAGCGAATCTTTCGACAGTCTGAAGGCAGTCAGACGAAGAGCGTGGAGGTTTGGGTGCACCTTGTCTACGTGAGGTTGACGTAGAAGGTCCACTCTTAGAGGGAGAGTCCTGGGGACGTCGACCAGCCATTGTAGTACCTCTGTGAACCATTCTCTTGCAGGCCAAAGGGGAGCAACCAGCGTCAGCCGTGTCCCTTCGTGCGAGACGAACTTCTGAATGACTCTGTTGATGATCTTGAACGGTGGGAATGCGTAAAGGTCGAGATGGGACCAATTCAGCAGAAAAGCATCCACATGAACTGCTGCTGGGTCTGGAACTGGGGAACAGTACAAAGGAAGCCTCTTGGTCATGGAGGTGGCAAACAGATCTATCGTAGGCTGACCCCACAAGGTCCAAAGTCTGTTGCACACGCTCTTGTGAAGGGTCCATTCCGTGGGGATGACTTGATCTTTTCTGCTTAGGCGATCTGCTGAGACGTTCATGTTGCCCTGAATGAACCTCGTTACTAGAGTGAGGTTTAGACTTCTTGACCAAATGAGGAGGTCCCTTGCTATCTCGTACAGGTTCCTCGAATGGGTCCCTCCCTGCTTGGAGATGTAAGCCAAGGCTGTGGTGTTGTCGTTGTTCACCTCCACCACCTTGCCTAGCAGGAGGGACTTGAAGTTCATTAGGGCCATATGAACTGCCAGTAGCTCCTTGCAGTTGATGTGGAGCGTTTCCTGTTCCCTGTTCCACGTTCCCGAGCATTCCTGTCCGTTCAAGGTCGCGCCCCAGCCCGAGTCTGATGCATCCGAGAAGAGATGAAGATTGGGGGTCTGAATCGCTAACGATAGGCCCTCCTTGAGAAGGAGGTTGGTCTTCCACCACAAGAGAGTGGTCTTCATCTCTTTGGTGACAGGGATAGAGACTGCTTCGAGCGTCAAATCCTTGTCCCAATGAGCTGCTAGATGGAATTGGAGAGGGCGGAGGTGGAGTCTCCCTAACTCGACGAACAGGGCTAATGATGACAGGGTCCCTGTGAGACTCATCCACTGTCTCACCGAGCAACTGTTCCTCTTCAGCATGCTCAGGATGCAATCTAGGGCTTGGCTTATCCTTGGGGCCGATGGAAAAGCCCGAAAATCCTGACTCCGAATCTCCATTCCCAGGTAAACTATGGATTGGGAGGGAATGAGCTGGGACTTTTCTAAGTTGACTAACAGACCCAGTTCCTTGATCAAGTCTAAAGTCCAGTTGAGACTCTCCAGACAGCGACGACTCGTGGAGGCTCTCAACAGCCAGTCGTCTAAATAAAGGGAGGCTCTGATGTCCGATAAGTGGAGGAATTTTGCAATATTCCTCATCAGATGCGTAAACACCATAGGAGCTGTGCTTAGGCCAAAACACAGGGCTTGGAATTGGTACACAACCTTTCCAAAAACGAATCTCAGGAAAGGTTGGGAGTCTGGATGAATAGGAACGTGAAAGTAAGCGTCTTTCAGATCCAACGAGACCATCCAGTCCTCCTGCCTGACCGCTGCTAGGACCGACTTCGTCGTCTCCATAGTGAACGTCTGCTTGGTGACATAAGCATTGAGCGCGCTGACGTCCAGCACCGGTCTCCAACCTCCTGTCTTCTTGGCCACCAGAAAGAGACGGTTGTAGAAGCCCGGGGATTGATGGTCCCGGACTATAACCACTGCCTTCTTCTGTAACAGGAACGACACCTCCTGGTGCAACGCTAGCCTCTTGTCCTTTTCCTTGTAGTTGGGAGAGAGGTTGATGGGAGAAGTGGTCAGAGGGGGTTTGCGGCAGAATGGTATCCTGTAACCCTCCCTTAGCCACCTGACAGACTGGGCGTCTGCACCTCTCCTTTCCCAAGCTTGCCAGAAGGTCTTGAGTCTGGCTCCTACTGCAGTCTGGAGAGGAGGAGAGTCAGTGTTTGCCTTTTGAAGTCTTGGGACCTTTCCTAGACCTGCTCCTGGAAGAGTCTGGACGGGAGCTTCCTCGGCTGGGGGCTCTGCCACGAAAGGGCGGAATAAACCTTGTAGCAGGAGTATCAGCCACAGGGGTGCGGTAAGTCCTGGGAACTGAGGGAGCAACCTTAGTCTTACGAGCTGAAGAGGCCACAAGATCATGAGTGTCCTTCTGAATCAGGGCCGCAGACAAATCCTTGATAAGCTCTTCGGGAAACAAGAACTTAGAAAGCGGAGCAAAAAGGAGTTGAGACCTTTGACAAGGTGTGATGCTGGAAGAAAGAAACGTGCAAAGTTGCTCCCTTTTCTTAAGAACTCCTGACACAAACATTGAAGCAAGCTCGCCAGACCCATCCCGAATTGCTTTATCCATGCAGGACATTAAAAGCATGGCCGAGTCCTTGTCCGCAGGGGAGGTCTTCTTGCTCAGGGCCCCCAGGCACCAGTCAAGAAAATTGAACATCTCAAAGGCACGAAATACACCCTTTAGGAAGTGGTCTAAATCGGAGAAGGTCCAGCAAACCTTAGAGCGCCTCATTGCTGATCTACGAGGAGAGTCGACCAAACTTGAGAAGTCAGCCTGGGCAGAGGCAGGGACTCCCAAGCCTGGTTCCTCTCCTGTGGCATACCATACACCCGCCTTAGAAGTGAGCTTAGTAGGTGGGAACATAAAGGAAGTCTTCCCTAGTTGCTGTTTAGACTGCAACCACTCCCCTAATATTCTTAAAGCTCTCTTAGATGACCTAGCAAAGACGAGCTTAGTATAAGTTGACTTAACAGGTTGCATGCCCAGCGAACAACTCAGATGGAGGAGAGCGGGGGGTAGCAGAAACAAAATGGTCCGGGTATACCTCTCTGAAAAGAGCCAGGACCTTACGAAAGTCAATGGGTAGAGGAGAAGACTTGGGTTCTTCCACGTCTGATGAGGGATCCAGGTGCGCAGCTTCCTCCTCAGAAACCTCATCACCAGAGTGTAGCGAAGTGAGAGGTAATGTAACAGTGGTATGCTGAACAGCAGAATCTGAACAAGCGGGTGCATAAACGCTTGTGGTTTCATCCTCAAGTCTCTGTTGCTGAGTTAAAACCTGAGGTTCAGGCTGCAAAGACTGGTCAAGAAGAGTAGAGGAAGGTAGGCGCATGGGTTGAGGTGGCTGACTCCTAGCATGAGTTTCTTGTCTCAAGAGTTGCGCTTGCTGTAAGGGTTGCGGATGCGCAGTAGCAGGTTCCTGAGGAACGAGTTGAGGTTCCTGAGGTGTGAGCTGCGAGAGTTGAGGTAGCGGCTGCGCAGAACGCAGTTCTTGTCTCGCGAGTTGAGGTTCCTGAGGTGCTAGCCTAAGGAGTTGAGGCTCTCGCCTTGAGGAGGGTTGAGGTCGCTGCAGCGAGTGCTGAGGTGGCTGCCTCATGGATGGAAGAGGTTGTCGTACCTCAAGAGATTGTTGCCTCGCTGGTGGAACCGCAAGCGGAAGCGGAGGAAGTAAGGCATAAGACTCCTGCTCCCATTGCTGAGGTTGCCTTAAGGAAGGCGGAGGTTGCTGCACACCGCTGGTAACTGGCAACTCAGTACGCGGTAAGGTATCCTGAGGAACCTCAACTTCGTACGCCTGGCAGACTGGACTGCGGTGAGGCGGAGCGATCGCAGGAGGAGGTGTAACCTTCTCAGCCTGACACTCACGCATTAAGACCGCAAGCTGTGACTGCATGGACTGCAGCAAAGTCATCTTGGGGTCGACAGACGCTAAGGTCTGCTGAGGCAAAGCCTTAACAGAAGATGAGGTCTGTTGCGGCATCACCTTACCTCTCTTAGGAGGTGTGCAGTCACCTGATGACTGCGGAGAGTCAGAGCTAATCCAATGACTGCAACCAGGTTGTAGAACTCTTGAGGTCTGGACTTTGCGTTTGAGAGGTCTTGAGACCTGAGTCCAGCGTTTTCTCCCTGACATTTCTTCTGCAGACGAGTAAAAGACGGGCTCAATCGTCTGCGGGTGGGAGTGACGGTCTCTGTAAGACACGCCCGCAACCACCGAGGATACTTCTGTGCGCCGATCAAGGCCTGCCGAACCCTTTTGCCCTTCGACATTGCTTCTCCCCTGGGCTTGGGAGCTTGCAAGAGGTCCCGGACTGGGAGGACGACTGGCACGCACAGAAGTACCCTCACGCACCACACTGACACTGACACTAGCACTTGGCACCGCACTGACACTAGCACTTGGCACAGCACTGGCACTATCCCCTCCCACTGCACTTTTGACCTTAAGTTCTTTGACTTCTGCCATAAGAGACTTATGGTCACTAACCACCGATTCCACTTTGTCACCTAAAGCCTGAATGGCACGCAAAACATCGGACATATCAGGTTGAGCACAAATAGAAGGTTCGGGGGTAGCCACTACAGGGGGAGGAAAAGGTTGAGGATCATGAGGTGAGGAAAAAAGTGAAGAGCGAGAAGAACTCCTCCTAACTCTCTCTCTCTCTAACTTGGTTGAATATTTCAGGAATCGAACAAATTCAAGTTCCGAAAGTCCGGCGCATTCCTCACATCGATCTTCCAACTGACAGGGTCTTTCCCTACAGTCAGAACAAGCGGTGTGAGGATCAACCGAGGCCTTCGGAACACGCCTATTACAAGACCTACATCGTCTATGGGGTGGGGCTTGTGAAAGGTCAGACATCTTGAATCAAAGAGTTAGTCAAGGGGGATTCCAAATCAAGCAAAAAGATCGTTAACCATTAATCAAAACCAAATAAAAGCTATCTAAGCTAATTAGAAAAGTTTCCAGTATAGCGAAAGCTGAAATCTTAAAGAAATACTTCACCAAAAACCGTGAACAATACTCCAAAATCATAAGCGTATCCCAGAATGTCTTGCCGGAAGCACGACAGAGGAAAAAGTGAGGTGGTGTCAACAAGAAGTACTGCAGTACCTGGCCACAGGTGGCGCTGGTGAGTACACCCCCTTCTAGTATAGTGATAGCTGGCGTATCCCTCCCGTAGAATTCTGTCGGGCAACGGAGTTGACAGCTACATGATTATCGGGTAAGTTTAATATTGAAAATTTAATAGATAAAACGAAGGAAATAGTTAAATTATAGTTACGGTTATGTGGAATTGTCCGGATGGATATTGTCACCTTGACAATAGTCCGGCTGACAATTGTCCTAGAAGTGGTTATACCAGCTTTTGCCTGCATCTATTGTATTGCTGCTAATTTGGATGCAGCCAAAAGATTAAAAAATACAGTGGTATTTCATAAAATAACTTTAATCTGGGATATTAATTCAACAGCTAGCTGGTATAAGTACATTTCATATTCAATAGCCAAGACATAGTTAAAGGTTTTTCCATCCCCACAGAGTATTCCAGTACTTTAATTTACGGAGACAAATACATTAGTGCACTTTTAATTCATTTACAAATTGCAAAGAGTAAAAGCAAGCCATTAATCCTTAATTTTATCCAAAACTTGAAGTACTGTGGCAACTTGTAATACTGAGAAAAGTAAATAGATTAAAATTTCCTTTTTCATGAAGTCATCGTCTTGTAAACGACTTGAATCTATCAATATCCTAAGTAAAAATACAATGAAATAGATAGTATGTGAAATAAAATTATGAAAATAGAAATTAAATAAAACATCTAAAAATTACCTTAGGGCTCATAAGCGTAAGACTCCAAATATGAATATGAATAAACATACCTAGTCATCGGTGGATTTAGAAGACAGAACAAAATTCCTCTTTCAAATTTATTACTGTATTCTTAAAATTTATTTTTACTACTAACCCCTCAGTTTATGTAAATGAATTTGTTCATATATCACCCTGTAGTCAGAAGTATTCAGATAAGACGTACATACACATATTTACATATACTGTAAATTCCTACCCTAGCTAGACATCCTTCTATGGAGTTCTCCTAGTGGCAATACTGTAGTGGTAACCCAGTCTTTCCTGAATTGTTCATATGATACAAGAAGTGCTGGGCAGAGGCGCGGCCATATTCTACTATGTGACCTGATAATTTTACAATAAATATAAATATTTTACCAGTTTAACCTAATGCCATCACTTTGCACAAAGGTCAGTACCTATTTAGATGGCAAGGCCTCCCTGTTGAGAGAAATTTAAACCAGGATGCTGAGATAGGGGGCCTATATGTGAACAAGACAAAGTCAGAATATCATTGATAAATATATGAAACACATCAGCCTTGTAAAGATCTCATGCTAAAGGTGCTATGATCTTGAAGTTAACAGAATATGACCCAGACGAAGAAGAAGAGTGTTAAACTTGAAAGCCACCCCAATTATGGTGTGCAACTACTACCAAATTTCTATGTTATAGCTATTAAAAAAAATTAGATGTACAAAGATATCATTACCCTTATATAATGACATTGCATTCATCCAATTATGACAAATTTGAAAGTAATTTGTACTTTTCCTAACGACACAAACCTGTAGTCATTTATAGGGATTATACTTTCTGCAAAGCTGGAAGACTAGTCATAAGACTTTTAGCAAGGTGTAACTACCCTACCACTAGTTAGCAAGGGGGGGGGGGGGAGTAGGAGGGGTAGCTAGCTACCCATTCACACACACACATACCCCTGTGTTGTCTTGTCACTTTTTATTGCAGGCAGGACTTACCAGGGGACAGGTGACGGCAGACCAATTTGTATAAATAGCTACAGGTTTGTATCGTTAAGAAATATAAAAATTACTTTCAAATTTATAATTTGCTTCAATACTGAATACAAACCCTCATTTATAGGGATTGACTCACCTTAAGAGGTGGAAGTCCAAACCAACTGGCTGGTATTTGACCTGGAGTTTTCCCGTACGTGTTACGCACACAACAGGGAGTAACCCTGAAACCTCGCTAAAAAAATCTGTGCAATGAACGGTTAGCGGCCTGAGCTATCTGTGATTTTAGCTGTGTGACTAGTCAAGATAAGAATTCTCAGAAACATACGCCGACACCAACACAGCAATACTCATACTGCAATGATAAAAGAATGTTTATATACAGTATGTATGAACATTACATGAATGTTTAAATATGTATAAAAACACAAGTACTGTAAATCATAGAAAATTCGAAGTCCAGTAGAAAAAAAAAATTGGGTGGAGAAAGAGATGAACATCTACTGTCACCGAGACAAAAGTAAAACGTGACGAGACAATACAGGTGTGTGTGTGTGTGTGTGTGCTAACAACCCCACCCCACTAACAAGCGGTAAGGTTGTTACACCTCACTAAAAGTTTCATGGTTAGTTTTTCAGCTTCGCCGAAAGTATAATCACTA
Organism: Palaemon carinicauda; assembly: GCF_036898095.1. NCBI lineage: Eukaryota > Metazoa > Arthropoda > Malacostraca > Decapoda > Palaemonidae > Palaemon > Palaemon carinicauda. Next base: position 121,245,811 of record NC_090745.1, on the reverse strand, counting down.
TAAATAGCGAGAATTTGTATTTAGTGTCGGAGCAAAGGAAAAATTGAAGCTACATTGCACAAAATTACAGAAAATACTACCGAACATTTGGAATTTTGAAACTTCATTAAAGATTCAGATGTCTTCAGTAGTATTTTCATGACTTTTTTGTGCAAAATATATCAAAAATTTTCATATTTATTCTTTATGTATCAGCAAGCTGTACTTCTAGCTGAAGAAAAAAACATGCGCAGTATGCTATATTCGTACAGTACACAATATACGGTGTTACTCGCTTGAGGAATACACAAAAATGACTTAATTACACCAATATCACCAGGAGCACTGCCTAGCTAGGTAAGGGTTGTGTTTTTTCTCTTCTTGGGTGTCCTTGAGTTGCTGACTGCAGGATTAGGCATTATCAAAGTGATGAGTCTGTATTTAACATATTTAGTGAATTCCGCAACAATTTCCTTATCTTTTGCTGCAAGCAATATGTAAAAAATGTGAGTATGCTTTTCTCAATAATCAATTAAAAACAGAGACTGTGAGTACATTATTTTGATTATAGTAATAAAGGTTGTAGCACTTTGCTAAAACATCAGCAGAGGCAAAACATTGGAACAAAGTATGCAAACACTATTAGATAATGATTAAAATCCAATTTCTAAATTTCCCAGTATGAAAAGGAAAGTTTTGGATAAACATGATATTTTAATTATAAAATAAATTTTTGAATATACTTACCCGGTGAATATATATAGCTGCAACTCTGTTGCTCGACAGACAAAAAACAGTAAAAACTCGCCAGCGATCGCTATACAGGTTGCGGGTGTGCCCACCAGCGCCAACTGTCGGTCAGATACCATACTCGATGTAAACAAAGACTCAATTTCTTCTCATCCCACTGCGTCTCTATTGGGGAGGAAGGGAGGGTCGTTTAATTTATATATTCACCGGGTAAGTATATTCAAAAATTTATTTTATAATTAAAATATCATTTTTAAATATTTAACTTAGCCGGTGAATATATATAGCTGATTCACACCCAGGGTGGTGGGTAGAGACCAGTTAAATATGTTTACATCGTATAAGCTAAGAGTTTTTATTTCATTTTGGAAGTTATCAATATAACAAAAACAAAATAAATAGGTACCTGGTAAGGAAGTCGACTTAGACGATTACTCTGCCTTGTAAGTACGTCTTCCTTACGGAGCCTCGCGATCCTCTTAGGATGCTGACAGACCCCTAGGAGCTGAAGTATCAAGGGCTGCAACCCATACAACAGGACCTCATCAAACCCCTAATCTGGGCGCTCTCAAGAAATGACTTTGACCACCCGCCAAATCAACCAGGATGCGAAAGGCTTCTTAGCCTTCCGGACAACCCATAAAAAACAACATTAAAAACATTTCAAGAGACAGATTAAAAGGATATGGAATTAGGGAATTGTAGTGGTTGAGCCCTCACCCACTACTGCACTCGCTGCTACGAATGGTCCCAGTGTGTAGCAGTTCTCGTAAAGAGACTGGACATCTTTCAAGTAAAATGACGCGAACACTGACTTGCTTCTCCAATAGGTTGCGTCCATTATACTTTGCAGAGATCTATTTTGCTTAAAGGCCACGGAAGTTGCTACAGCTCTAACTTCGTGCGTCTTCACCTTAAGCAAAGCTTGGTCTTCCTCACTCAGATGTGAATGAGCTTCTCGTATTAACAATCTGATAAAGTATGACAAAGCATTCTTTGACATAGGCAAGGATGGTTTCTTAACTGAACACCATAAAGCTTCAGATTGGCCTCGTAAAGGTTTAGTACGATCTAAATAGAACTTAAGAGCTCTAACAGGGCATAAGACTCTTTCTAGTTCATTGCCTACGATCTCCGATAAGCTGGGAATATCGAAAGATTTAGGCCAAGGCCGAGAAGGTAGCTCATTTTTGGCTAGAAAACCAAGTTGCAGCGAACAAGTAGCTTTTTCCGACGAAAATCCGATGTTCTTGCTGAAGGCATGAATCTCACTGACTCTTTTAGCCGAGGCTAAGCATACCAGGAAAAGAGTCTTAAGAGTGAGATCTTTCAGGGAGGCTGACTGTAAAGGCTCAAACCTGTCTGACATGAGGAATCTTAGTACCACGTCTAAATTCCACCCAGGAGTAGCCAAACGACGCTCCTTAGTGGTCTCAAAAGACTTAAGGAGGTCTTGCAGATCTTTATTGTTGGAAAGATCTAAGCCTCTATGCCGGAAGACCGATGCCAACATGCTTCTGTAGCCCTTGATAGTGGGAGCTGAAAGGGATCGTCCTTTTCTCAGGTATAAGAGAAAATCAGCTATTTGGGCTACAGAGGTACTGGTCGAGGATACAGAAACTGACTTGCACCAGTCTCGGAAGACTTCCACTTCGACGGAAGACTTCCCACTTCGATTGGTAGACTCTAATGGTAGACGCTCTCCTTGCTCTAGCAATCGCACTGGCTGCCTCCTTCGAAAAGCCTCTAGCTCTCGAGAGTCTTTCGATAGTCTGAAGGCAGTCAGACGAAGAGCGTGGAGGCTTTGGTGTACCTTCTTTACGTGTGGCTGACGTAGAAGGTCTACTCTTAGAGGAAGACTTCTGGGAACGTCTACTAACCATCGAAGTACCTCGGTGAACCATTCTCTCGCGGGCCAGAGGGGAGCAACTAACGTCAACCTTGTCCCTTCGTGAGAGGCGAACTTCTGCAATACCTTGTTGACAATCTTGAACGGTGGGAATGCGTAGAGATCCAGATGTGACCAATCTAGGAGGAAGGCATCTATATGTATTGCTGCTGGGTCCGGGACTGGGGAGCAATAGATTGGAAGCCTCTTGGTCAGCGAGGTTGCAAAGAGATCTATGGTTGGTTGACCCCAAGTGGCCCAAAGTCTCTTGCACACATCCTTGTGGAGGGTCCATTTGGTTGGAATTACTTGCCCTTTCCGACTGAGACAATCTGCTATGACGTTCAAGTCGCCCTGGATGAACCTCGTTACTAGGGAGATGTCTCGACCTTTTGACCAGATGAGCAGGTCCCTTGCGATCTCGTACAACGTCAGTGAGTGGGTACCTCCTTGTTTGGAGATGTACGCTAAGGCCGTGGTGTTGTCCGAGTTTACTTCCACCACTTTGCCTCGAAGGAGATACTCGAAGCTTTTCAAGGCCAGATGAACTGCCAACAGCTCCTTGCAGTTGATATGCATGCTCCTCTGACTCGAGTTCCACAGACCTGAGCATTCCCGACCGTCCAGCGTCGCGCCCCAGCCCAAGTCCGATGCGTCCGAGAAAAGAACGTGGTTGGGTATCTGAACAGCCAGGGGAAGACCCTCTCTTAGGTTGATATTGTCCTTCCACCAAGTCAGACAAGACTTTATCTTTCCGGAAATCGGGATCGAGACCGCCTCTAGCGTCTTGTCCTTTATCCAGTGAAAAGCCAGATGGAATTGAAGAGGACGGAGGTGTAGTCTTCCTAGAGATACAAATTGCTCCAGGGATGACAGCGTCCCTACCAGACTCATCCACAGCCTGACTGAGCAGCGTTCTTTCTTCAGCATCTTCTGGATGGATAGCAGGGCTTGATCTATTCTGGGGGCCGACGGAAAAGCCCGAAAAGCTTGACTGTGAATCTCCATCCCTAAATACAGAATAGTTTGGGATGGGACCAGCTGCGACTTTTCCAAATTGACTAGGAGTCCCAATTCCTTGGTCAGATCTAGAGTCCACTTGAGATCCTTCAGACAGCGACGACTGGAAGAGGCTCTGAGAAGCCAGTCGTCCAAATAAAGGGAGGCTCGGATGTCCGATAAGTGGAGGAATTTGGCCACATTCCTCATCAGCCTCGTAAATACGAGAGGAGCTGTGCTTAGGCCAAAGCACAGGGCCCGAAACTGGTAAACCACATCTTCGAAGACGAATCTCAGAAAAGGTTGGGAGTCTGAGTGAATGGGGATGTGGAAGTAGGCGTCCCTTAGGTCTAGCGAGACCATCCAGTCTTCCTTTCTGACCGCTGCTAAGACTGACTTTGTGGTCTCCATGGTGAACTTCGTCTTTGTGACAAAGACATTCAGAGCACTGACGTCTAGCACCGGTCTCCAACCTCCTGTCTTCTTTGATACTAGGAAGAGACGGTTGTAAAATCCCGGTGATCGAAGGTCCGAGACTTTGACCACCGCTCCCTTCTCTAGCAAAAGAGACACTTCCAGTTTCAGGGCTTGTCTCTTCTCTTCCTCTCTGTACCTGGGAGAGAGATCGATGGGGGACGTCGCTAGAGGGGGTTTGCGTACAAAAGGGATTTTGTACCCCTCTCTGAGTAACTTCACAGATTGTTGATCTGCACCTCTCTTCTCCCAGGCTTGCCAGAAGTTCTTGAGTCTGGCTCCTACTGCTGTCTGAAGTTGCGGGCAGTCAGACTCTGCCCTTAGAGGACTTGGATCCTTTCCTCTTCCCTCGCTTCCCTTCGGCACGAGCACCTCCTCTGCTGGAGGCTCTGCCACGAAAGGGCGGAATAAAGCGAGACGCTGGAGTGTCTATCCTCGGTTTAGCAGACAATGTAGGCAAAGGGGGAGCTTTGCGAGCCGAGGACGCAACTAGATCGTGGGTGTCCTTCTGAACTAAAGATAAGGAAATTTCCTATACCAAAACTTCAGGAAACAGGTACTTGGAAAGGGGAGCAAAGAGTAGCTCAGATCTTTGGCATGGCTTCACTCCAGCAGACAGGAAAGAACAGAGAGACTCTCGCTTCTTCAGGACTCCGGACGTGAATGAGGCGGCTAGCTCGTTGGACCCATCACGGACGGCCTTGTCCATGCAGGACATAATGAGCAAGGAAACATCCTTATCTGCAGAAGAGATTTTCCTGCTCAGGGCTCCTAAGCACCAGTCTAGGAAGTTAAAGACTTCGAAAGCCCTAAATATCCCTTTAAGAAGGTGGTCCAGGTCCGATGGTGACCAACAAATCTTCGAGCGTCTCATGGCAAGGCGGCGGGGAGAGTCTACAAGACTTGAGAAGTCGCCCTGGGCAGAGGCAGGAACTCCCAAGCCGAGAACTTCTCCCGTGGCATACCAGACGCTCGATCTAGAAGAGAGTTTAGATGGGGGAAAGGCAAATGCTGTCTTCCCTAAACTATTCTTAGACTCTAACCAGTCTCCCAACAGCCGCAAAGCTCTCTTGGATGAGCGAGAGAGAACGAGTTTAGTAAAGGCAGGTGCGGTAGCAGGCACGCCTAATACAAACTCTGACGGCGGCGAACGAGGAGCCACAGAAACAAAGTGGTCAGGGAACAACTCCTTAAATACAGCCATGACTTTTCTAAAGTCCAATGATGGTTGAGTTGCCTTAGGCTCGTCAAGTTCTGAAGGTTGATCCTCTTGTGGTTCAGCAACGTCCTCATCTGATAGTTCCTCATCCGAAAACTGATGAGGAAACGGCAACGGAGTGGGCAACGTTTGGCTCGCTGAGTCCGGTCGCACTGGTGCATGCGTGACGGAGCCGGACGCAGCGTCATGGAACTGCTGCACAGTCTGTGAACTGTCAACAACCATGGGTGCGCGAGGACGCACAGCGTCAACCCGAGACTGTTTAGACCGTCTGGGTTGTGCAGTCAACACCATACCGGGTTGCGGAGGTTGACGCACCGCGTCAAAACAAGTCACCTCTGATGGTTGCTGAACGTCCTGAACGTCAACAACCACCTCCGTGCGTCGCCTAACGTCAACGTGCGGCTGGCAACCCACACTGGGTCGCATCGGTGGAGGTACCACCCCAACTGGTAGACGCGAGAAAGTTACCTCAGCGTCAACAGGACGCACAACAGACCGCTTGGATGGTTGTTGGCCAGAAGGTTCAGCAGCAACCTTCTCCGCATTAAAGTCCTCCATCAAGGACGCAAGCTTGGACTGCATGTCCTGCAGCAACACCCATTTAGGGTCTACGGCAGCAGGTGCGGCAACAGACGGGGTGAGCGACTGAGGCGGTACCGCTTTGCCTCTCTTAGGCGGCGAGCAGTCATCAGATGACGGCAACGAGTCCGAACTGACCCAGTGGCTACAACCGGGACGTTGGACTTGTCCTGAAGGGACCGACTTACGTTTCAAAGGTCGTGAGACCTTGGTCCAAGGTTTCTTACGAGAAACACCTTCGGACGACGAGGGAAAAACGGGCTCTCTCGTCTTACGTAGGTAGGGGCGATCTTGGGGAGATACGCCTGATACCATGGAGGGAACGTCTGTTCGCTGATCAAGGCCTCTCGAACCCATGCGTCGTACGACATTGCTTCTCCCCTGGGCTTAGGAGCTTGCAAGAGGTCCCGGACTAGGAGGACGACAGGCACGAACAGACGAACCCTCAAGCGCAACACTGTTCACAACACTTTGAGAAACACTAGGCACTTTATCACTTCCCGCGGCACTTTGGCACTTTAGTTCCTTAACATCCGCCATGAGTTGATTGCGGTCACTTGCAAGGGACTCAACTCTCTCCCCCAAGGCATGGATAGCACGCATCATGTCAGCCATCGATGGTTCCTGAGTGCTAGGAGGGGGGTTAGGAACAACCACTACAGGGGAAGGATTAGGTTGAGGGGCATGAGGAGAGGAAAAATCTACCGACCTAGAAGAACTTCTCCTTACCCTATCTCTCTCTAGTCTGCGTGTATACTTCTCAAATTCGATAAAATCGAATTCCGAAAGGCCCACGCATTCCTCACACCGATCTTCCAATTGACAGGTTTTACCCCGACAATTGCAACAAACAGTGTGAGGGTCGAGAGAAGCCTTTGGAAGACGCCTATGACAGTCCCTAGCATTGCATTTTCTGAACTTGGGAACTTGTGAAAGGTCAGCCATTTTGAATTGGTCAAGGGAAAATTCCAAAAAACGATCTAAGTCATCAACAATGAATCCGATACAAAAAAGAGTTCAAGGATTTATTTGAAGAAAAACCCTGCACTGCGAAAGCTCAAAACCAAATTAAAGTACTTCACCAAATATGATGGGAAAAACTCCAGGTTTCAACAGCGAGTAAAGTACGTCTTGTCGACACGTCGACAGAGAAGAAATTGAGTCTTTGTTTACATCGAGTATGGTATCTGACCGACAGTTGGCGCTGGTGGGCACACCCGCAACCTGTATAGCGATCGCTGGCGAGTTTTTACTGTTTTTTGTCTGTCGAGCAACAGAGTTGCAGCTATATATATTCACCGGCTAAGTTAAATATTTAAAAAGTAATCTACAAACTAAACAAACAAATATAAATCACTTGCACTGGCAATCACAAATAAATAACAGGTACCAATTGTTATTTCTTACAATAGTGGAAATTTAGGCTTTCCTCAAATAAGGAGAAGTAGGGATTTGAGTATGGCTGAGAAGCAATATTGTAGGATACAAAAAGAGCAAAACAAATTCAACATAAAAAACACATACTTGTCGTCACTTGCTGTCATGTTGGCGCCACTCATGATGGTGATTTAGTGATGAGATGGATCTGATGACTCGCCTAATGAAAAACAAAAAAAGCTGCCTTTAAGCTCATGAAAAAAAAAGTTATTTCAAAGTGTTTTAACCCTTTTACCCCCAGGCTATTTGAAAATTTCCAACCCTTAACCCCCAGGGGTTATTCATTTTCAAGCACATTTTGCAGTATATTTTTTAAATTGCTCTAACAGCCTTAATTTTCATCATAGAGAGGTCAGGTTGGTCTTATTCTTTTGGAAAATGCCTGAAGTTGCTCAAAAAATTATAAAAAATATGCAAAAAAAAAAATTTAAGTAAGTTTTTTTGCAAGAACGTACCGGTACGTCCATGGGGGTAAAGGGATGAGTTTTGTGAAACGTACCAGTACGTCCTTTGGGGGTAAAAGGGTTAATGTTAAAAAAACCTCTAAACACATATGTCTGACAGTGATTGTTATATATGTTACCTATTTGAAGCAGTTCACTACCAAAACAAAATTGAATTGAAATAAAAAAAAAAAACAATACTGGCTTTCTATAAATCATCTATTAGTATCTAGTAAACAGAAGAAATGAATAAAGATGGTCCTTTATAATGTTTTTTTGTAATTTATCAATAAAATAAAACTACAATCATCATGAATTTCTTCTATTTAATACTGAAATACTAATACTGTAATGTATTTCTGCAAAAAAATTAGAAGACAAATACGTACTGTATACAACTATACTGCAAACAGATTATTTGACCCTTAAAAATTGAATCACAAGTGGTCCCCAGAACACTTTACATGGATACAACTATAACGAATGCATGCTTTAAGAAAGTACTGCAATTTGATTCATGTATCTGCAATTTACTGTACATAATACAGTAAATCATAAGTTTGTTTTAAACATGAAAACTTATAATAAAATATTAATAATGGATGTTATTAACTAACAACGCAATTTTACTTTATCCAACATCGAAATCTAGTAGCTATGAAACGTGAGGTACAGTATACATATTAAAACTTGTACTGATAACTCATTAGAGATACAGTATATTAAAAATTATAGAACGAGTTGCATGATTATAATTTCTATTTACAAACAATAAATTTTCAAGGTCATTTATATTTTTCCTAGCTATACAAACCAAAATCCCTTAATTATGAAGATTGTTTTGGCACGAGATGGAATCGTTACTGAAGTTAGAGGACGAGAAATTATCCAACTGGTAGGGAGCTCCGCCCCTCTCCAGTCAGAGAATGCTCACTTTTGATCTTTCGGCCTAGGACTTAAGAGGGGTGGTTGAATAGATCAGTTGGAGTAAAGGACTCTAAAAATACAAATTACCTCTAAAAATTTTTATTTATTCCTATGCAGAATAGAAACCCTCGTCATTTAATTAGGGACACTCACTGCTGGAGGTTGAAATCCCCTTGAACTAAAAGTGGAGGGTTCTAATTCAACCCTAAAAGTGTTCAACGCTTGATCAGTCTAGAAGGGAGGACCAACGACACTACATATTGCCATATTTGTTCCTCATAGGATAGAAAAACTCCTGGGAACCTGTTGATGCGATTGTCTGTGAGAAGGATTCTCACTGCTGCCGAGTCTATCAGCATTCCCAGGTACTGTATTTTAACCTTGGGTATGAGATAGGACTTCTCCCATTTTATGACAATTGCCAGATCTTGGCAAAACATAAGAATTTGATCTTGATCCTGAGGCAACTGCCTCCCCAAGGAGGGAAGGATCAATTGATCGAGATACATCAGCAGACGTATCCCTCGCAAATGGGCCTATATGGCTACCCGAGTGAACGCATTCCATATATATTCCAAAGCAAGTCTTGAACTCTAGAGGGTGAAGCAGAAGTACTTTTAAGACTGATGAACAGGCTCTTGAAAGTACAGTATGTGTCCTTCAGATCTACCAAAATCATGAAGTCTCTCTCTCTCTGCAGAGCCCTTCCTCAATCCCAATCCTACAGGCTTGACCAAACCTAAAGGTTGGCCGCTGCCCCCTTTAAAGGTTCAGGGCCATTGAAGGTGACAGTGTGATGGATCAGGGAATTCTGCAAAGCAGTCCTACATGAATTCACCGCCAATTATGTTATTACTCTCCATCATGAGAGGCATAGCACCACGCACCAATGAGCTCCGCAACACCAAGACCACCTTTGTGTTAACCTACTATGAGAAGTGAGAGACTACAGCATACTGCCTCTTCAAATCTCAGTTAGCCAACAGGTTTGCTGTAAAGTAGGCCAGGAAAGTGACCACCTTCCCCCCACCCCCCCAAAAAAGCAGAAGACTCTTGTACAGTACTCCTCCACCACCTCTAGGGTTGATAACCTTGTCGACTTTGAGAAGTACTGTATAATTACTCCTGACCACTGGTCAAGCCAAGAAACAGCATGGAGAGAGGCCAAGGTTGAAGTTTCCACAACCGCTGACTCAGAGGCGCTTAAAAGACTGTGCCATTCACCGTGAGTTTTTCCAACAAAAGTCCCGTCACCCTGTCAGAGCATAAACTGACGGGTCTACTTATAGAAGTGCAGATTTTTATTATACACTACAACCCTAGTTGTAAAAGCAGGATGCAGCCCAAGGGCTCCAACAGGGAAAAATAGCCCAGCGAGAAAAGGAAACAAAGAAATAAACCATCAGAGACCATAAGTAACAAACAATTAAAATATTTTAAGAACAGTACCAGCATTAAAACAGACCTTCTATATATAAACTACCGGTATATGCAGCATTCTCTGTTGTATAGAACTTCAACTACCTTGATAGTAGGACTGGCAGGATCTTGACCTGCTGGAACAGAGAAATTTCTGATCACCCACCCAGACAAAAGCCACGTCAACGAGACAGAACAAGGAACGTAATCTGGGGCTGATTTAAGCTTGGGCAGGAGAGGGCATCCTACCAAAAGACACGAAAGCACCACGAGAGGTACCTAGTACTTCTTGTACTGCCGGTTGAGGCATAGGGATAACCACCGGCTTCCTGCTCTGAGGCACAGCGAGCTTTGTTAGACCATGAGTTTGGGTCCCTCTATCCCACACACTTGGCCCAATAATACATGCATGTGCTCGAATACGGCCTCGAATGGTGCCATGCTTTCTACCAAGCCGAGTGACAATTCATCGATAGAGCAAGGAGCGGGTGCTCAGCATCCTGGAAGGAAGGGAGATGGAGGTTGCCCCAGCTCCTCCATCATTCTTGGAACAGACAGCGTACAGTACATGGCCATACACCTCTCTCCATCATGGGGAGGCCTATCCCTGTGACTATGGCCAACTTTACTTGACTTCAACATCTTCCTCCTCTTCATCCGAGAAGGAAGAGTCAGAATCCGAGTCTCCATGGACTTTTAGGACACAGTTGGATGCACAAGAGGTACCAGGGGAAAGGTAGCCTTGGCTACCAACTCCCTCAAGAAAGCCATGGAGGACTTACCGAAAAGACCTAAAGAAGCCCAAAACTTTCTTGGACCAAACTCGTTGTCATAAGCATGCACGGTCACAGTTGAAGGGCCTTCAGTCTCCGGCAAGGAGCAGAGGACACAAGGGATTCCTGGTGCACTAACAAAGCCTGTAAAACCTGCTGATGTCTATCCTCGCTCTCCTAACCCTTGCAGCATAATCCCTATTACCAGATCAGCAGGCATAATCACAGCACCGGCAGCAGCAATCACACTCCCTGAGGATACAGCAGTGGTGACAGATTACCTCAGCATTTACTTGGGTATTGCCCAGACTAACTCCAACAAATTTTAGCAAGAGCAGTTTTGCATGTCTGTACCCAACAACGGCCGAAGCAAAAGTGAGTCTTCTTCGACTAGAGAGGCGACATAGCTCCTCACCAGTTGAATAACTGCTCGTTATCCAACTTCAATAAATGATTTCAGCGTGCGCCAAAACGATCTCCCTAAGTAAAAGACAAGGGTATGTATGCCGCATAAGAACAAAGAATATTTTCTGATTCTATGCACTTTATAGCCTCTTTAATGTTTAAGCACAACACACATGGGTTTTGTTCTGAAAATAAAGCACATTTCCAACTGCAGATAACTATGACCTAATCATCTATAGTATATTCAAAACACAAACAGTCCGGCTGACTATAGGTAATATGGCTCATAAAAACCAAGATCACACAATATAAAACACTATAATGAAAGCAATTTAAATGTGGGAACTAATCCAGGTTTTAGCAAGTGGTAAATACCATGACGTGTGAATTACAATTATAATAACACTTCCTCACATACGAAAGACTATCTTAAAACACAAAATTGGAGATATTAAAACTACAAAAAAATGTAAATGAATAAGTGAACAATTAAGAGTTTTTCACAGTATGCAAACCAAACCAACATACTGTACTGTAAATACATGCATTAGAGTTTTGGTTAATAAGCAATAAAGCAGTACACTTGTTAAAAAAATTAATTAAGTTAGGTAAATGTTTTTCTTAACTATTATACAATTGGACATGAATATACCATCATTCATATAAAACACATTGCAAACTTTCAATTTCTTGACAAAATAAAGTTGATTAACTTTAGAGGTGGGTAATCTGTGAAACCGCACTTTCAAAAATTATTCTTTCATTTACTAGATAAGGCCATTGGTATAGGCAATCAAATACCTTTCCGTGGCCAAGCAAGCTTTGTGATGCAACTGAAAAAGTGGAAAAGCACAAAGGAATTAAGTCACTCCAACTAGGGTTATCTAATCTACACCATGAGTTACGCTAGGCAGCCAAATTAACCCTTTTACCCCCAGGCTCTTTGGAAATTTCCAACCCTTAACCACCAAGGGGTTATTTTTTCCCAGCACATTTTGCAGTATATATATTTTTTTAAATTGCTCTAACAGCCTTAATTTTTGTCATAGAGAGGTCAGGTTGGTCTCATTCTCTTGGAAAATGCCTGAATTTTTTTCAAAAAATTATCTAAAATATGAAAAAAAAAAATTTTTATAGCATTTTTTGGCAAGGACGTACCGGTACGTCCATGGGGGTAAAGGGATGGGTTTTGTGAAACGTACCAGTACGTCCTTTGGGGGTAAAAGGGTTAATGATAAAACTAATAGATACCATATTTTTATATGGTTAGCTAATGGCAATAACTTAAAATTTGCTCTGCACATCTTAACAGCACTTTGGATTTTGTTTTAGAAGTATAGTATGTGAATCCACAATGAACAGGTCTTTAAGTTTATAAAGTGATATTTATTTTAATATTGTTACTCTTCTTAAGATATTTCATTTTTCCTTGTTTCCTTTCCTCACTGAGCCATTTTCCCTGTTGGAGCCCCGGGGCTTATAGCATCCTGCTTTTCCAACTAGGGATGTAGCTTAGCAAATAATAATAAGTATTTCCCCTGTTACCAGCACTAGTAAAGATTAGAATCTAGTATTCCTTGCAAAACTTACCAAGGAAGCAATGCCCTTACTCATTGGGGCAGAAAGTCTAGGTAGTCTATTTTATAATATATTACTATAATTCTAATGTAACTACAACTACATGCAGTTAAATAATAGGTAAAATTAGTTTTATACTGAAATGAACCCTATTGTCATGGTGAGGCTGGCCCTTTACAGTCAACGTTCTAGCCTTTCAGATGCGGTATTCAAAAGCTTACGGTACACATCATCGATCCCATACTCATCACTAAATACCCTTTGTTGGCTAGAAGTTGGAACCAATACTTGTCAATATCTTTTAACATCTTAACACTCAATTGGGAATTACCATGAGAATTTTATGGTAAAAACAATCTCCACAATTCTTAGATTAATCAAATTTCCCTCATATTCTAACTTTGCCAGATATATTTAAAGTCATTTCATCAATGAAATTAGTTGTAGACAAGATAATGAATTTTCCAATTCACAAAAGTCCATGATGTTGGTTTAATTCACTTTGATTGGGGATTTAAAAATAATCTCAACAGTATTAAAATAATTGTTTCTACCTTTCTTCATACAATATTTTACATAGTTCCTTCATTAGAACTATTATATTACAGGAAATATTAAGTAAATTTTGAAAGATTCTGACCATTTATAGGTTGAAATTAAAATACGCCCCACATGCATTTAGCCATGGTTTTAATCTGTCTTGGGTTAGAGATCTCTTGCTTGAGGGTACACTAGAGCACACTATGCTATCTTGTTTCTCTTCCTTTTGTTATTTGGAAGTTATTGTCCTCTTATTATTTTCAAGTTTTTATTGTTTATATAAGAAAGATTTATTCTGTAATTATTTTTCTTAAACTTCTCTTGTATTTTTTCCTTTCTTCACTGGGCTATTATCCCTGTTGGAGCCCTTGGGCTTATAGCATCCCGCTTTTCCAACTACGGTTGTAGGTTAGCAAGTAATAATAATAATAATTATAATAATATAAATGGACATAATTATGATATAACTTTGCCCAAGTACTGTTATGATGGTAGGATATTAGACAAGTAAGAACACAGTATCCTAGGTAGCCTATATTCAACTACGGAAAGCAGGGGGCATTAGCGAGGTTTCGAGGTTTATTGGCAATGGCATGTGGGTATAGATTCACTCTAGTTAACCTAGAGGTGATAAAGCTCGACTTTATAATTCTCAATAACTATAACACTCTATAACCTAGTAGCGGGCTTATTGTAAACTTCGGTACCTTATGAGGAGCCTTTGTATAACAGACACGAAAACTTCCCCACCTAACCTAACATACAAACCCGTTCTTACCTACTTACCTAACGGCCTGCAGAGCTCACCCTTAGACAGCTGTATCTTAGCGATGGGACTGGAAATAGGGAGGATATGGGGTATGGCCGTCATCATGCATACGACCCCCTATGAAAAGTACCTATGGAGCCTATGTATATCAGCGGCCAGTTCCTAACGCGTTCATTAAAAATGGACATTAACTAACCTAAACTTTCCACCCTAACCGGAGCCTTTGTAGGGTGACGGCCAAATCCCGTAGAAAACGGGAATATTCTGAACTATGGCCGTCGTTCTAAAATCGATTTTGGCGGGAGAAGCTAACTTAAAAAAACCCACCTAACCTATGCTAAAGGCCGTATCCTTACCCACGGGGGCTGCGCCCCCCCCCGGACCCCCCTTACACAACATATTTAAGATCTGTAGACCATTTCCAAACGTTTTTATTCTATACAAGATAACAGTCGGAGCGATAATAAGCACATTAGGACGCTTGGCCGTAGCGCTACAAACTACCCCCCTAACCTACAAGCCGTGTCCTTACCTACTTACCTAACGGGGGGTATTAACAGACCCCTTACACTGCCTTATTCTAAGTTAGGCATAATAATACAGTACAATAATACCGGCCGCTATCATACATACACCCCCATAAGTATTGCATCTATAAGCTACCAATTTTTCTCTCTAGTATTAATAAAAGTCAGCAATATGCGTGGTAGGATACCTATGGGGTAGACCTCTATAAAGGTTGATATAGACCATTTATTACGTCATTTAACTATTACAACTTTGAATTTTAACTTCATCGTGAGTATTAGATATCTATTGTTACGATTACACTTCATTTACTTAAATCTATAACAGCAGGCAATAAAAATAAAGTAAACTTACCAGAAAATACAACTAATGTTGTGATGAAAACACAGAGGACCTTCTTCTTCCTCTTTCAATCTTGAATAGAAACTTTGGGTTACAAGAATATAAAAAGTCAGGTATGGCGATGAGAGAAGTCAAGAGATGTACGAAAGAGGACATAAAGAAGAGAACAAGAGAATGGGACACAAGCAAATGGAAGAGTGAAATGGAGTGTAAGGAGAGTTTAATTTTGTATAAAAACTGGAAAAGTGAAATCAAGGAGGAGGAAGTGTATGACAATACATTTTCGTCAATTTTATTATTCAGAGCAAGGACAAACTCATTGGGCTTGAATATAAGAAACAGACACCAAGATGGAAATATAAACTGTGTATTCTGTGATGTAGAAGAAAATGCTAACCACTTTATATTATATTGTCCACAGTTTAGTGATATAAGAATAAAAGCAATTGAGCTTCAACAACCATACGAAGAAGATAGTGCACAAACAGTTGGAAAATTCCTTTTTTGTGAAGAGAATATTGAAAATAAGAAAAGTATACTACAACAAATGTGGATGAAAAGAGAAAAACTAGTGAAAATAAGGAACACACAAAACTAAAAGATACAGAGGCGCCGTTGTAAAGGCTATGCCTCACCCCAGAACCTGAACCTGAACCTGAACCTGAAGTAGAAATATTTTACTAATACATATTTGAAAAAAATATCAAATCTACGTCACTTACTTTGATATTAATTTCAGTATATAAAAGGTACAAATTACTTTCGATAAGGGATGAAAAAAAAACTCGCTATAAAATAGCAGTAAAATTTAATTCATATGAATTTGAGAATGAGAACAAATGACTTTCGATAAGGGATACAACACTTGTTATAAGGTAGTAATAAAATATAATTCATAAGAATTTGAGAACGAGAACAAATTATTTTCGATAAGGGATAAAAAACGCAATAAAATAGTGTTAGAATTTAATTCATAAGAATTTGAGAACTTGAGAATGAGAAACATTACTGACTTTGAACACCTGACTGTGACACTCGACTCGAGCTGAACCAAATAGTAAACACCGGTAGTTTGATAAGTTTTTATTTTAATTAATGATACATTGTCAATCAGATACAATTAACCTGCATATTAGAGTAGAATAAAAATGGTAAGACAGCATTTACTAATCAATATTACGTTAATAAAGTAGATTTAGGTTTAACTCTTAGGTATGTCATGATCTTGGGTCACGATCTTGGGTCACGGTTGTTAGTATCCCAATTGAAGGATTCTTAAGACGATAAAATGTATATGGCGACATTTTTCAAGTTATAAAGACATTTAAACCAATGTTTATTATGGTAGGAAACATTTCATTCATGAAATAAACCGAGATATGGGTATTACCTATCTATAGGTTCCCACCTAACCTAATCTAGGACGCCGGTGTGACGGTCTGAACGATCCCCCGGTCTCAGAATTCTCCTTGATAATCTGCGCATGTGCGAACATTACCGTTTGCCAGTGCATACGAGGTTGATGTTTTATTTTCTTGTAATATTAGCGTGCGCAGCTCAACATTACCGCTTGTCAGTACATACGAGCTTGATGTTTTATTTTCATGCGAGCGAAGCGAGCTAATGGCGGAAAAGAACCATTATACAATGTCAAGGAGAATTCTGAGACCGGGGGATTGTTCAGACCGTCACACCGGGCCATACCTGCAGGACTTGGCGTCTTCACCTTACCTTAACCTAAGCTAGACCTAATGTCTGTGTTATTGTTCACCTTGACTTACCTTCACCTAATGTAGGCCTTGTGCCTGTGTTATTTTCCACCTTAACTCGTCTTAACCCAACGTAGGCCTTATGCCTCTGTTATCTTCAACCTTAACTTAGCTTAATGCAACATAGGCCTTATGCCCATCTTATTTTCCACTTTAACTTAGCTTAATCCAAAGTAGGCGTTATTTCTGTTATTTACCCGGTAGATTTTTATATTAGAACAATATATGGAGATTTTGTTTATCAGCGGCCAGCTCCTCCTGCGTGTATAGAAAATGGTAATTTCTTTCCATTTTCTAGTCCATTTTTCTGCAAAACCTCTACACAAAAATAACACCTAACCTAACCTACAAGCCATGCCTTTACCTATTTACCTATCTGGGGGCTGCCCCCCCTTGCAACCCACCTTACATTACCGTATTCTTAGTCGGCCGCTATCATACATACATGTGGCATACAGGTGGCCGCTATCATACATAAGCCAACAATATATTTTATGGCTTCAAAAAAACGTGATTAAGGTATAAATACATTTGTTTTTAATGTTTTTGATAATGATTTCTTGTGGAAGTCCTTAGTTTTTGAGTTAAGGTGGATCGACTACCATAATTGGATAACTATGGTTTTGTGCTAGATATCCTCATTAATTATGTTTGAAGCGCCTTAAAATATACCTTTTACTTATTTAATTGCATGATATTTCCATTAACGATTTTAAACGTTGTTTCCACCAGTCATCTCTGTAAAAAACCAGTCATCATATTAAAACAGTCACTGTAATCGAAATCGAGTACAGTAATAGTAATGAAACACGGTCAAAACAGTGGAACTTTCGCTTACCAGGACTTCCGGGTGCATAGCCCTTTTACCCCCAAGATAAGGTTAAATTTCGAGCACATTTTGCTATATATTTTTTGGAAATTGCTCTAACAGCCTTAATTTTTGTCATAGAGAGGTCAGGTTGGTCTCATTCTTTTGGAAAATGCCTGAAGTTTCTCGTAAAGTTATCGAAAATATGCAAAAACATGTAAATAACAGTGTTTTGCAAGAACGTATCGGTACGTCCTCTGGGGGCGAAAGGGATAGGAAATGTGACTTTCCATTTCATTTTATGTGGAGTCCTTAACAGTGTTCATTGTATTACAAAATACTCCCTTGTGACCTAGTATGCTCGCTTCGATCGCGATTAAATATTATCTCGTTGCTCTTATGTTCTGGCAAGTGGAGCATGTTTCGCTGCACACGATAGCCCTTTGAGGTAGTATAATGGGGTTAATTATCAATTATACAAACTTAGAATTTGATTACCTAAGTTGTTATTACCTAGCAATTCATAGTTCTGGATTTAAATGAATGCACTAGTAATGATTTATTGAAGTATGTTGATTAAAATCATTCTGGGAAAGTTGTGTTAATGTAAAATAAAACCATTTTCCTAATCAGCTTCTCCTCAGAAACTTGGTTTGTTCCGTAACCGAAATACAAACCACGCTATTTACAAAGGGTTATTACTTTTAGCGTAGCTGAAATGGCGAGCCATTAGAATTTAACGAGGGTGTATTACCCCCCGCGCTAGTTAGCGGGGGGGTAGGGGAGTGGTAGCTAGCTACCCCTCCTCCCCCTCACACACATGTGAATACAGTGAACCCTCGTTTATCGCGGTAGATAGGTTCCAGTCGCGGCCGCGATAGGTGAAAATCCGCGAAGTAGTGACACCATATTTACCTATTTATTCAACATGTATATTCAGACTTTTAAAACCTTCCCTTGTACGTAGTACTGTTAACAAACTACCCTTTAATGTACAGAACACTTAATGCATGTACTACAGTACCCTAAACTAAAACAGGCACAAATATTAAAGGTGATTTTATATCATGCATTTCCTAAACATGCTAAAAAGCACGATAAAAAATGGCAACCAATGTTTTGTTTACATTTATCTCTGATCATAATGTAGAAACAAACTGGAGGTAGAGCTTTGCTTATTACCCAGACATATTTCCCATACTTTTCCCTTAGAACTACATCACATCTTCCTACTTTAGATATATAGATATATGTATATATATATATATATATATATATATATATATATATATATATATATATATATATATATATATATATATATATATATATATATATATGTGTGTGTGTGTGTGTATATATATATATATATATATGTATATTTATATGTATACACATATACATACCTACATATATACATAAATACATGCATACATATATATATATATATATATATATATATATATATATATATATATATATATATATATATATATTACTGTATATATATATGGGTTATGGAAAAAATCCGCGAAGTGGTGAATCCGCGATGGTCGAACCGCGAAGTAGCGAGGGTTCACTGTACTCACTTTCACTTTTGGCTCGGACTGTGACAGACGTCTCTGTCTTGGTCCTCGCTTGGCAGCCATTGTCTGTTTTGTCTTTACTTAATCGCTTACTTTTCTTTTACTCAATATATATGTAAACATGTTTTCATGTTTGTATATATATTTGAGTATAGAAATAAGTAAGTTTCCTTTTCAGATGTGTGTGTGTAGTGTACGATATCTACGTGGAGGCCTCGGCAGTTAGGCCACCACGGCGTATTTTATGGGTGGCGATCGAGTTTGACTTATGTCTCTCTCTCTCTCTTGAGGTCGTTCACCCTTTTACTACGTGTTACTACGCCCTTGTAGCCTAGCTTCCTTTCCGTGTGGGGGGTTGCTACGCGTACGTTTGTATCAATTAGTTATGAATCTAATTGTAGTTGTTTTTTTCAGCTTGTAGAACGATTCCTTTCGGGGTTTTCGTTCTTTCTTTAGTGTTCATTCATTTTTTAATTACATAATTACATAGTTACATAATTATAATTGTTATAATTCTGTTTTGGTTACAGCTCTCCTTCCGCGAGTGTAAGTGGTTGTGAGGGCACGTGCCTGTTGTGTAATTCTTGTTCCTTTCCCTCGGGATTCCTCTTCGGAGCCTTCCCGGGGGAATGAATGTGTACTAATATTATTTGTTTTATTTTTTTACAGTTACCGATCTAGTTCGTTTCTGTAATATAGCAACGGTGTGAGCTGTCTGGTTGAGTCCTGGGGATTCGGCTGTTGCTGCCTCCCCCCTTGTATTTTCGTCAGGGGCGTGTCTCCTTCTACTGGTAGTACTCCCGTGTCGACGGACAGCTCTCCAGTTCATTTTAGAACAGTCAGGAGGCTTGCCTCCTTGGGCGGATAACTTTCCTTCCGAGGGAAGTTATTCCTGTCCAGGCTTGAGTTTTTCCCCTTTTGGGGGGTTCTTCTCTTGCCTTTTTTTCGTGCGACTATGCTCTTGGTGCTGAGCGGTCGCACCTGCAGTTTCGCTCAAGGGGCTGGGCAACTGCAGGAGCTCCTCTTCGGAGGATTGCTCCTTTTAGGTCACTGGCTGACCAGTCTCTTCCTCGAAGTGTTTCTCTTTCGTTCGCGAGAGAGTACACTCATAGAGACTCCTCTTCGGAGGTTTCTTCTGTTGCTGTTGGCCTCCCTCGCCGTAAGGCCCTCCGTCCGCCTCGTCGTAAGGGCCTCTCATCTCCCTATAAGGGTGCTTGAGGCGCCCTTTTGGATCTCCGTTTGCAACCTACACTCCTTTTTTCTCGATCTTCCGCCTTGGTGCAGATGGACAGCAGTCTGATCTCGTCTTCCGACGGGCAACGGTCTTCCCGACAGACAACGGTCTGCCCGACGGACAGCGGTCTTCCGACGGACATCAGTC
The DNA here is from genome assembly GCF_036898095.1 of Palaemon carinicauda. NCBI lineage: Eukaryota > Metazoa > Arthropoda > Malacostraca > Decapoda > Palaemonidae > Palaemon > Palaemon carinicauda. The sequence continues at coordinate 121,225,215 of NC_090745.1, read as the reverse complement.
TCCCGGCGGACAACGATTCCTTCGGGGCAAAGGGTTGCCCCCACGGGGGTTCTTCCCTTGCGTGTCAGGGTTTCCCTGCGCGCCCTTCTGCTCATCAGCGCTCTCCTGTTCGTCAGCGCTTTCAAGATGATCTTCCCTGCGGTTCCTGTTGGTTCCTGTTACGCGCCCTGTGCGCCCACGTTCGCCCTCGCGATCTAGAACTTCGGTTCAGGTCGGGGTCAAGGACTTCTTCTTTGCGCAGGCTTCCACGCGTAGCCTTCTGCTCGTCAGCGATCATCAGCTCGCCAGCGATCATCAGCTCGCCAGCGATCATCAGCTCGCCAGCGATCATCAGCTCGCCAGCGATCATCAGCTCGTCAGCGATCATCAGCTCGCCAGCGATCTCCGGATCGCCCACGTGTGTTACAGCTGGCACGCCAACGTTCTCCAACACTTCTGAAGGAACATGGTTCGCCAGCTACTAGCTCACCTGCGCATGCTGATCGCCATCGCACGACCCTCAACTGCGGATGCTGATCACCATCGCACGACCCTCAACTGCGGTTGCTGATCGCCATCGCGCGACCCTCAACTGCGGATGCTGATCGCCATCGCGCGACCCTCAACTGCAGATGCTGATTACGCATGCTGCTCCTCATCGCACAACCCTGAACGATCGCCCTCCTGCGGATGCTGATCACCATCGCACCCTTTCACGCGATCATTCACCTGCGCATGCTGCTCGCCATCGCACAACCCTGCACGATTGCCCGCTTACGCATGCTGCTCCTCATCGCACAACCCTGAACGATCGCCCTCCTGCGGATGCTGATCACCATCGCACCCTTTCACGCGATCATTCACCTGCGCATGCTGCTCGCCATCGCACAACCCTGCACGATTGCCTGCTTACGCATGCTGCTCCTCATCGCACAACCCTGAACGATCGCCCTCCTGCGGATGCTGATCACCATCGCACCTTTTCACGCGATCATTCACCTGCGCATGCTGCTCGCCATCGCACAACCCTGCACGATTGCCCGCTTACGCATGCTGCTCCTCATCGCACAACCCTGAACGATCGCCCTCCTGCGGATGCTGATCACCATCGCACCCTTTCACGCGATCATTCACCTGCGCATGCTGCTCGCCATCGCACAACCCTGCACGATTGCCTGCTTACGCATGCTGCTCCTCATCGCACAACCCTGAACGATCGCCCTCCTGCGGATGCTGATCACCATCGCACCTTTTCACGCGATCATTCACCTGCGCATGCTGCTCGCCATCGCACAACCCTGCACGATTGCCCGCTTACGCATGCTGCTCCTCATCGCACAACCCTGAACGATCGCCCTCCTGCGGATGCTGATCACCATCGCACCCTTTCACGCGATCATTCACCTGCGCATGCTGCTCGCCATCGCACAACCCTGCACGATCGCCCGCTTACGCATGCTGCTCCTCATCGCACAACCCTGAACGATCGCCCTCCTGCGGATGCTGATCACCATCGCACCCTTTCACGCGATCATTCACCTACACATGCTGCTCGCCATCGCTTACCATCACGCGGTCATTATCGCCAGCGATCTTCTTCACCTACGCGGCAGCACGATCCCTCGCCGTCACGCCATCGCTTGCGTTCGTCGCCTCGGACACGTGTTCATTTACCTGCCCACTCGCTTGCGCGATCGCTCGCCTGCGCACCCGCGCGATCGCTCGCCTGCGCGCCCGCGCGATCGCTCGCCTGCGCGCCCGCGCGATCGCTCGCCTGCGCGCCCGCGCGATCGCTCGCCCGCGCGCCCGCTCGCCTGCGCGCCCGCGCGACCATTCGCCTTTGCGCGACTGTTCGCCTTTGCGCAACCGTTCGCCCTCGCGCGACCATACTTCGCGGCGAATTCCACAGCCGGTGGTAGCAGCAGGGACGCATGCTCCTAGATGGCACTCGGGATCACCTCCATCCAAGCACAGGTTGGTAGTGCAGGACGAAGACAGGTCAGTACAGCATTCTTCCCCACCTTCTTTTCAGGCAGGTACCGTCGGGTCCACTCCAAAGGATCGCCCGATCCCTTTCACCTTAGCGAGGATTTCGGACTCTGTGTCCTTGGAGCAGCAGACATGGTTTGGTCCGCTGGCACGGGCGTTAATGAGGGTTATGAAACCAGTACTCGCCGGCCAGGGTAACAAACCAGCGGCTGTCTCTCCTACGCTGAAGAGAAAGAGAGGAGTGGACTTCGTGGTGACTTCCCCCAGGGCGAAGTTGGTTCCCAAGAGGTTGGTCTCGAGGGTCCCCTCTCCTGTACGAGTACTCTCTCCTTCTCCTGCCCTGGAAGGATTTTTGGCGGGGGGGCTTTCCGTTCAAGATTTCTCCATCGGACAAGGGGTGACTGCTTACCTCTTCCTCTGGGAGCTTACCAGGTTCTTTCCCTCCTCGGTTACGGCCCGAGGTTTGGTTCAAGGAAGCTAAAGGAAGATCAAGGGTACTTTCCTCCTCTCGAGCTCAGACACCTTGGCCTTTCGTCGTTAAGTATCTACTTGCGGACAAGCTCGATGTTGTACCATCTGGACGCGCTGACTGAAGGCTTCCTTCGGGTGTCTCATCTGTGGAGGTCGACGACCTCAGACACCCTTCCATCCTTGAGAAGAGTTTTGTCTGTGCCCAAGGACAGAGACTTAGACAGCTGCTGTGCGGAGTAAATCGACTTCCGGTTTCACTCCTCCAAGGCGCTTTCTTCCAGACTCTGCAGGGCTCCAGCGCCCTTTTCTTTCAACCACGTCGGCCTAAGTTATCGGCTACGACAACTGGGACAAGGTGTCCAATTGCAGTTTCCTCCTGTCAGGAACAGATGGCACGGGAGATTCCCCCGGGGGGGCATAGGCCTAAAAGGAGTTCACGAACTCTAGGATTGCAGGTTTTTTCGCTGGGAGGATGCTTAAGGTTACTCATCCGAATGACAGCTTCCCGATGCCCATTCCCGCACAATCTCTGTGGGTAGCCAAGGATATCGCGCCTGCTGTCTCTGTCAGCGAATTCAGTGTCTCTGAACCTCTATGCCATAGCGTCAGCAGAGTTGCCCGGTTGGGCAGAATGATCCATACCTTAGGCGAAGGTCTTCCTTAGGATCATCGACGGCTTCACCCCCGGTCCCCTCAGTCGATCCTTTCTTGTAAGGAAGGATCTGAGAGGGGATGTCCATAGTCGACCTCTCAGTCCTGATCAAGTTTGTCGAACAAACTTCGGCCAGCGTAGACCAGCAGAATCGATCAGACTGGTAACGAGGCGACAGGACTCCTTTAACCCTGGATCGGAAGGACGGGTACTTTCAGTTTCCATTCCATCCATCTTCCAGGGTGCTCGTCGAATTCAGCCTAGACTGCAAGTATTCCTGCTTATGATGCAGTGTGGCTATCCCGCCGTGGCATAGCAGGTTTGTTTCCCCAGAGAACTCTCCCTGCCTTCCTCTTGGCCGCTCAGGTGCAGGCTTCCGCCTCCTCTGCTGTTTGGAGGGCTGGTCAACTCCGGTAGGCTCGGGTTTCGACCTTCTTCAGCGCCGGGACTAGCTTCCGGAATGTGACCATGAGTGTGGGCTCATGGTATTTTGCTTGGAGCCTTCTCTTCCTCTTCCTCAACATCTGGAGTATCTGGCCATGATTTTGAGTCAACCGCCTTACCACATTGGAAACCCCGCTTCTCGTCCGTCCAGCGAGGTTAAGCAACGTCGGTACTTGGATGGGTGACCACCTGGGGACGCCAGATTCTGTTACCGCATCCTCCGAGCCTTCCTTTCGGTTGACTGTGGCAAGACTGAGGAGAGTCGCAGTACCTGTTCTCAGTCAAGCAGAGCTTTCAGCCCTACCTTGGAACGTTTCCTAGTTCTTCTTTCCTCATTGACCCGTCTATAGTCCGAACGGTCGCCTCAGGATAAGTTCCATGTGGGGCGATCCAAGTCCCGGTGGCTTCAGGCAATGTTTAACCGGACTCCCTGGCCCTATGGGACCAGCGGAACTATTAAACCTGCAATGGGTGTTGACCTATGGAGCCTCTTGATGGTAGTGGATATTCTCGTCCTTTCCCCACATTCTTGATGCGGTTCTCGGACTCGTCAAAGGAAAGGGGGGGGGGCCATGTTCCGGTCCAGGCCTATGGTCAAGACCTGAAGGATACCTCTCCATCATTCAGGCAGGCTTAAGGGCCTTAGTCTGGCCCCTCTTCAGATCCTACAGCTCCTGCCAAGTCGCCCCGTTGCGCGTCGACTTCATCCTAACCAGCAGGGGACGCATTTTCACACCTTCACATCTTGTAGTAGAGATACCGGGATGATTGAGATTCTCTCAATTCCACCATCGGCTCTCTCATTCCAGGCAGGGGAATGTCTCTCTCAGACTATCCGAGCAGAGCCTCATAGAGAGAGTGTACCTAGGGGTCTTTGACCTTGGGTAACCAGCAAGTGCTGGTCTGGGGGACCTGATCGCAACACCTTGGAACCTCAAGCTTCCACTAGTCTCACCCCCAGTCTCAGACCCCGAGACTCTGGCAAGATGCATTCCGGTGATGGTGGGACAAATTCGACGCCTGCGTCTTCCCTCCTTTTTGTCTGCGGACAATGGGTCTCAACAAAACCAGGTTGTCTGTCAACCTTTCAATGGGAGAGCTCCACTGGGACTATGCGCAGAACGGTTTCTGGACCCTCTGCTTCCCCTGACGGAACTCCCGGGAGAGCTGCTCCCACGGCGCAGACTACTCAAGCAACCACACTGCGACATCTCTCCCGAACCGGGGCATCGCTTCGGCTTCATGCCTGGAGACACTACGCTTCCTCCTCTAGAAGAGACAACCCGCTACAGTCGCGGTACGGAGGTCGCGTCATCTGCGATAGTCATCCACAGGGGTCTCCCAGGCAAAGTGAAGAGTCTAAGGTGGTGGGTGCCGTGGGAGATATACCTCTTCCCGTGAGGCCTCTTCTCCAGCAATAACGGTCTTATTGCCTTTCGGCGGGAGGAAGCTCCTTTCCGCTCTCGGCAATGAAGCCTGTCGCTCAGCCTTTCCCTGACCTTCAGGCTTAAAGGAATAACTTTTTCCTGCCCGCTGGATCTATCCTCGCTCATGCGAAGCTACGATCGTCCCTGCCCTAGTCGGAGGAAGACCTCCAACTTGGAGCATGGCTCGGACTTTTAGTCCTTTAAGAGATCTTCTCAAGACCCTTTTACGACAGGCCTCGGATTGCATTCCGCCTTGGATCTTCTGCTCACTCTGGCCACGGCCAGTGTGTAAGTAATCTTCTTGGTCTCTTACTACTCCCCCCTTTCTAAGGAAGAGGGGAAGGCAACATTCAGGCTCGCTCCTGAGTTGTTGGCTAGACTCAGAATCTGAGGGTCCCGACCCTTCGGTCCGATTCATTCAAGATTTCGAGTCTCCATTCTGTGTGTTATGTCCCAAGACCTTCTCTTTCTTGCCAGTAAGGAATCGAGAGGTTAGCGCTGGGAACAGCTGCAGTTTGGCCTCAGTTGCAGCCGATTTGGGAACACATGGAGGACATGGGGGGAGAGTCACCAGTATACCTCTTCAGCCCGGACTCGAGTACATTCATCTCGACCTGTCTTCAAACCCTCCCCCGTCACGTCGCCCTACAGCACGATGTTGGATACATCGCAACGTCCTCGCCTTCGAGTAATACTACTCTGTGACGCAGGTGCTACAAGCTGGAGTCTGGAAGCGTCTGATGACCTTCGCAGCCCGCTTCCTGCAGGGCGTGACCCACAGGAGTCTCGATACGTTTTCTATCGCTCTGTGGTGGCTACACAACAGCTGGTCTAACCTCAGGCTCCTTTTTGGACAGGTAGCAGAAGGTTGAGGGCATTGTTATCAGGTTTTAGTCTGCATGAACGAAAGAAGTATGTCTGGCCCTTACTTCTTTCTTCATCATCCCCTCTACGGGGAAGCAGCATCCTGGTCTCTGCATAGCTGACCTCGAACCTCTGCAGGTAAACCATGCTTCCTTGTGTTCCGAGTATTGAGTCAATACTGTCGCGTCCCCCATACCCTGACGAGGTGGTATTGGGAACGTCCTAACCCAGAGTTCCTTCTGGAACTCCAGGTCAACTGCCTAAGACGGGTCACACTTCTTCCTTCACACACAAGCTTACGTAGGCCACATGGTTCCTTGCGGAGCAAGGAACTTGTGAGGTGCAGGGACTCCTTTTCTCGAGTGCGACTCACTCGGATTCTGAGTCCCCGGGTAAAGCCAAAGCCAGTATGGCTGGGGACTTTCCACCCTTCCTAAGGGATAAGTCACCCTTTGTAAATAGCGTGGTTTGTATTTCGGTTACGGAACAAATGACAAATTCGAAGATAATTTGTATTTTTCCTAACCATACAAACCTTAGCTATTTACACATATTTGCCCGCCAGCCCTGTCCCCCAAGACAAGTCCTACCTCTAAGTGAAAGTGAGTATTCACGTGTGTGTGAGGGGGAGGAGGGGTAGCTAGCTACCACTCCCCTACCCCCCCGCTAACTAGCGCGGGGGGTAATACACCCTCGTTAAATTCTAATGGCTCGCCATTTCAGCTACGCTAAAAGTAATAACCCTTTGTAAATAGCTAAGGTTTGTATGGTTAGGAAAAATACAAATTATCTTCGAATTTGTCATTTTCGAGACAAATCTCCATTATAACTTGAAAAGTATAACTTTCTGATAGTTATTTAAAAAAATTTTCAAAAGAGTTATAAACACACCAATAACATCCATCTTCCCTATAGAAAAGATAGTGACTGTATTTTTGTTATAATCGAAACATTGAGATCCTCACAAACCAAAGCATAAGGAAGTTCAGAGTTAAAATGATGGAGCTTAGCATCTCTTTACAGTGTCAGACGATTGGTCAATATAAGGAAGTTCAGAGTTAAGATGATGGAGCTAGCATCTCTTTACAGTGTCAGACGATTGGTCAATATAAGGAAGTTCAGAGTTAAGATGATGGAGCTAGCATCTCTTTACAGTGTCAGACGATTGGTCAATATAAGGAAGTTCAGAGTTAAGATGATGGAGCTAGCATCTCTTTACAGTGTCAGACGTTTGGTCAATATAAGGAAGTTCAGAGTTAAAATGATGGAGCTAGCATCTCTTTACAGTGTCAGACGATTGGTCAATATAAGGAAGTTCAGAGTTAAAATGATGGAGCTAGCATCTCTTTACAGTGTCAGACGATTAGTCAATACAAAGTCTCGTGATAGTGAAAATGGTTCTGATTGGCCACTTGGACAGTGATTGCAAACGGATTCTGGTGTTGTAGAAAGTGGGAAATTATTGTCCAAAGGTTAAAATTGGGAATTTTTTCAATATTAAACTTAGCCGGTGATTATATAAGCTGCAGCTCTGCTGCCCGACAGAAAAACTCTACGTTCAAAATACGCCAGCGATCGCTATGCAGGTAGGGGGTGTACATCAACAGCGCCATCTGTCGAGCAGGTACTCAGTACTCAATGTAAACACAGAACCAATTTTCTCTCTGTCGTGCCACCGGCAAGACCTACTAAATTCGCTATTGCTTACTGGATTGGTTTTCACATATTTTGGTGAAGTACACATTTCTAGTTTTGAGCTTTCGCTATGCAGGTGTTTTATCTTCATCTCAAAACTTGAACTCGTTTTGGATAGATTTAATTATGGTGACAAGGAGAGTATGGACTCTCTTTCACTTTTAAATGGCCGACCCTTCCCTTAGACGGAAGTGTGTTTAGGTTTTTAGTAATTTTGCTTAACACGTTATAGATCTATATATTTTATATCTCTCCGCCTTTTTTAGGCCTCTTCGATTAACTTTCCATTTATTATAAACATATAAAAATAAATTTTTATGTTTTGTTTATATGCGACCTTTCCTGATAGTAGGCGGTCCTTACTTGGAACCGAAGTTAATCAACGTTGAGCCCGTTATATCGTATTTAGCCTTTAAAGAAATTAAAACTTTTTAAAATTTAATGTTTTATGAAAGAATTTCTTTGATAGTCTTCGTACTGTTTTCAAAGATGAACTAACGTTTAGTTTTTTAGACTACGCAGTTGTTGACGTTCAGGACGTTCAACATGCGCTCTATCGTTACGATAGAGAGAGAGTGTATCACGGTTTCACTTTGCAGTAAGAGTAAATCGATTCTGACGTTTTGTTCATTCTTTCTTAGCTTAAAATGTTTTAAATTCTAAATTAAAGGAACTTTTTATTTGGAAAACCTTTCAGTTTTTTCCTTTAGTCAAATAACATGTTTTTTTGACGATATATAATTGGGCTCTTCTCTTAGGTGCGAAATCAAGAGAGAAAGAGAGAGAGAGATAGAGACGGAGGGAGAGAGAGGAGAGAAAACGTTCCGTTCAAGCGGGTAACGTTTTTCTCGAGTTGCTCTCGTCCCTAGTCGCTGTACGGGGAGGAAGGATTAAACGTTTTTAGTTTTTTATTCTCGTCCCCAGGCTATGTGCGGTGAGAGATTGAAAACGTAGTTATATGAACTAGTGTTTAGTCTCTTTCCCAGCCACTGATTTTTTTTTATCTTAGAATATGTTTTCTGTTTTTTGCTGGTATTAATGAGCTTGCATTATACGACTGATTTCGCAATTACTACCTTTTAATGAAGGGTAGAATTGCGTGTTTCAGGTAGAAATCAGTAAAAGTTTCGATTTCAGTGAAATAAGTGCAAAACAGAAAATCGATAAAGTGATATGCGCAAAGTGTTACAGTGTTGCGTCCGAGGGTTCGTCTGTTCGTGCCTGTCGTTCACCTAGTCCGGGACCTCTTGCAAGCTCCCAAGCCCAGGGGAGAAGTAATGTCGAACGACTTATGGGTTCGAGAGGCCTTGATCAACGAACAGACGTTTTCCCTCTGTGGTTTCGGGCGTATCTACCCAAGATCGCCCCACCCACTCTAAGACGAGAGAGCCCATTTATTCCTCGTCTGCGGAAGAGGTTTCTCGTAAGAAACCATGGACCAAGGTCTCGCGGCTTATTAAGCGCAAGTCGGTCCTTTCCGCGCAAGTCCAACGTCCCAGTTGTAGCCACTGGGTCAGTTCGGACTTGCTGCAGTCTTCCGACGACTGCTCACCTCCTAAGAGAGGCAAAGCGGTACCGCATCAGGCAGTCACACCGTCTGTTGCCGCACCTGCTCCTGTAGACCCTAGTGGTCTTTGCTGCAGACCATGCAGTCTCAGTTAACGTCATTGATGCAGGACTTTCGTGCGGAGAAGGTTGACACTGCACCAACCTCTAGCCTACAACCAACCACGGTTGTGCGTCCTGTGGACGCTGAGGCGACCTTCTCCCGCACTCCAAGAGAGTCCCGCCACCCATGCGTTCCAGTGTACCCTGCCAGCCGCATGTTGACGTTCAGCGACGCACGGAATCTTCCGTTGACGTTCGCGAGGTACAACAACAGTCTAAGTTGTTTTGTTTTGATGTTGTGCGTCAACTTCCGCATTCTAGAGTTGTTTTGACTGCTCAGTCTAGACAGTCAAAGCAGTCTCGAGTGGACACTGTACGTCCTCACACACATGTTGTGGTTGACAGTTCAGTTGTTGACAGTTCACAGACTGTCAAGCAGTTACATGACGTTGCCTTCTGGTCTGCTACTTATGCACCAGTGAGAGACTCACTGAGGTAACCTAGCTTTTATCGGACAAGGTTCCTGTGGATGAGGAAGTTGCTGTTCTCCCTCCTACTGATATTCCCTTGAGGACTCTGTCAGATGGAGAGGAGCCTTAAGCTGCTTAGCCTCCTATGGACTTTAATTAAATCATGATGATTTTTTTAAGGATCTTCGTCCGGATCTTGTAACTGCTGCTCCTCGTTCGCCTAAACGTCAGAACCTACACTAGGCCTAGCTACTTCGAAGCCGTTGTTTTTAAGCTAGTGCTCTCTCGCTCTCCTAGAGAGCGTTACGTTGGCTAGGCGACTGGTTTTTGCACCAGGAGGAGTTTTTAGGGATACAGCCTTTGATTCCCTCTTAATGAGAGAATGCCTTGATGAAGTCATTAAGCTTCAGCACGGCATTTAATTCCCGTGCTGAAACTTGGTGACGGGCAAGAGGGCTCTCGAACTTGGGGAAATTGCTCCCCCAGTTCGAATCTAAATTTCTCTCTTTTACCTTTTTCTTTTTCTCAATACTACTTCAACCTTATCCTAATTTCACAAACTTTCTTTAGTCTTGCTTTCCAAACTCTATGAGAAAAATTTCCCTCATTATATGTGTGTATATATTATGTACATATATATTTATTTATTTTTTTTTCTTTTCTCCTATGGCTTGGATGTTTTCACATCCATTGTAGCCCCGGCGGGGATGTTCATACATCCTTTATTGCTGCCTGCTTTGATGAGTGGGAGGAGGTATCGCGGTTGGGAGGTGTTTGCATTCAAAGCTATATATGAGAGTATTGGATGATTTCAGCCATCCCGAAGATGGTTTGGACCTTTTTGGCGGAACTATTCTCAAGTGTTGGGTCTTCGGAATCCAGGGGGATCCAATGCTTGGGGTAGGACTCTCGGCTTTTGGCCGGAAGCCCGTCATTATAGATATGGGGAGGATGATTCCATAATTTCTTGGTCTCAGTCCTAACAGGCGGGTTCAGCTTACACCTGTGCCTCTATATCTGTTTTGATGCTATCCTTCGGGTAGGGTATGGAGTGGACCATCTGGGAAGTATACTCTCATTGTGCCGATAGTAGAGAGTGCAAATTTCCTTTCCGACGCGTGATGGCCTAACATTCTCGAGCAGGTACATCAAACTAACTCTTTTCCCTCTCTTTACTATTATGGATTCTTTAAGGAACGAACCCCCATCCCCTGGATACGCTGACTCTCCCCCGGCACTGTTGACGACCTCTGCTAATGTGATAAGGGATAGCTCTGTTGATGACCTCGGAACGGGAAAGGACCATTCTACTGATATTTCTAAATTGAGTAATTTGGGTAACACGAGGAAACTTCGAATCCTCCATGTTACACAAATTTCAATAGAAACAAATTATGATGATCTATGTAAAGCATTTGAATGCTATGGATGCATAAAAGAAATAAGGATGAAACTTGAAGCTGAAACTTGGGATTCATGGATATCTTATAGTAGTTATGACGAAGCATTTAGTGCAATAAGTAATTTGAATAATATTAAAATTAATAACTTGAATGTCGCGGCTGCTCTCTGCGATAAGGTACCAAAAGATTTAGATGTGTACAGGCCTGCCGATTGGTTGGAAAAAGGCACAGATTTAGTCATGCCCTCCCAGAGAAATCCAAAACCACCGATGTGGCTTATAGCTGAATCAAAGGGGGTTACAGGGAATTATTTTAAAATATGCAAATTGATTCAGAAAAAAGTAGGAACTATTGCACCAGGCGATATATCTCGTTTCGGAAAAAATAGTTTCCTTATCCATGCCAAATCCAGTACACAGTCGGTAATATTGTCCAATATGAAAATAAATAATGATGACATTAAGTTAGATGTCAAACCCCACCTAAATTTTAGCTACGGAAGGGGCGTAGTTTTTAACAGAGACCTATATGATTTTACAGAGGAGGAGATACTGGCCATGTGTCCATTAAATGTTTGGAAAGTTCATAAAGTCCCAGGTACATCAATGATAATCCTTACGTTCCAGGATGCTGATGTACCTTTTCATATTATTATCGAGAACGAAAGGATTAAAGTAAGACCCTTCAAGCAGAAGCCATTGCAATGCTTTAATTGTTTTAAATTTGGGCACCCGTCCAAAGTTTGCAAAAATGAGAAGATGTGTGGTATTTGCTCCAAATCTTACCATGGAGAGTGTGCACTTGGAGCCAGGTGTTCAAATTGCAGCTCGAATCACAAATCCACAGACAAGATTTGCGAGCTATATAAGTTGGAGGAAGCTGCCCTCAACAAATCAAACTTAGAACACATAAGTGTGACCCATGCCAAAAGATTATTAAATAAATCAAATACATATGCTAAGGCATTAAAATCAAACCAACCTAGCACTGCCAATAGCTCCAAAAAAAGTATACTATCTGACAAAATGTCAAATAACGAGGTAACCTTATCACCTCCTGAGGCTTTACCACGGTGTATTAACACTAGGTCATTGCCCATTGCTGTACAGCCTTCAGCCGCCATTACAAAAAGTAATACAAACCTCTCTCAGGCCATGTCCTTGCCTGATCTGATGGAGGTTCCACTTAAGACTAACTTACCTGATGCACCTGTTGTGGGAAAGGTGCAAAAACCTTGAATCCCACCATCTATTAATCGCAAAAGAGAGAGACCTCCATCTCTCTCTCCACCCTCCATTAGAAACGTTAAGGTTATGACATCAAATAAATTTGATGTTTTGTCTGTTGATGTTTCTAATGAACCAGAAGATGGACTGAATAAATCAGAAATTCAAGTTGAGGTCCACCATCCACCTCAACAAATAGATAAAAAGAATACAAAGAAAATCACCAACGTTAAACCCAACATAACAAGACCACCTCTGAAGAAACCTAATGGTAATAATGTTACATTAAAAACTGCTAATGGGAAGACCTCATCCAAGATGTCTTCCAGAAATAATCCATAGTTTTCTCCTCCATTTTGCAATGGAACTGTCAGGGTTTGAGGGCGAAATATGAAGAACTTAAGCTCCTAATTCATGAGCATTCCCCCATAATTGTATGTCTACAGGAAAGTATGCTTGATTCTAACACTCCTAGTCCTCGAGAGTATGTTAGCTATAGAACACCATATAATCAACAAGCAGGGAGCCATGGCGGAAGTCTCATGTACATTCGTCGAGATGTTCCCCAAATACCCATGTCTATACGTACAACTCTGCAGGCAGTTGTTGTACAAATTGATATAGGGAGAAAATATACAATATGCTCTCTGTACTTACCTCCAAATGATAATATTTTATATGATGATTTAGCAGAGGTCATTCAACAACTCCCTCAACCTTTTCTCTTACTGGGAGATATGAATGGTAGACATCCTTTATGGGGTGATGTTTTGGCCAACACAAGGGGCAATATTATCTCATCAATTGTGGAGAATGAGGATGTGGGACTCCTTAATACAGGAGAGCCCACACACTTCCATGTTCAGACAGGTACTTTGTCATGCATTGACCTTTCAATTGCAAGCTCTAACTGCCTTCTTGATTTTGATTGGAGGACATTAGATGATTGGCATACTAGTGATCATGCACCAATCATTATAAACACCAACAAGGGTCCGCCTTTGCAAAGATCGCCACGTTGGAATCTAGACAAGGCAGACTGGGTTAAATTTTGTTAGCTAAGTGAAATCGAAGGGAGAGCAGAGCAGTTTGAAAGTGTTGATGATGCCATAGACCTACTGAATGGAACTCTTCATACAGCAGGAGTCAATTCAATTCCCAAAACAACAGGGTTATTCAAACGACGACCAGTCCCGTGGTGGTCTTCAGAACTAACTGCACTCCACAGAGCCACAAGAAGATCTCTAACACGATTGCGTAGACGCAGAACTGATGAGAATTTAATAATGTACAAGAAATGTAGAGCACAGTTCCGTCGTGCCATGAAAGAAGCAAGGCGCCAGTCATGGATGTCTTTTGTTTCCTCTATTAACAGTAGAACACCACCATCTTCTGTGTGGAGGAAAGTAAAAAAGATAGCTGGCAAATTCACCCCCAACCCACCACCAGTGTTGAAGGTGAATGGCCAGTATGTAACTGAAGCAAATGAAGTTAGCAATGCCCTGGCTAATCATTTTTCAAATGTATCCAGCAAGTGTGAAGGAGCCCCTGGTCACCAGTATAGGAGCACTGAAGAAAAGAAAATTTTAAATTTTGCAACAAGAAGGGAAGAGTCGTATAATTCTCCTTTCACTGAAAGAGAATTTGATTCCGCACTTGCTCATTGCAACGATACAGCCCCTGGACCCGATGGAATTCCATATGCAATGATTAAACATGTACATTTTAATACAAAGCTATTTATTTTAAGCATTATTAATAGAATATGGCATGATCATAGCTACCCAAGTGTTTGGGAACTAGCCATTATTTTAGCCTTTTTAAAACCCGGTAAAGACAAGTTTTTAGCAGCAAACTATCGTCCTATTGCATTGACATCTTGTTTATGTAAAATCATGGAGAAGATGGTCAATGCAAGGCTGATATGGTACCTTGAAAAGAAAGGTATTTTATCACCGATTCAATGTGGATTCCAAAAAATGCACTCAACGACTGATGTGTTGATACGACTTGAGTCATCTATTTGTGAAGCCTTTGCTTCCAAACAGCACCATGTTACAGTATTTTTTGACCTTGAAAAGGCATATGATACCACATGGAGATATGGTATTCTTAAAACCATTCATGAATTGGGATTGAGAGGAGAGCTGCCACTATTTGTTCAGGCATTTCTTTCACGTAGAGTTTTTCAAGTGAGAGTGGGGGAAAGTCTATCAGAGAGTAAGTGCCAGGAAGAAGGAGTTCCTCAGGGTAGTGTGCTGAGTGTAACCCTTTTTGCACTAGCAATTAATGGGATATCCTCAGCCATTCCCCAGGATGTTCTCTCAACATTATTTGTGGATGATCTCTCAATATCATTTGCTGGCACTAGAATGGCAATGGTTGAGAGAAAAATCCAACTCTCTATTGATAAAATTATCCAGTGGGCTGACATGAATGGATTTAAGTTCTCGACAAGTAAAACTACCATTGTCCATTTTTGTCGTATCCGGGGAGTACATCCAGACCCGGATATATACATTAAAGGTCAACGGATACCATGTGTATCGGAAACCAAATTTTTAGGTTTGATATTTGACTGTAGACTTACATGGGTTTCTCACCTAAAAGCGCTAAAAGCTAAATGTGTTGAAGCTCTGAATATCTTAAAAGTATTGTCCCATACATCATGGGGGGCAGACCGCAATACTATTTTAAAATTATACAAGGCCTTGATTTTTTCCAAAATTAGTTATGGTTGTGAGGTATATTCTTCAGCCACCCCAAGCCGGTTAAAAATATTAGACTCGATACATCATGCAGGTATTAGATTATCTACTGGAGCTTTTAAAACCTCGCCTATCCCAAGTCTCCTTGTTGATGCTGGAGAGTTACCTCTAGACCTTTACCGAATGTCTTCCATTCTTCGGTATTGGTTTAGATTGCAAAGACTCCCTAGCTCTCTAGCCTTTCAGACTGCAAGCCTTGTAAGACACGCATCATACTTTGAGTTGCACCCAAAATCTCCTCAACCTTATGGCTTTCGGGTGAAACGATTTTTAAGTAGTCTGGATATAATTAGAAATAAGGTACAGTACTTCCATTCAAGGTATCATCAACACCTCCATGGAAATTACCTGACATATCATTTTGTAAATACTTTATTGGAGTTAAGAAGAATATGACTGACTTAGAATCCAGGTCTCTTTTTATGGAACATGTCGAAGAACATAGGGAATCAACTTTTATATATACTGATGGCTCCAAATCTGATGCTGGCGTTGGATTTGGAGTACATAGTAATGATTTTAATTGTAGAGGTGCACTTCCTCTAACAGCTTCCATATTTACTGCCGAACTGTATGGCATATTAACCGCTATTGAGAAAATAGCTTTGGAAAAGGAGGGTAATTTTACAGTTTTTAGTGATGCAAGGAGTGTTCTTCAAGCTTTAGAAGTTTTTAATTCTAGTAACCCTCTAGTTTTAAAGATTTTAGAATGGCTTTTTATTATTGGACGGAAAGGTATAACTGTTCGATTTTGTTGGGTTCCAGCACATGTAGGTGTGTCTGGGAATGAGAAGGCAGATTTACTGGCGAAGAATGCGGCATCCGAGTTGTTACCAAGGAGGTATCCCATTCCATGTAACGATCTCCTACCTTACATCAAGAAATGGGTTTGTGATAAATGGCAACAGCACTGGGACAGTCAAGACGGCAATAAAATGAGGGAAGTAACAAATATCATATCACCTTGGAGGTATAACATGATTCCCCGAAAATGGGAGACGACTCTTTGTCGTCTCCGTATTGGTCACACATGGTTGACACACGAGTTTCTGCTGAAGGGCCAACACCAACCGTATTGCGAGGACTGCTTAGTACCTTTAACAGTGAGGCATTTGTTGACCGAATGCCCTAATTTTACTAACTTAAGAAATAGATATCTGTTTGAGGCTCAAGGTGAGGATGGCAGGTTTATCCTTGCCAAGATTCTTGGACATGATGTGTCTTACTATGCGAGCGGAATTTTTAGATTTATTTCAGAAGCAGGTCTTCTGAAAACTATTTAACTATTTTAATGACTTCTTAATTTTTATGGTTTTAATCGAATTCTCTTTTAATTTTCATATACAGTAAATGATATCGGCGTCAATGACCTTAGATGTCAGGATGCCAGAAAACTTTCAATCAATCAATCAATCAACAGCCTTTGATTTCCCTTCTTTTAAACTGGCTTATAGAGCGAGAGTCTGATATGACACGAGAGAAGTTCTCGGCTTGGGAGTTCATGCCTCTGGTAGACTCGCCCTGGCGCCTAGCCAGGAGACGCTCCAAGTTGTTTACAGGTCAACTTCTCAGCTTTTGTCAAGCCTTTGAAGTTTTGCTGTACTATTATGTCACACATAACAAGGCTTTCAGGGATGGTAAACGGTTCCGCCTCAGTCGCTAACCCCGTCTGTTGCCACACCTGCTCCCGTAGACCCTAAATGGGCTTTGCTGCAAGCCATGCAGTCCAAGCTTGCGTCCTTGATAGAGGACTTAAATGCGGAGAAGAACCTTCTGGCCAACAACCTTCCAACCGGTCGGTTGTGCGCCCTGTTGACGCTGAGGTAACCTACTCGCGTCTGCCAGTTGAGGTGGTTCCTCCTTCTGGCCAACAACCTTCCAACCGGTCGGTTGTGCGCCCTGTTGACGCTGAGGTAACCTACTCGCGTCTGCCAGTTGAGGTGGTTCCTCCTTCTGGCCAACAACCTTCCAACCGGTCGGTTGTGCGCCCTGTTGACGCTGAGGTAACCTACTCGCGTCTGCCAGTTGAGGTGGTTCCTCCACCGATGCGACCCAGTGTGGGTTGCCAGTCGCACGTTGACGTTAAGCGACGCTCGGAGGTGGTTGTTGACGTTCAGGACGTTCAACAACCAGCAGAGGTGACTTGTTGTGACGCAGTGCGTCAACCTCAGCAACCCGGTAGGGTGTTGACTGCACAACCCAGACGGTCTAGACAGTTTCGGGTTGACGCTGTACTTCCTCGCGCACCCATGGTTGTTGACAGTTCACAGACTGTGCAGCAGTTCCATGATATTGCGTCCGGGTCCGTCATGCATCCACCAGTGCGACCGGATTCAGCGAGTCAGACGTTGCCCACTCCGTTGCCGTTTCCTCATCAGTTTCGGATGAGGAACCCTCTGATGAGGACGTTGCTGAACAAGACGATCAGCCCCCAGCCCTGCTATCCATCCAGAAGATGCTGAAGAAGGAACGCTGCTCAGTCAGGCTGTGGATGAGTCTGGTAGGGACACTGTCATCCGTGGATCAATTTGTGCCACTAGGAAGACTACACCTCCGTCCTCTTCTATACCATATAGCTTTTCACTGGAAAAAGGACAAGACGCTAGAAGCGGTCTCGATCCCGGTTTCCGGAAAGATAAAGTCTTGTCTGACTTGGTGAAAGGACTATATCAACCTTAGAGAGGGTCTTCCCCTAACTGTTCAGACTCCCAACCACGTTCTCTTCTCGGACGCATCGGACGTAGGCTGGGGTGCGACATTAGACGGTCGGGAATGCTCGGGATTATGGAACTCGAGTCAAAGGACAATGCATTTCAATTGCAAGGAGCTTCTGGCAGTACGTCTGACCTGGAAAAGCTTCAGGTCTCTCCTTCAAGGCAAAGTGGTGGAGGTGAACTCGGACAACACCACGGCTTTGGCGTACATCTCCAAGCAAGGAGGGACCTACTCTCTGACGTTGTACGAGATCGCAAGGGACCTCCTCACGTGGTCAAAAGGTCTAGACATATCACTAGTAACGAGGTTCATCCAAGGCAACTTGAATGTCATGGCAGATTGTCTCAGTCGGAAGGGACAAATAATTCCAACAGAATGGACCCTCCACAAGGATGTATGCAAGAGACTTTGGGCCACCTGGGGCCAGCCAACCATAGATCTCTTCGCAACCTCGATGACCAAGAGGCTCCCAATATTTTGCTCACCAATCCCGGACCCAGCAGCAGTTCATATAGATGCCTTTCTACTAGATTGGTCACATCTAGATCTATATGCATTCCCTCCGTTCAAGATTGTCAACAAGGTACTGCAGAAGTTCGCCTCTCACGAAGGGACAAGGTTGACGCTAGTTGCTTCCCTCTGGCCCGCGAGAGAATGGTTCACCGAGGTACTTCGATGGCTAGTAGACGTTCCCAGAACACTTCCCCTAAGGGTGGACCTTCTACGTCAGCCACGCGTAAAGAAGGTACACCAAGGCCTCCACGCTCTTCGTCTGACTGCCTTCAGACTATCGAAAGACTCTCGAGAGCTAGAGACTTTTCGAAGGAGGCAGCCAGAGCGATTGCTAGAGCAAGGAGAACATCCACCCTTAGAGTCTACCAATCGAAGTGGGAAATCTTCCGAAACTGGTGCAAGTCAGTATCCGTATCCTCGACCAGTACCCCTGTAACTCAAATAGCTGACTTCCTCTTATATCTGAGGAAAGAACGATCTCTTTCAGCTCCCGCTATCAAGGGTTACAGAAGCATGTTGGCATCAGTCTTCCGTCACAGAGGCTTAGATCTTTCCAACATAAAGATCTACAGGACCTCCTTAAGTCTTTTGAGACCACGAAGGAGCGTCGTTTGGTTACACCTGGTTGGAATTTAGACGTGGTACTAAGATTCCTTATGTCAGACAGGTTCGAACCGCTACAATCAGCCTCCCTGAAAGATCTCACCTTAAAGACACTTTTCCTGGTATGCTTAGCCACAGCTAAAAGAGTCAGTGAGATTCATGCCTTCAGCAAGAACATCGGATTCTCATCCGAAATGGCTACATGTTCTACAACTTGGTTTTCTAGCCAAAACGAGCTGCCTTCTCGGCCTTGGCCAATATCGTTCGATATTCCAAACTTATCGTATGGTTGGAAATGAACTAGAAAGAGTCTTATGTCCTGTAAGAGCTCTTAAGTTCTATTTAAAACGAACTAAACCTTTACGAGGCCCGTCTGAAGCTTTATGGTGTTCAGTTAAGAAACCATCTTTGCCTATGTCAAAGAATGCTTTATCCTATTTTATCAGACTGTTAATACGAGAAGCTCATTCCCATCTGAATGAGGAAGACCAAGCTTTGCTGAAGGTAAGGACACACGAAGTAGAGCTGTCGCAACTTCCGTGGCCTTTAAACAAAATAGATCTCTGCAAAGTATAATCAATGCAACCTATTGGAAAAGCAAGTCAGTGTTCGCGTCTTTTTATCTTAAGAATGTCCAGTCTCTTTACGAGAACTGCTACACTCTGGGACCATTCGTAGCAACGAGTGCAGTAGTGGGTGAGGGCTCAACCACTACAATTCCCTAATTCCATAACCTTTTTAATCTTTCTCTTGAAATGTTTTATTATTGTTTTTGGGTTGTCCGGAAGGCTAAGAAGCCTTTCGCATCCTACTTGATTTGGCGGGTGGTCAAAGTCATTTCTTGAGAAGCGCCTAGATTAGAGGTTTTGATGAGGTCCTGTTGTATGGGTTGCAACCCTTGATACTTCAGATCCTAGGGGTCGCTCAGCATCCTAAGAGGATCGCGAGGCTCCGTAAGGAAGACGTACTTAAAAAGGCAGAGTAATTGTTCAAGTCGACTTCCTTACCAGGTACTTATTTATTTTGTTTGTTATTTTGAATAACTGCTAAAATGAAATACAAAATACTTAGCTCATAATAATGTAAACAAGTAATGCTGGTCTCTACCCACCCCCCTGGGTGTGAATCAGCTTATATAATCACCGGCTAAGTTTAATATTGAAAAATGTTATTTTTATTAATAAAATAAATTTTTGAATATACTTACCCGGTGATTATATATTAAAGGACCCTCCCTTCCTCCCCAATAGAGACCCAGTGGACCGAGGAGAAAATTGGTTCTGTGTTTACATTGAGTACTGAGTACCTGCTCGACAGATGGCGCTGTTGATGTACACCCCCTACCTGCATAGCGATCGCTGGCGTATTTTGAACGTAGAGTTTTTCTGTCGGGCAGCAGAGCTGCAGCTTATATAATCACCGGGTAAGTATATTTAAAAATTTATTTTATTAATAAAAATAACATTTTTCATTAAGTTATGAACTTGGGCTATTATTTGTTTCCAACCGTAGGATATGGTGTTCAAAATACAGTAGTATGTTTGAATGAGTTCCAATCTCTTAACCCTTTTACCTCCAGGCAATGTGGACCTTTCCAACCCTTAACCCCCAGGGGTTACTTTTTTCTAAGCACATTTTGCAGTATATTTTTTTTAAAATTGCTCTAACAGCCTTAATTTTTGTCATAGAGAGGTCAGGTTGGTCCCATTCTCTTGGAAAATGCCTGAAGTTTATCAAAAAATTATCAAAAATATGCAAAAAAAAAATGTAAATAGCAGGTTTTTGCATGGACGTACCGGTACGTCCATGGGGATAAAGGGATGAGTTTTGTGAAACGTACCAGTATGTCCTTTGGGGGTAAAAGGGTTAACTAATAATATATGTATAGTGCTACGCTATCTTAAAACCTTTCTCTCACTCAGTGTGGATAATTATCATGCTTGTTTTATTGCACAAGTTGACAAGTAAATCTTTATGCGGGCACCATTATCAGTAATTATCAAAACATCACATTTCTGCCTAACCTAAGCTTGGAGGGTGTGTCATTAATTATTGAAAGTCTTCAACCTTTACATTTGTTACACTCAACACCCTGTTCTTGCTCTCTTAGTCAAACAGATATGAGACACCCTGCTCTTTGTGTCTATATCCTTAATAGTGTAGGGTAGGCTACTACCAATTCATATAGAATGCACTTCTTATATTAAATTGAAATTGTACTTTTTCAATATTAAACTTACCCGATAATCATGTAGCTGTCAACTCCGTTGCCCGACAGAATTCTACGGGAGGGATACGCCAGCTATCACTATACTAGAAGGGGGTGTACTCACCAGCGCCACCTGTGGCCAGGTACTGCAGTACTTCTTGTTGACACCACCTCACTTTTTCCTCTGTCGTGCTTCCGGCAAGACATTCATGGGATACGCTTATGATCTTGGAGTATTGTTCACGGCTTTTGGTGAAGTATTTCTCTCAGATTTCGGCTGTCGCTATACTGGAAAACTTCTATATTAGCTTAGATAGCTTTTATTTAGTTCTGATTAATGGTTAACGATCTTTTTGCTTGATTTGGAATCCCCCTTGGCTAACTCTTTGATTCAAGATGTCTGACATTTCACAAGCCCCACCCCATAGACGATGTAGGTCTTGTAATAGGCGTATTCCGAAGGCCTCGGTAGATCCTCACACCGCTTGTTCTGACTGTAGGGAAAGACCCTGTCAGTTGGAAGATCGATGTGAGGAATGCGCCGGACTTTCGGAACTTGAATTTGTCCGATTCTTGAAATATTCAACCAAGTTAGAGAGAGAGAGAGTTAGGAGGAGTTCTTCTCGCTCTTCACTTTTTTCCTCACCTCATGATCCCCTACCTTTTCCTCCCCCTGTAGTGGCTACCCCCGAACCTACTATTTGCCCTCAACCTGATATGTCTGTTGTTTTGCGTGCCATTCAGGCTTTAGGTGACAAAGTGGAATCGGTGGTTAGTAATCATAAGTCTCTTATGGCCGAAGTCAAGGAACTTAAGGTCAAAAGTGCAGTGGGAGGTAATAGTGCCAGTGCTGTGACAAGTGCTAGTGTCAGTGCAGTGCCAAGTGCTAGTGTCAGTGTCAGTGTGGTGCGTGAGGGTACTTCTGTGCGTGCCAGTCGTCCTCCCAGTCCGGTACCTCTTGCAAACTCCCAAGCCCAGGGGAGAAGCAATGTCGAAGGGCAAAAGGGTTCGGCAGGCCTTGATCGGCGCACAGAAGTATCCTCGGTGGTTGCGGGCGTGTCTTACAAAGACCGTCACTCCCACCCGCAGACGATTGAGCCCGTCTTTTACTCGTCTGCTGAAGAATTGTCAGGGAGAAAACGCTGGACTCAGGTCTCAAGACCTCTCAAACGCAAAGTCCAGACCTCAAGAGCTCAACCTGGTTGCAGTCATTGGATTAGCTCTGACTCTCCGCAGTCATCAGGTGACTGCACTCCTCCTAAGAGGGGTAAGGTGATGCCGCAACAGACCTCATCTTCTGTTAAGGCTTTGCCTCAGCAGACCTTAGCATCTGTCGACCCCAAGTTGACTGTGCTGCAGTCCATGCAGTCACAGCTTGCAGTCTTAATGCGTGAGTGTCAGGCTGAGAAGGTTACGCCTCCTCCTGCGTTCGCTCCGCCTAACCGCAGTCCAGTCTGCCAGGCGTACGAAGTTGAGGCTCCTCAGGATACCTTACTGCGTACTGAGTTGCCAGTTTCCAGCGGTGTGCAGCTACCTCCGCCTTCCTTAAGGCAACCTCAGCAATGGGAGCAGGAAGCTTATGCCTTTCTTCCTCCGCTTCCGCTTGCGGTTCCACCAGCGAGGCAACAATCTGTTGAGGTACGACAACCTCTTCCATCCATGAGGCAGCCACCTCAGCACTCGCTGCAGCGACCTCAACCCTCCTCAAGGCGAGAGCCTCAACACCTTAGCCTTGCGCCTCAGGAACCTCAACTCGCGAGACAAGAACTGCGTTCTGCGCAGCCGCTACCTCAACTCTCACAGCTCACACCTCAGGAACCTCAACTCGTTCCTCAGGAACCTGCTACTGCGCATCCGCAACCCTTACAGCAAGCGCAACTCTTGAGTCAAGACACTCATGCCAGGAGTCAGCCTCCTCAACCCATGCGCCTACCTTCCGCTACTCTTTTTGACCAGCCTTTGCAGCCTGAACCTCAGGTTTTATCTCATCAACAGAGACTTGAGGATGAAACCACAAGCGTTGTTGCACCCGCTTGTTCAGATTCTGCTGTTCAGCATACCACTGTTCCATTACCTCTCACTTCGCTACACTCTGGTGATGAGGTTTCTGATGAGGAAGCTGCGCACCTGGATCCCTCATCAGACGTGGAAGAATCCAAGTCTTCTCCTCCACCTATTGACTTTCGTAAGGTCCTGGCTCTTTTCAGAGAGGTATACCCGGACCATTTTGTCTCTGCTACCCCCCGCTCTCCGCCATCTGAGTTTTCGCTGGGCATGCAGCCTGTCAAGTCAACATATACTAAGCTCGTCTTTGCAAGGTCCTCTAAGAGAGCTTTAAGAATTTTAGGGGAGTGGTTGCAGTCTAAGCAGCAACTAGGGAAGACTTCCTTTATGTTCCCACCGACTAAGCTCACTTCTAAAGCGGGCGTATGGTATGCCACAGGAGAGGAACCAGGCTTGGGAGTACCTGCCTCTGCCCAGGCTGACTTCTCGAGTTTGGTCGACTCTCCTCGTAGAACAGCAATGAGGCGCTCTAAGGTTTGCTGGACCTTCTCCGATCTAGACCACTTACTAAAGGGTGTATTTCGTGCCTTTGAGATGTTCAATTTTCTAGACTGGTGCCTGGGGGCCCTTAGCAAGAAGACCTCCCCTGCGGACAAAGACTCGGCCATGCTTTTAATGTCCTGCATGGATAAAGCTATTAGGGATGGATCTGGCGAGCTTGCTTCAATTTTTGTGTCAGGAGTTCTTAAGAAAAGGGAGCAACTTTGTACCTTCCTTTCTTCCAGCATCACACCTTGTCAAAGGTCTCAACTCCTTTTCGCTCCGCTTTCTAAGTTCTTGTTTCCCGAAGAACTTATCAAGGACTTGTCTGCGGCAATGATTCAGAAAGACACTCATGATCTTGTGGCCTCTTCAGCTCGTAAGACTAAGGTTGCTCCCTCAGTCCCCAGGACTTACCGCACCCCAGTTGCTGATACGCCTGCTACGAGGTTTATTCCGCCCTTTCGTGGTAGAGCCCCCAGCCGAGGAAGCTCCCGTCCAGACACTTCCAGGAGCAAGTCTAGGAAAGGTTCCAAGACTTCTCAAGGCAAACACTGACTCTCCTCCTCTCCAGACAGCAGTAGGAGCCAGACTCAAGATCTTCTGGCAAGCTTGGGAAAAGAGAGGTGCAGACGCCCAGTCTGTCAGGTGGCTGAGGGAGGGTTACAGGATACCATTCTGCCGCAAACCCCCTCTGACCACTTCTCCCATCAACCTCTCTCCCAACTACAAGGAAAAGGACAAGAGGCTAGCGTTGCACCAGGAGGTGTCGCTCCTGTTACAGAAGAAGGCAGTGGTTATAGTCCGGGACCATCAATCCCCGGGCTTCTACAACCGTCTCTTTCTGGTGGCCAAGAAGACAGGAGGTTGGAGACCGGTGCTGGACGTCAGCGCGCTCAATGCTTATGTCACCAAGCAGACGTTCACTATGGAGACGACGAAGTCGGTCCTAGCAGCGGTCAGACAGGAGGACTGGATGGTCTCGTTGGATCTGAAAGACGCATACTTTCACGTTCCTATTCATCCAGACTCCCAACCTTTCCTGAGATTCGTTTTTGGAAAGGTTGTGTTCCAATTCCAAGCCCTGTGTTTTGGCCTAAGCACAGCTCCTATGGTGTTTACGCTTCTGATGAGGAATATTGCAAAATTCCTCCACTTATCCGACATCAGAGCCTCCCTTTACTTAGACGACTGGCTGTTGAGAGCCTCCACGAGTCGTCGCTGTCTGGAGAGTCTCAACTGGACTTTGGACTTGATCAAGGAACTGGGTCTGTTAGTCAACTTCGAAAAGTCCCAGCTCATTCCCTCCCAATCCATTGTTTACCTGGGAATGGAGATTCGGAGTCAGGATTTTCGGGCTTTTCCATCGGCCCCAAGGATAAGCCAAGCCCTAGATTGCATCCTGAGCATGCTGAAGAGGAGCAGTTGCTCGGTGAGACAGTGGATGAGTCTCACAGGGACCCTGTCATCGTTAGCCCTGTTCGTCGAGTTAGGGAGACTCCACCTCCGCCCTCTTCAATTCCATCTAGCAGCTCATTGGGACAAGGATTTGACGCTCGAAGCAGTCTCTATCCCGGTCACCAAAGAGATGAAGACCACTCTCTTGTGGTGGAAGACCAACCTCCTTCTCAAAGAGGGCCTATCGTTAGCGATTCAGACCCCCAATCTTCATCTCTTCTCGGATGCATCAGACTCGGGCTGGGGCGCGACCTTGAACAGACAGGAATGCTCGGGAACGTGGAACAAGGAACAGGTAACGCTCCACATCAACTGCAAGGAGCTCCTGGCAGTTCATTTGGCCCTATTGAACTTCAAGTCCCTCCTGCTAGGCAAGGTGGTGGAGGTGAACTCCGACAACACCACAGCCTTAGCTTACATCTCCAAGCAGGGAGGGACCCATTCGAGGAACCTGTACGAGATCGCAAGGGACCTCCTCATTTGGTCAAGAAGTCTAAACCTCACCCTAGTAACGAGGTTCATTCAGGGCAACATGAACGTCTCAGCAGATCGCCTAAGCAGAAAAGATCAGGTCATCCCCACGGAATGGACCCTTCACAAGAGCGTGTGCAACAGAATTTGGACCTTGTGGGGTCAGCCTACAATAGATCTGTTTGCCACCTCCATGACCAAGAGACTTCCTTTGTACTGTTCCCCAGTTCCAGACCCAGCAGCAGTTCATGTGGATGCTTTTCTGCTGAATTGGTCCCATCTCGACCTTTACGCATTCCCACCGTTC
Organism: Palaemon carinicauda; assembly: GCF_036898095.1. NCBI lineage: Eukaryota > Metazoa > Arthropoda > Malacostraca > Decapoda > Palaemonidae > Palaemon > Palaemon carinicauda. Next base: position 121,199,399 of record NC_090745.1, on the reverse strand, counting down.
AAGATCATCAACAGAGTCATTCAAAAGTTCATCTCGCACGAAGGGACACGGCTGACGCTGGTTGCTCCCCTTTGGCCTGCAAGAGAATGGTTCACAGAGGTACTACAATGGCTGGTCGACATCCCCAGGACTCTTCCTCTAAGAGTGGACCTTCTACGTCAACCTCACGTAGACAAGTTGCACCCAAACCTCCACGCTCTTCGGCTGACTGCCTTCAGACTGTCGAAAGACTCGCTAGAGCTAGAGGCTTTTCGAAGGAGGCAGCCAGTGCGATTGCCAGAGCAAGGAGGGTATCCACTCGTAGAGTCTACCAATCCAAGTGGGAAGTCTTCCGGAGCTGGTGTAGAGCCAATGCAGTTTCATCCACCAATACCTCTGTAACCCAAATAGCTGACTTCCTATTACATCTAAGGAATGAGAGATCCCTTTCGGCTCCTACGATTAAAGGGTACAGGAGTATGTTGGCTTCAGTTCTCCGCCACAGAGGTTTGGACCTTTCTTCCAACAAGGACCTTCAAGACATCCTTAAGTCTTTTGAGACTGCTAAAGAACGTCGTTTACCCACTCCAGGCTGGAATCTAGACGTAGTCTTAAGGTTCCTTATGTCGCCTAGGTTCGAACCTCTCCAGTCAGCTTCCTTCAAGGACCTTACCCTCAAGACTCTTTTCCTCGTCTGCCTTGCAACAGCTAAAAGAGTCAGTGAGGTTCATGCCTTCAGCAAGAACATTGGGTTCACATCCGAATCTGCAACATGTTCTTTACAGCTCGGATTTTTAGCTAAGAATGAACTTCCTTCACGTCCTTGGCCTAGATCGTTTGAAATTCCTAGCCTTTCCAACATGGTAGGTAACGAGCTAGAAAGAGTTCTTTGCCCTGTCAGAGCTCTGAAATATTATCTTAATAGGTCAAAACCTATACGAGGACAGTCAGAAGCCTTATGGTGTGCAATCAAGAAACCTTCGATGCCCATGTCCAAAAACGGACTTTCGTATTATATAAGGCTTCTGATTAGAGAAGCCCATTCTCATATGAAGGAGGAAGACCTTGCTTTGCTGAAGGTAAGGACCCACGAAGTGAGAGCCGTAGCCACTTCGATGGCCTTTAATAAGAACCGTTCTCTGCAGAGCATAATGGATGCAACTTATTGGAGGAGCAAGTCAGTGTTTGCATCATTTTATCTTAAAGATGTCCAGTCTCTTTACGAGAACTGCTACACCCTGGGACCATTCGTAGCAGCGAGTGCAGTAGTAGGTGAGGGCTCAGCCACTACATTCCCTTAATCCCATAACCTTTTTTAACCTTTCTCTTGAATGCTTTTATTGTTGTTTTTATGGTTGTTACGGTAGGCTAAGAAGCCTTCCGCATCCTTTTGATTTGGCGGGTGGTCAATTCATTCTTGAGAAGCGCCTGGGTTAGAGGTTGTGTAGAGGTCCTTTAGTAGGGGTTGCAGCCCTATATACTTTAGCACCTTAGAGTTGATTCAGCCTCCTAAGAGGAACGCTGCGCTCAGTAAGGAAGACGAACTTAATAAAGGCAGAGTAACGGTTCAAGTCGACTTCCTTACCAGGTACTTATTATTTCATTGTTATTCTGAAATAACTGATTATATGAAATACGGGATACTTAGCTATCCTTTAGTCATGTACACTGGTTTTCACCCACCCCCCTGGGTGTGAATCAGCTACATGATTATCGGGTAAGTTTAATATTGAAAAATGTTATTTTCATTAGTAAAATAAATTTTTGAATATACTTACCCGATAATCATGATTTAATTGACCCGCCCTTCCTCCCCATAGAGAACCAGTGGACCGAGGAAAAAGTGAGGTGGTGTCAACAAGAAGTACTGCAGTACCTGGCCACAGGTGGCGCTGGTGAGTACACCCCCTTCTAGTATAGTGATAGCTGGCGTATCCCTCCCGTAGAATTCTGTCGGGCAACGGAGTTGACAGCTACATGATTATCGGGTAAGTATATTCAAAAATTTATTTTACTAATGAAAATAACATTTTTCAATATTAAACTTAGCCGGTGATTATATAAGCTGCAGCTCTGCTGCTCGACAGAAAACTCTACGTTCAAAATCCGCCAGCGATCGCTATGCAGGTAGGGGGTGTACTTCAACAGCGCCATCTGTCGTGCAGGTACTCAGTACTCAATGTAAACACAGAACTCAATTTTCTCTCTGTCGTGCCACCGGCAAGACCTACTAATTCGCTGTTGCTAACTGGATTGGTTTTCACAACTTTTTGGTGAAGTACACGTTTCTAGTTTTGAGCTTTCGCTTTGCAGGCTTTATCTTCAATACATCCTTGCATTCTTTTGTTGATATCGGATTATTTGTTGATGACTTTGGATAGTTTTTGAATTCCCCTTTGACTAATTCAAAATGGCTGACCCTTCTCAAGTCCCTAAATTCAGGAAGTGTAATGCTAGGGACTGTTCAAGGCGTCTTCCGAAGGCCTCTATCGATCCTCACACCGTTTGTTCCAATTGTCGGGATAAAACCTGTCAATTGGAAGATCGATGTGAGGAATGCGTTGGGCTTTCGGAATTCGATTTTATCGAATTCCAGAAATATACACGTAGGCTAGAGAGAGATAGAGTCAGGAGAAGTTCATCTCGCTCCGTTGAATTTTCCTCTCCTCATGCCCCACAACCTATTCCTTCCCCTGTAGTGGTTGCTCCTGATCCCCCTTCTAGCACTCAAGAACCTTCGATGGCAGATATGATGCGTGCCATCCAAGCTCTGGGTGAGAGAGTCGAGTCCTTGGCTAGTGACCGTAACCAGCTCATGGCAGACGTCAAGGAGCTGAAGTGTAAGAGTGCAGTGGGTAGTGATAAAGTGAGTGATAGTGTTGTGGATAGTGTTGCGCTTGAGGGTTCGTCTGTTCGTGCCTGTCGTCCTCCCAGTCCGGGACCTCTTGCAAGCTCCCAAGTCCAGGGGAGAAGCAATGTCGTACGACCAAAGGGTTCGAGAGGCTTTAATCAGCGAACAGACGTTCCCTCCGTGGTTTCGGGCGTATCTACCCAAGATAGCCCCACCCACACAAAGACGAGAGAGCCCATTTATTCCTCGTCTGCGGAAGAGGTTTCTCGTAAGAAACCATGGACCAAGGTCTCGCGGCCTCTGAAGCGCAAGTCGGTCCCTTCCGCGCAAGTCCAACGGCCCAGTTGTAGCCACTGGGTCAGTTCGGACTCGCTGCAGTCTTCTGACGACTGCTCACCTCCTAAGAGAGGCAAAGCGGTACCGCATCAGGCAGTCACACCGTCTGTTGCCGCACCTGCTCCTGTAGACCCTAAGTGGTCTTTGCTGCAGACCATGCAGTCTCAGTTAACGTCATTGATGCAGGACTTTCGTGCGGAGAAGGTTGACGCTGCACCAACCTCTAGCCTACAACCACCCACGGTTGTGCGTCCTGTGGACGCTGAGGCGACCTTCTGCCGCACTCCAGCTGAGAGAGTCCCACCACCCATGCGTTCCAGTGTACCCTGCCAGCCGCATGTTGACGTTCAGCGACGCACGGAACCTTCCGTTGACGTTCGCGAGGTACAACAACAGTCTAAATTGTTTTGTTTTGACGCGGTGCGTCAACCTCCGCAACCCAGTGTGGTTACCTCTGCTCGCCCACATCAGACTAGACAGTCTGGAGTAGACGCTATGCGTCCCCGCGCTGCTATGGTTGTTGCCAGTTCACAGACTGGGCAACAGTTCCATGACGTTGCGTCCGGTTCAGTCACGCGTGCACCCGTGCTGCCGGACTCAGCTGACCAGCCGATTCCTACTCCTTTGCCGCTTCCTCCTCAATTCTCAGATGATGGACTCTCTGATGATGACGACGCGGCACACATTGATGACCCACATACGGACCTTGACGAACCCAAGACCACGCAACCCTCTTTGGACTTTAGAAAAGTTCTTGCTCTGTTCAAAGAGATGTATCCGGACCAGTTTGTGTCTGCGGCTCCACGCTCTCCTCCGTCAGAGTTTGCTTTAGGTACGCAGTCATCCGCGCCTGCCTTTACGAAACTCGTCCTTGCCCGCTCGTCCAAGAGTCTCTCCCAGGTACAGAGAGGAAGACAAGAGACGAGCTTTGAAGCAGGAGGTGTCTCTCTTACTAGAAAAGGGAGCGGTAGTCAAAGTCCGGGACCATCAATCCCCGGGCTTCTACAACTGTCTCTTCTTAGTGGTAAAGAAGACAGGAGGGTGGAGGCCGGTGCTAGACGTCAGTGCGCTGAATGTCTTTGTCACAAAGCAGACGTTCGCCATGGAGACCACAAAGTCTGTTCTAGCAGCGGTCAGAAAGGAAGACTGGATGGTCTCTTTAGACCTAAGGGACGCATACTTTCACGTCCCCATCCACCCAGACTCCCAACCTTTTCTGAGATTCGTTTACGAAAAGGTTGTCTACCAATTTCAAGCCCTGTGCTTTGGCCTAAGCACAGCTCCTCTTGTGTTTACGAGGCTGATGAGGAATATAGCCAAATTCCTTCATTTAGCGGACATCAGAGCCTCCCTCTATTTGGACGACTGGCTTCTAAGAGCTTCTTCCAGTAGTCGCTGTCTGGAGAATCTAAAGTGGACTCTAGATCTGATCAAGGAATTGGGTCTCCTGGTCAATATGGAAAAGTCTCAACTGGTCCCATCCCAAACTATTGTGTATTTAGGGATGGAGATTCACAGTCAAGCTTTTCGGGCTTTTCCGTCGGCCCCCAGAACAAGTCAAGCCCAGGTATGCATCCAGAACATGCTGAAGAAGGAACGATGTTCAGTCAGACAGTGGATGAGTCTGATAGGGACGCTATCATCCCTGGAACAGTTCGTTTCATTAGGGAGACTACACCTCCGTCCCCTTCAATTTCACCTAGCTGTTTACTAGAAAAAGGACAAGACGCTAGAAGCGGTCTCGATCCCCATTTCCGAGAAGATGAAGTCGTCCCTGACTTGGTGAAAGGACAGTATCAGCCTCAGAGAGGGTCTGCCCCTGGCTGTTCAGACCCCCAACCACGTTCTCTTCTCGGACGCATCGGACACGGGCTGGGGTGCGACATTAGACGGTCGGGAATGCTCGGGAACTTGGAACTCGAGTCAAAGAACGTTACATATCAACTGCAAGGAGCTACTGGCAGTTCATCTGGCCTTGAAAAGCTTCAAGTCCCTCCTTCAAGGCAAAGTGGTGGAGGTGAACTCGGACAACACCACGGCTTTGGCGTTCATCTCTAAGCAAGGAGGGACCCATTCTATGACGTTGTACGAGATCGCAAGGGACCCCCTCACCTGGTCAAAAGATCTAAACCTTTCTCTAGTAACGAGGTTCATCCAAGGCAACTTGAATGTCATGGCAGATTGCCTCAGTCGGAAGGGACAAATCATTCCAACAGAATGGACCCTACACAAGGATGTGTGCAAGAGACTGTGGGCCACATGGGGCCAGCCTACCATAGATCTCTTCGCAACCTCGATGACCAAGAGGCTCCCAATATATTGCTCACCAATCCCGGACCCAGCAGCAGTTCATATAGATGCCTTTCTACTGGATTGGTCACATCTAGACCTATATGCATTCCCCCCGTTCAAGATTGTCAACAAGGTACTGCAGAAGTTCGCCTCTCACGAAGGGACAAGGTTGACTTTAGTTGCTCCCCTCTGGCCCGCGAGAGAATGGTTCACCGAGGTACTTCAATGGCTAGTGGACGTTCCCAGAACTCTTCCTCTAAGGGTGGACCTTCTACGTCAGCCACACGTAAAGAAGGTACACCAAGGCCTCCACGCTCTTCGTCTGACTGCCTTCAGACTATCGAAAGACACTCTAGAGCTAGAGGCTTTTCGAAGGAGGCAGCCAGGGCGATTGCTAGAGCAAGGAGGACATCCACTCTTAGAGTCTACCAGTCGAAGTGGGAAGTCTTCCGAAACTGGTGCAAGTCAGTATCAGTATCCTTGACCAGTACCTCTGTAACCCAAATAGCTGACTTCCTATTATACCTGAGGAAAGAAAGATCTCTTTCAGCTCCCACTATCAAAGGTTACAGAAGCATGTTGGCATCAGTCTTCCGTCACAGAGGCTTAGATCTTTCCAACAACAAAGATCTACAGGACCTCCTTAAGTCTTTTGAGACCACGAAGGAGCGTCGTTTGGCTACACCTGGTTGGAATTTAGACGTGGTACTAAGATTCCTTATGTCAGAAAGGTTCGAGCCACTACAATCAGCCTCCTTTAAAGATCTCACTTTAAAGACTCTTTTCCTGGTTTGCTTAGCCACAGCTAAAAGAGTCAGTGAGATTCATGCCTTCAGCAGGAACATCGGATTTTCATCTGAAACGGCTACATGTTCTTTACAGCTTGGTTTTTAGCCAAAAACGAGCTACCTTCTCGTCCTTGGCCGAAATCGTTCGATATTCCAAGCCTTTCAAATATGGTTGGAAATGAACTAGAAAGAGTCTTATGCCCTGTTAGAGCTCTTAAGTTCTATTTAAGACGAACTAAACCTTTACGAGGACAGTCAGAAGCTTTATGGTGTTCTATTAAGAAACCTTCTTTGCCTATGTCAAAGAATGCCTTATCCTATTATATCAGACTGTTGATACGAGAAGCTCATTCCCATCTGAGTGAGGAAGACCAAGCTTTGCTGAAGGTAAGGACACATGAAGTTAGAGCTGTCGCAACTTCAGTGGCCTTTAAACAAAATAGATCTCTGCAGAGTATAATGGACGCAACCTATTGGAGAAGCAAGTCAGTGTTCGCGTCTTTTTATCTTAAAGATGTCCAGTCTCTTTACGAGAACTGCTACACCCTGGGACCATTCGTAGCAGCGAGTGCAGTAGTGGGTGAGGGCTCAACCACTACATTCCCCTAATTCCATAACCTTTTTAATCTTTCTCTTGAAATGTTTTTTATTGTTGTTTTTGGGTTGTCCGGAAGGCTAAGAAGCCTTTCGCATCCTGGTTGATTTGGCGGGTGGTCAAATTCTTTTCTTGAGAAGCGCCTAGATTAGAGGTTTTGATGAGGTCCTGTAGTGTGGGTTGCAACCCTTGATACTTCAGCTCCTAGGGGTCGCTCAGCATCTTAAGAGGATCGCGAGGCTCCGTAAGGAAGACGTACTTAAAAAGGCAGAGTAATTGTTCAAGTCGACTTCCTTACCAGGTACTTATTTATTTTATGTTTGTTATTTTGAATAACTGCTAAAATGAAATAAAAAATCCTTAGCTCATAATAATGTAAACATTTATTGCTGGTCTCTACCCACCCCCCTGGGTGTGAATCAGCTTATATAATCACCGGCTAAGTTTAATATTGAAAAATGTTATTTTTATAATAAAATAAATTTTTGAATATACTTACCCGGTGATTATATATTAAAGGACCCTCCCTTCCTCCCCAATAGAGACCCAGTGGACCGAGGAGAAAATTGAGTTCTGTGTTTACATTGAGTACTGAGTACCTGCACGACAGATGGCGCTGTTGAAGTACACCCCCTACCTGCATAGCGATCGCTGGCGGATTTTGAACGTAGAGTTTTCTGTCGAGCAGCAGAGCTGCAGCTTATATAATCACCGGGTAAGTATATTCAAAAATTTATTTTATTATAAAAATAACATTTTAATTTTATTCATAGAGTAAATCTACATTTGGTGGAAATATGTTCCAAGAGAGCGTGTTTAAGTCATCATATTTGAAAATTTCCAAAGTTTAACTTGATTAACTTAAACTTCCAGCTCGTTGTCCTCAACTCTCTAATCACTGTTGTTTTCAGTATGCAAGTCTACATATGTGACCATGTATTCCTACTTTTCTTTCTTTGTAATGAAATACAAGTTCTTATCTCTGCAATTTTCTAAGTAAAATTTATTCTTTTTTACTCTAATGTACAATGATTTTTGTTTTGTATATTGCAATTCATTTAGGCATATTTGACATGCAATATTGAAGCCTGAGCCCCAATTATACTTAAATAATTACTGCAAAGAAAAGGGGAAAGCAGTGAATACATCTCTTTGTGGAATCCAGGATGATATGGAAAGTTTGTTAAGGTCTCTTCATCATTACAGTGTTGTTACTTTCAGAAAAATACCTGACGTGAAGCAGTGATGCCCATAGATCATCATCATGGGGGTACAAGATTTGGTGTCATCTTTAGCGGATAATCCATACTTCAGTGCTGGCTTTGGTTTGTTTGGAGTCGGAGCAGGAGCAGCAATCCTTAGGAAAGGATATATGGTGAGAAAATATTTAATGTTGTTTATACATGTACAGTTGCCTTCATTAATTCCAGTACAATTCAGGGGAAGCTAAGGAGACATAAATCTACCGGAATTAACAGAAACCACTGACTTTTAAATAGTACTGTATGTCTTCAGCGGAAGTTGGAAGAACCCCTGAATCTTTTAACATGGTAGATGTGGGAGGTAGGTGGGAAGTTGCACACCTGCCTGACTGTATCATGTCACTTTTGTCTTTGGCAGTAAAGAGTATGGGCGTACTTATTGCTTCTCTTTCGACTGTTGGATCTTTTCTGTGACAAGTGTTTGTTTTATTTTGTCTTGCGTGAGTGCTTTCACTAAACAGCAGAAGCACATAGAGGTTAATCATGTGGTAAATTTAAATTTGTTTCTTCAAGATTACAAACCTTCTATCTCACATGTTTTGTACCTTGTGAAGGGCTGGACTCTACTCATGTGAGGGGTGGGGGGGAGGGAGAACTAGGAAGGTTCTTGAGGCAAAGGTAAAAAAATGACAAGATACAGTTGGGCATTCAGGAACCCCCCCCACCCATACCTCCCTACTTTGTTAAAGATTCAGTGGTTGTTTCAGCTCATACATAAGACATACGTTCACTACTACTTAAAAGATTTAGGTTTGTACTGTATGCTACTTAAGGGAAATTGAAATTACTTTAAAGATTTGTGATAATTATTCATTCTGATGATAACATAGGCTCCTCATACAGTATTTCTGTTTATAACTGTACTGTATGCTCTGTGCATTTATATGAAAATATTAGCCTTTACTTAAATTTTTATGATAAGTAATTTTTGTGGATTAATATTAGACTGATGGTCATTTTAATGCTTTGGAAACAACTCATTTTAGTGAATTTACATTTAAAATTTTCAAAAATTCTTCAACAGGTAGGCCTCATCTTGTTTCGTCGGCATTACATGACGACTCTAGAGGTTCCATGTCGTGACAAATCTTACAGCTGGCTTTTACACTGGATCACTGTTAAAGGCGCCCGAAAAACTCAGCATCTTAGTGTTGAAACGAAGTTCCATGAGATCGAAACGGGAAAGATAAGAACAGACTTCAACTTTATTCCAAGTGTAGGGGAACACTTTTTCTGGTAAGGAATATATTGTATTTTAATCTATCTATCTATCTATCTATCTATCTATCTAATTTAATCTAATCTATCTATATCTATCTGTCTGTATGTACAGTATGTATGTATAAAACACACTCTCTCTCTCTCTCTCTCTCTCTCTCTCTCTCTCTCTCTCTCTCTCATATATATGTATGTTTATACAGTATATATATACATGTAAACACTGTAGTATGTATGAATTTTGCTCCTATGATTATACAAACCTTTTATCCTTTACAATAAAAGTATACCTTCAATCACACTGGAGCAGTCATTGAATGCTTAACAAGGTAGTTTCACAACATGTGGTTTGAGGGGGAAGCCCTGCCTACCTACTTGTCTCATCCTTGACCGCAACTGGTGCATATGTAGTCTTGACTCTTGGACTTTAAAAGTCTCGAATTTTGGACTTTAAAAGTCTCGACTGTTGGACTTTAAAAGTCTCGACTGTTGGACTTTAAAAGTCTCGACTGTTGAACTTTAAAAGTCTCAACTGTTGGACTTTAAAAGTCTCGACTGTTGGACTTTAAAAGTCTCGACTGTTGGACTTTAAAAATCTCGACTGTTGGACTTTAAAAATCTCGACTGTTGGACTTTAAAAGTCTTGAATGTTGGTCTTTAAAAGTCTCGACTGTTGGACTTTAGAAGTCTCGACTGTTGGACTTTAAAAGTCTCGAATGTTTGACTTTAAAAGTCTCGACTGTTGAACTTTAAAAGTCTCGACTGTTGGACTTTAAAAGTCTTGAATGTTGGACTTTAAAAGTCTCGACTGTTGGACTTTAGGAGTCTCGACTGTTGGACTTTAAAAGTCTCGACTGTTGGACTTTAAAAGTCTCGAATGTTGGACTTTAAAAGTCTCGACTGTTGGACTTTAGAAGTCTCGACTGTTGAACTTTAAAAGTCTCAACTGTTGGACTTTAAAAGTCTCGAATGTTGGACTTTAAAAGTCTCGAATGTTGGACTTTAAAAGTCCTGACTGTTGGAGTTGAAAGGATTCGTGTGTGTTAAGTGTTGATTTTTTTATTTTTGTGAGTGCTTTTACTTGTAAGGGAAAGTGCACCTGAAGGTAAGCATGTGGTGATGTGAATTTTGTTCCTACTGGAGGAGGATACAAACCTTCAGAACTCCATGTCCTCTTTAATTTTTTAAAGGGGGAGGGACTATAAGCAATCTCCCCCATTTTTAGAGTATTGTTCTTGCTCTTTCGATCGGGAAGACGATGGGCTCTGAGAGTAAATCATCCCGTTGGGGAGGGAGTCACCTATTTGAGACTGAGAGTCGACATAGCTGTGTTCCCAATTGTGTAAATTATTCTTCGGGTGGGTTAACCTGGGACCATCAGTGTTCTCCCAATGGCGATATCTGTGTCGCAATGACAGCAAGTGTTCCTAGTGCTTCCCTTTAACAGAACCCCCAGAGTAGTTGTTTGAGTTGGGGTCGGGTGGAGGAAGCTCCTGTAGCATCCTAAAATGAAGTGCAGTCATTATCGATTGCCCAGGCCATGACTTCCTGTGTGAAGTAAGAATGATTGTCAATGGGAAGGAGAGATAGCCCTCTCTGTTCCTCCTTTACCTATATCTTCTCCCTCTTCCATTCCCCTCAACTGTATATCTTCCTTGAGGAGAGGTTATAGTAAAGCTTTTTGCAGAAAGTTCCATGGGACTTATAGCGACCGCTCTCTTCTGTTGGGAGGGAGTGACGATATTCACCCTCTATCTGGTATTTTTGCGGTAGATGAAGCAAGTACGAGCCATTGTAAGGTACTGCTGTTGCACTGGGAGAAGGTGAGAAATCTTACTAGGACCGAACATCAGCAATGTCAGCCAGGAGAGGATGGGAGAGTGTGTCAACCTTTCTGTTCCTATTGCAATATGGAGGATTGTTTTTTACCCTGCTGACAGGGACCTTGGGGGTTGGTTAGCGATCATGAGCCTAGTGTGACAGTCACTGTTGTTTCATCACAAACCACTACACTGGAGTTTTTTCCCAAGGGAAGCACTGGGAACACTCGCTAACATTGTAGTACAGAGATCACCCTCCGGGAAATACTGTTATTGCCAGATGAGTAACTTTCAGTGTTAAGAAAGAGGTACGGGGACACTCAGTCTGAGACGGGTAACTCCCTTCTAAAGCAGAGAAACTACCACAAAGCAAGGTGAGTTCCAATCTGAATACATAGTCATCCTGATCGGAAGAGTGAGAAATACACTCCAAAAAGGGGAATGGGATAATTTTGTGAGACCACAGGATGTACCTATCCCTCAACCAGCAAGAAGGTTGGAGGTCCAGCTTGTGCAAGGACTCATGAAATCAAGGGTATCGGGTACTCTTTAGCACTCAGGAAGAACCTGTCACTGGCTAAGACATTAAAGGAAAGAGTCTGGTAACACCAGACAACTTTTACCTCCCATTACATGCAGTAATATACCTACATGACCTTGCGTTCTTTTATACTTGACCCATTGGTGACTGCCAGGTTGCGTAGCCAGCCTAGTTCCTCACAGGACTAGAAGCCTCTCTTATATGATGGCTGTTTCAACCCAAGCATATAATGAATGGTTGAAGAACCAGCCTTCTATTCTCTTCTCTTTCCCTTCTGTTGAATGTGAAGACCGGACGTCAGATGTAGGTGAATTTGATAATCAAGCAGCCTTTCCTTACAGACAGGATCTGTTAACGGGTGAAGGGTGAATGAAATGTATCAATTGTTTTTCTCCTAATAGTTACTGATGCATTCTGACAACGTACCATGTGCGAGGATGCATGCTCTCCTGCAACTGAGTACAGTAATTTATATTTTTCCTAACTATAAAACCTTAGTCCATCAAGTTACACTTCCTCCTTCAGCCACCCCACAAGTCCCAGAGTTAAAGGTCAAAAGTATTAGTCTTGATAACAGACTGTTGGACAGGGCTTTCCTCGAACCACCTGTCAGTACTTATAACAGCCTTATTTCTTTAATGTTTAAAATGGGTTTTCCAACTGATGATTCTATTAACACTTTTACCCCCAAAGGATGTACTGGTACGTTTCACAAAACTCATCCCTTTACCCCCATGGACGTACCAGTACGTCCTTGCAAAAAAATGCTATAAATTTTTTTTTCTTCATATTTTTGATAATTTTTTGAAAAAATTCAGGCATTTTCCAAGAGAATGAGACCAACCTGACCTCTCTATGACAAAAATTAAGGCTGTTAGAGCAATTTAAAAAAAAATATACTGCAAAATGTGCTGGGGAAAAAATAACGGGTTAAGGGTTGGAAATTTCCAAAGAGCCCGGGGGTAAAAGGGTTAAAGGACTTAGGTTTGTATATTTAGGAAAAGTACAAATTACTTTGAATTTTATTTTTTCATATTTTCTGAGAAATATATACAGTACGAAACCCCCAAGCAATGCACGGACAAATCTCATCAATGTCAGAGGGAATGAAATCTCTTATACTGCATTAGGTTTGTGTTATATCTTCTGACTTCTTCGCCATTCTTGTGCTCTCATTGGGTCATTAACCCTTTTACCCCCAAAGGACGTACTGGTACGTTTTAAAAAACTCATCCCTTTACCCCCATGGACGTACCGGTACATCCTTGCAAAAAAATGCTATAAAAAATTCAATCATTTTCCAAGAGAATGAGACCAACCTGACCTCTCTATGACAAAAATTAAGGCTGTTAGAGCAATTTAAAAAAAATATACTGCAAAATGTGCTGGGGAAAAAATAACCCCTTGGGTGTTAAGGGTTGGAAATTTCCAAAGAGCCTGGGGGTAAAAGGGTTAACTGGGATTGTGGATCATAAAAGTGAGGTATTTGGCCTTCCATTAATCCCAGATATAAGTTTAGATTAGTAACTAGCCTTTGTAATGAATCTGGAGTGTATAGTTTCTCCTAGCACGAGAATAGCATTGATCATGATCTGAAACATGAAAGTATTAACCGGTAATTTAACCCTTTTACCCCCAAAGGATGTACTGGTACGTTTCACAAAAGCCATCCCTTTACCCCCATGGACGTACCGGTACGTCCTTGCAAAAAAATGCTATAAATTTTTTTTTTTTCATATTTTTGATAATTTTTTGAGAAAATTCAGGCATTTTCCAAGAGAATGAGACCAACCTGACCTCTCTATGACAAAAATTAAGGCTGTTAGAGCAATATAAAAAAGATATACTGCAAAATGTGCTGGGAAAAAAATAACCCCCTGGGGGTTAAGAGTTGGAAATATCCAAATAGCCGGGGGGTAAAAGGGTTAACTGGGATTGTGGATCATAAAAGTGAGGTATTTGGCCTTCCATTAATCCCAGATATAAGCTTAGATTAGTAACTAGCCTCTGTAATGAATCTGGAGCGTATAGTTCCTCCTAGCGCGAGAATAGCATTTATCATGATCTGAAACATGTAAGTATTAACCGGTAATTTAATGCAAGAGAAAAGGATCTTGTTTATCCTAATCTTTAAAGAATGTAATTACTATTCAAAGTCTTCGTTGTTATTAATGTTGTTTTTTCAATATTAAACTTACCCGATAATCATGTAGCTGTCAACTCCGTTGCCCGACAGAATTCTATGGAGGGATACACCAGCTATCACAATACTAGAAGGGGGTGTACTTACCAGCGCCACCTGTGGCCAGGTACTATAGTACTTCTTGTTGACACCTCCTCAATTTTTCCTCTGTCGTGCTTCCGGCAAGACGTTCTGGGATACGCTTATGTTCTTGGAGTATTTTCACGACTTTGGTGAAGTATTTCTCTTTGATTTCGGCTGTCGCTTTACTGGAAACCTTCTTATATTAGCTTAGATAGCTTTTATATAGTCCTGATTAATGGTTAACGATCTTTTGCTTGATTTTGAAACCCCACTTGGCTAACTCTTTGGATTCAAGATGTCTGACATTTCACAAGCCCCCACCCATAGACGATGTAGGTCTTGTAATAGGCGTATTCCGAAGGCCTCGGTAGATCCTCACACCGCTTGTTCTGACTGTAGGGACAGGCCCTGTCAGTTAGAAAATCGATGTGAGGAATGCGCCGGACTTTCGGAACTTGATTTTGTCCGTCTTTTGAAATATTCAACTAAGTTAGAGAGAGGCAGAGTTAGGAGGAGTTCTTCTCACTCTTCACTTTTTTCCTCACCTCATGATCCCCTACCTTTTCCTACCCCTGTAGTGGCTACCCCCGAACCTACTATTTGCCCTCAGCCTGATATGTCTGTTGTGTTGCGTGCTATTCAGGCCTTAGGCGATAAATTAGAGTCAGTGGTTAGCGATCATAAGTCTCTTATGGCCGAAGTCAAGGAGCTTAAGGTCAAGAGTGCAGTGGGTGGTATTAGTGCCAGTGCTGTGACGAGTGCTAGTGTCAGTGCAGTGCCAAGTGCTAGTGTCAGTGTCAGTGTGGTGCGTGAGGATACTTCTGTGCGTGCCAGTCGTCCTCCCAGTCCGGGACCTCTTGCAAGCTCCCAAGCCCAGGGGAGAAGCAATGTCGAAGGGCAAAAGGGTTCGGCAGGCCTTGATCGGCGCACAGAAGTATCCTCGGTGGTTGCGGACGTGTCTTCCAGAGACCGTCACTCCCACCTGCAGACGATTGAGCCCGTCTTTTACTCGTCCGCTGATCAATTGTCAGGGAAGAAACGCTGGACTCAGGTCTCTAGACCACTCAAACGCAGAGTCCAGTATGCGAGTGCTCAACCGGGCTGCAGTCATTGGCTCAGCTCTGACTCGCCACAGTCATCAGTCGACTGCACTCCGCCCAAGAGGAGTAAGGTTCTGCCGCAACAGATCTCTGCTGTTCAGGCTTTGCTTCAGCAGACCGTAGTGTCTGCCGACCCCAAGTTGTCTCTTCTGCAGTCCATGCAGTCACAACTTTCGGTCTTGATGCGTGAGTGTCGGGCTGAGAAGGTTGCGCCTCCGCCTCCGCCTGCACTTGCTCCGCCTGCGCTCGCTCCGCCTGCGCTCGCTCCGCCTGACCGCAGTACCGCCTGCCAGGCGTACGATGTTGAGCCACGTTCTGAGTTTACTGTTCCCAGTGGTGTTCAGCCTCCGCCTTCCTTAAGGCAACCTCAGCAATGGGATCAGGAGGCTTATACCCCTCTTCCTCCGCTTCCACTTGCTGCTCCACCAGTGATGCAACACTCGGTCGAGGTACAACAACCTCTCCCAACCATGAGTCAGTCTCCTCAGCTCTCGCTGCAGCGAGCTCAACCCTCCTCTAGGCAAGCACCACAATACCTTAGCCTTGCGCCTCAGGAGCCTCAACTGGCGAGACATTTACTTCGTTCTGCGCAGCCTCTATCTCATCGCTCTCCGCTCACACCACAGGAACAGGAACTTACTACTCCGCTTCCGCCAACCACTCAGCAAGCGCAACCCTTGAGTTCAGCCACTCATGCCAGGAGTCAGCCTCCTCCACCCATGCGCCTACCTTCTGCTTCTGCTTTTGTTCAGCCTTTGCAGTCTGAGCCTCAGGTGTTCCCTCAACAGAGTCTTGAAGAGGAAACCGATAATATTGATGTTCCAGCTCGTACTGACTCTGCTGTTCAGCATACCTTTCCGATCTCTTCGCTACACTCTGGTGATGAGGCGTCTGATGATGAGGCGGCACACCTGGATCCCTCATCAGACGTGGATGAATCCAAGTCTTCTCCGCCTTCTATTGACTTCCGTAAGGTCTTGGCTCTGTTTAGGGAGGTATACCCAGACCACTTTGTCTCTGCTATTCCCCGCTCTCCACCATCTGAGTTTTCGCTGGGCATGCAGCCAGCTAAGTCTACCTTTACTAAGCTAGTCCTAGCAAGGTCCTCTAAGAGAGCGTTTAGGATCTTAGGGGAGTGGTTGCAGACTAAGCAGCACCTTGGCAAGACTTCGTTCATGTTTCCTCCGACTAAGCTCACTTCTAAAGCGGGCGTTTGGTATGCCACAGGAGAGGAACCAGGCTTGGGAGTACCTGCCTCTGCCCAGGCTGACTTCTCAAGTCTGGTAGACTCGCCTCGTAGAACTGCAATGAGGCGCTCTAAGGTTTGCTGGACCTTCTCAGACCTTGATCACCTCCTGAAGGGTGTTTTTAGAGCATTTGAGATGTTCAACTTCCTAGACTGGTGCCTGGGGGCCCTCAGCAAGAAGACC
This sequence comes from Palaemon carinicauda, assembly GCF_036898095.1. Classification (NCBI taxonomy): domain Eukaryota; kingdom Metazoa; phylum Arthropoda; class Malacostraca; order Decapoda; family Palaemonidae; genus Palaemon; species Palaemon carinicauda. The sequence continues at coordinate 121,182,921 of NC_090745.1, read as the reverse complement.
TCCCCTGCGGACAAGGATTCTGCCATGCTACTGATGTCCTGCATGGATAAGGCCATTAGAGATGGATCTGGCGAGCTTGCGTCGATGTTTGTATCAGGGGTTCTTAAGAAAAGGGAACAGCTTTGTTCCTTCCTTTCCTCCAGCATTACACCTTGTCAAAGGTCTCAACTCCTTTTCGCTCCGCTCTCGAAGTTCCTCTTCCCCGAAGAGCTGGTTAAGGAATTGTCTGCTGCCCTGATACAAAAGGACACACATGATCTTGTAGCCTCATCGGCTCGTAAGACTAAGGTTGCTACCTCAGTCCCTAGGACTTATCGCACCCCAGTAGCTGATACTCCTGCTACGAGGTTCATACCGCCCTTTCGTGGTAGAGCCCCCAGCCGAGGAAGCTCCCGTCCAGACTCTTCCAGGAGCAAGTCTAGGAAAGGTTCCAAGGCCTCTAAAGGAAAAAACTGACTCTCCGCATCTCCAGACAGCAGTAGGAGCCAGACTCAAGAGCTTCTGGCAAGCCTGGGAAAAGAGAGGTGCAGACGCACAGTCTGTCAGTTGGCTGAGGGAGGGTTACAGGATTCCATTCTGCCTCAAACCCCCTCTGACCACATCTCCCATCAACCTCTCTCCCAACTACAAAGAAGAGGACAAGAGGCTAGCGTTGCACCAGGAGGTGTCGCTACTTGTGCAGAAGAAGGCAGTGGTTATAGTCCGGGACCATCAATCCCCGGGCTTCTACAACCGTCTCTTTCTGGTGGCCAAGAAGACAGGAGGTTGGAGACCGGTGCTGGACGTCAGCGCGCTCAATGCGTATGTCACCAAGCAGACGTTCACGATGGAGACGACGAAGTCGGTCCTAGCAGCGGTCAGGCAGGAGGACTGGATGGTCTCGTTGGACTTGAAAGATGCCTACTTTCACGTTCCTATTCATCCAGACTCCCAACCTTTCCTGAGATTCGTTTTTGGAAAGGTTGTCTACCAATTCCAAGCCCTGTGTTTTGGCCTAAGCACAGCTCCTATGGTGTTCACGCATCTGATGAGGAATATAGCAAAATTCCTCCACTTATCGGACATCAGAGCCTCCCTCTACTTAGACGACTGGCTGTTGAGAGCCTCCACGAGTCGTCGCTGTCTGGAGAGTCTCAACTGGACTTTGGACTTAATCAGAGAACTGGGTCTATTAGTCAACATAGAAAAGTCTCAGCTCATTCCCTCCCAATCCATTGTGTACCTGGGAATGGAGATTCGGAGTCAGGATTTTCGGGCTTTTCCATCGGCCCCAAGGATAAGCCAAGCCCTAGATTGCATCATGAGCATGCTGGAGAGGAGCAGTTGCACGGTGAGACAGTGGATGAGTCTCACAGGGACCCTTTCATCACTGGCCCTGTTCGTCGAGCTAGGGAGACTCCACCTCCGCCCTCTTCAATTCCATCTTGCAGCTCATTGGGACAAGGGTTTGACTCTCGAAGCAGTCTCTATCCCAGTCACCAAAGAGATGAAGACCACTCTCTTGTGGTGGAAGACCAATCTCCTTCTCAGGGAGGGCCTATCGTTGGCTATTCAGACCCCCAATCTTCATCTCTTCTCAGATGCATCGGACTCGGGCTGGGGTGCGACCTTGAACGGACGGGAATGCTCGGGAACGTGGAACGAAGAACAGGGAACGCTCCACATCAACTGCAAGGAGCTACTAGCAGTTCATTTAGCCCTGCTGAACTTCAAGTCCCTCCTGCTAGGCAAAGTGGTGGAGGTGAACTCAGACAACACCACAGCCTTGGCTTACATCTCCAAGCAAGGAGGGACCCATTCGAGGAGCCTATACGAGATCGCAAGGGACCTCCTCATTTGGTCAAGAAGTCAAAACCTCACTTTGGTCACGAGGTTCATTCAGGGCAATATGAACGTCTCAGCAGATCGCCTAAGCAGAAGGAATCAGGTCATTCCCACGGAATGGACCCTCCACAAGAGTGTGTGCAACAGACTTTGGACCTTGTGGGGTCAACCTACCATAGATCTGTTTGCCACCTCCATGACCAAGAGACTTCCGCTGTACTGTTCCCCAGTTCCAGACCCTGCAGCAGTTCATGTGGATGCTTTTCTGCTGAACTGGTCCCATCTCGACCTTTACGCATTCCCACCGTTCAAGATAATCAATAAAGTCCTGCAGAAATTCATCTCGCACGAAGGGACACGGCTGACGCTGGTTGCTCCCCTTTGGCCTGCAAGAGAATGGTTCACAGAGGTACTTCAATGGCTAGTCGACATCCCCAGGACTCTACCTCTAAGAGTGGACCTTCTACGTCAACCTCACGTAGACAGGTTACATCCAAACCTCCACGCTCTTCGGCTGACTGCCTTCAGACTGTCGAAAGATTCGCTAGAGCTAGAGGCTTTTCGAAGGAGGCAGCCAGTGCGATTGCCAGAGCTAGAAGGGTTTCCACTCGTAGAGTCTACCAATCTAAGTGGGAAGTCTTCCGGAGCTGGTGTAGAGCCAATTCAGTATCCTCTACCAATACCTCTGTGACCCAAATAGCTGACTTCCTATTACATCTTAGGAATGAGAGATCCCTTTCAGCCCCTACGATTAAAGGGTACAGGAATATGTTGGCTTCAGTTCTCCGCCACAGAGGTTTGGACCTTTCTTCCAACAAGGACCTTCAAGACATCCTTAAGTCTTTTGAGACTTCTAAAGAGCGTCGTCTATCCACTCCAGGCTGGAACCTAGACGTAGTCTTAAGGTTCCTTATGTCACCTAGGTTCGAACCTCTCCAGTCAGCTTCCTTCAAGGACCTTACCCTCAAGACTCTTTTCCTCGTCTGCCTTGCAACAGCTAAGAGAGTCAGTGAGGTTCATGCCTTCAGCAAGAACATTGGTTTCACGACCGAATCTGCAACATGTTCTTTTCAGCTCGGATTCCTAGCAAAGAACGAACTTCCTTCACGTCCTTGGCCTAGATCGTTTGAAATACCTAGCCTCTCCAACATGGTAGGTAACGAACTAGAGAGAGTTCTTTGCCCTGTCAGAGCTCTCAAGTATTATCTTAATAGGTCTAAACCTATTCTAGGACAGTCAGAAGCCTTATGGTGTGCCATCAAGAAACCTTCGAGGCCCATGTCCAAGAATGGGGTTTCGTATTATATAAGGCTTCTGATTAGAGAAGCCCATTCTCACTTAAAGGAGGAAGACCTTGCATTGCTGAAGGTAAGGACCCACGAAGTAAGAGCCGTAGCTACTTCGATGGCCTTTAATAAAAACCGTTCTCTGCAGAGCATAATGGATGCAACCTATTGGAGGAGCAAGTCAGTGTTTGCATCATTTTATCTTAAAGATGTCCAGTCTCTTTACGAGAACTGCTACACCCTGGGACCATTCGTAGCAGCGAGTGCAGTAGTAGGTGAGGGCTCAGCCACTACATTCCCTTAATCCCATAACCTTTTTTAACCTTTCTCTTGAATGCTTGTATTGTTGTTTTTATGGTTGTTACGGTAGGCTAAGAAGCCTTCCGCATCCTTTTGATTTGGCGGGTGGTCAATTCATTCTTGAGAAGCGCCTGGGTTAGAGGTTGTGTAGAGGTCCTTTAGTAGGGGTTGCAGCCCTATATACTTTAGCACCTTTGGGTTGATTCAGCCTCCAAGAGGAACGCTGCGCTCAGTAAGGAAGACGAACTTAAAAAAGAGGCAGAGTAACGGTTCAATTCGACTTCCTTACCAGGTACTTATTATTTCATTGTTATTTGAGATAACTGTTATATGAAATATGGGATACTTAGCTATCCTTTAATCTTGTACACTGGTTTTCACCCACCCCCCTGGGTGTGAATCAGCTACATGATTATCGGGTAAGTTTAATATTGAAAAATGTTATTTTTATTAGTAAAATAAATTTTTGAATATACTTACCCGATAATCATGATTTAATTGACCCTCCCTTCCTCCCCATAGAGAACCAGTGGACCGAGGAAAAATTGAGGAGGTGTCAACAAGAAGTACTATAGTACCTGGCCACAGGTGGCGCTGGTAAGTACACCCCCTTCTAGTATTGTGATAGCTGGCGTATCCCTCCATAGAATTCTGTCGGGCAACGGAGTTGACAGCTACATGAATATCGGGTAAGTATATTCAAAAATTTATTTTACTAATAAAAATAACATTTTTCAATATTAATCTTACCCGATGATCATGTAGCTGTCAACTCTGTTGCCCGACAGAAATCTACGGTCGGGATACGCCAGCGATTGCTATACAGGTGGGGGTGTACACAACAGCGCCATCTGTGGTCAGGTACTCCAGTACTTCTTGTCAACACCACCTCAATTTTTCCTCTGTCGTGCCACCGGCTAGACCTACTTGGATACGCTGTTGATTCTGGAGTTATTGTTCACGATTTGGTGATGTATTTGCTCTAGAGTTTAGCCTTCGCTATTCAGGAAGCTTTAACATTAGCTTAGCAAGTTTTTGGAATTAATTTGATTTAATTTTGGTGACGAAGAGAGTATGAACTCTCTTTCACTTTTAAATGGCCGACCCTTCCCTTAGACGGAAGTGTTGGTGTCGAAGAGAGTATAGACTCTCTTTCTTAATTTTGCTTAACAAAGTTATAGATTTATTTTATATCTCTCCGCCTTTTATAGGCCTCTTCGATTAACTTCCTTTTATTATAAACTTATAAAAATTAATTTTTATGTTTGTTTATATGCGACCTTTCCTAATAGTAGGCGGTCTTTTCTTGGAACCGAAGTTAATTAACATTGAGCCCGTCATATCGTTTTTACCTGTTAAGATTTTATGCTATTTTAATTTTAATGTTTTTGAAAGAATTTCTTTGATAGTCTCGTACTGTTTTCAAAGTTGAACTAACGTTTTGTTTTGTCTCCGCAGTTGTTGACGTTCAGAACGTTCAACTTGCGCTCTATCGTTACGATAGAGAGAGAGTATTCACGGTTTCACGTTGCAGTAAGAGTAAACCGATTCTAGCGTTTTGTTCATTCTTTCTTAGCTTAAATGGTTTTAATTCTAAAAAAAAACTTTATTTTTTGGAAATCTTTCAGTTTTTTTTTTCCTTTAACAATAATATGTTTTAACGATATATATAATTGGGCTCATCTCTCAGGTTCTAAGTCAAGAGAGAGAGAGATAGAGACGGAGGGAGAGAGAGGAGGATAAACGTTTCGTTCAAGCGGGTAACGTTGTTATCGTTTTTGCTCTTCTCCCTAGTCTCTTTAGGGGAAGAAGGTAAACGTTTCTAGAGTTTTATTCTTGTTCCCAGGCTTTATACGGTGAGAGATTTTAAACGTAGTTTATTTGATCTAGTGTTTAGTCTCTTTTCCAGCCACTGAATTCTTTATCTTTCATTATGTTTTTCTGTTACATTGTAATACTGTTTTCGCAATTACTAACTTTTAATGAAGGATAGAATTGCGTGTTTCAGGTACAAACCACTTAAAGTTTCGAGTTCAGTGAAATAAGTGCAAACAGAAAATCAAAAGTGATAAAGTGATAAGCGCAAAGTGTTACAGTGTTGCGTTCGAGGGTTCGTCTGTTCGTGCCAGTTGTTCGCCTAGTCTGGGACCTCTTACAAGCTCCCAAGCCCAGGGGAGAAGTAATGTCGAAGGACTTATGGGTTCATCAGGCCTTGATCGACGAACAGACGTTTCCCTCCGTGGTTTCGGGTGTATCCACTCACGTAGCCGACGTGATCACCCCACCCACACAAAGACGAGAGAGCCCATTTATTCCTCGTCTGCGGAAGAGGTTTCTCGCAGAAACCATGGACCAAATCTTGCAGCTTTTAAGTGCAAGTCGGTCCCTTCCGCGCAAGTCCAACTCCTAGGTGTAGCCACTGCCACTGGGTCAGTTCGGATTTGCTGCAGTACGACAACTGCACACCTCCCAGAGAGGCAAGGTGGTACCGCAACAGGCAGTAACTCCGTCTGTTGCCGCACCAGCTGTTTTAGACCCTCAGTCTCAACGGACAGTAGCTCCGTTTGTTGTTGTCTTTCATAGACCCTAGTGGTCCATGCTGCAGACTATACAGTCTCAGCTTGCTCCTTCATACAGGAGTATCATGCTGGAAGGTTGACAATGCAGCCTGTTAACCTACAACCCGCCGAGGTTGTGCGCTCAGCAGATACTGCGGCTGCCTGCTCCCACCCTCCACCTGTGAGAGCTCCACCTCCGATGCGCAGTCCACCCTGCCAGACGCATGTTCTTGCTGCGCCTCCTGCTTTCATGCGTGAGTTGCCGCATCGGGAGTTGCCGGGTTCCAGCACTATGAGGCAACCTCCTCAACCCATGAAGCAGGAGCCTCATGCTATGCGGCATCCTCCTCAACCCATGAGGCAGGAGCCTCATGCTATGCGGCAACCTCCTCTACCCATGAGGCAGGAGCCTCATGCTATGCGGTATCCTCCTCAACCCATGAGGCAGGAGCCTCATGCTATGAGGAGCCTCATGCTATGCGGCATCCTCCTCAACCCATGAGGCAGGAGCCTCATGCTATGAGGAGCCTCATGCTATGCGACATCCTCCTCAACCATGAGGCAGGAGCCTCATGCTATGAGGAGCCTCATGCTATGCGGCATCCTCCTCAACCCATGAGGCAGGAGCCTCATGCTATGAGGAGCCTCATGCTATGCGACATCCTCCTCAACCCATGAGGCAGGAGCCTCATGCTATGAGGAGCCTCATGCTATGCGGCATCCTCCTCAACCCATGAGGCAGGAGCCTCATGCTATGCGGCAACCTCCTCAACCCATGAGGCAGGAGCCTCATACTATGCGGCATCCTCCTCAACCCTTGCGGCCTGAGCCTCATCCCTTGCAGCATGAGCCTCATCCCATGCAGCATGAGCCTCATACCATGCAGCATGAGCCTCATCCCATGCAGCATGAGCCTCATCCCATGCAGCATAAGCCGCATGCCATGCAACATGCTCTGCATACCTTACAGCATGCTCTACATACAGCATGCTCTGCATTCCTTACAGCATGCTCTGCATTCCTTACAGCATGCTCTGCATTCCTTACAGCATGCTCTGCATACCTTACAGCATGCTCTGCATACTATGCTCTGCATACAGCATGCTCTGCATACCTTTCAACATGCTCTGCATTCCTTACAGCATGCTCTGCATACCTTACAGCATGCTCTGCATACCTTACCGCATGCTCCTCAGTCACACATCTTTGGTTGTTGCCAACTCACAAGACTGTCAAGCAGTTTCATAACGTTGCCTTCTGGTCTGCTGCTTTTGCACCAGTGAAACCCTCACTGAGAGAACTTAGCTTTTCTCGGATATGGTTCCTGTAAATGAGAAAGTGCTATTCTCCCTCCTTCTGATATTCCCTTGAGGACTCTGTCATTTGGAGAGGAGCCTTAAGCTGCTTAGCCTCCTATGGACTTTTATTTAAGCATAACATGCTTCCAGGGAGGGTAATGGTTCCGCTTCAGTCGCTAACCCCGTCTGTTGCCACACCTGCTCCCATAGACCTTGAGCTTTGTTGCAAGACATGCAGTCCAAGCTTAGTCCTTGTTAGAGGATTTTTTGTTTACGGAGTCAGTGTGTCACTGGGAAGACGTTCAACAACCAGCAGAGGGGACTTGTTGTGACGCAGTGCGGCAACCTCAGCAACCCGATAAGGAGTTGTCTGTACTACCCAGACAGTCTAGACAGTTTCGGGTTGTCGCTGTACTTCCTCGCTTCCCCATGGTTGACAGTTCACAGACTGTGCAGCAGTACCATGATCTTGTGTCCGGCTCCGTCAGACGACTGGCTTTTAAGAGCTCCCACAAGTCGTCGCTGTCTGGAGAATCTCAGATGGACTATGGATCTGACCAAGGAACTGGGCCTCCTGGTCAATTTAGAGGAGTCCCAGCTCGTCCCATCCCAGACCTTTGTCTACCTGGGTATGGAGCTTCAGAGTCGAGCTTTTCGGGCTTTTCCGTCGGCCCCAAGAATCTACCAAGCCCTAGAATGCATCCAGAGCATGCTGAGAAGGAACTGATGCTCAGTCAGGTAGTGGATGAGTCTAACAGGGACACTTTCATCGCTGGCCCTGTTCATCGAGTTAGGGAGACTCCTCCTCCGCCCCCTTCAGTATCATCTAGCTGCTCACTGGATAAAGGACATGACGCTAGAGACGGTCTCAGTTCCTGTTTCCGAAGAGAGGAGGTCTACTCTAACGTGGTGAAAGAACAGCTTTCTTCTCAAGGAAGGTCTACCTTTGGCTGTTCAGAAACCCGACCGCCGTCTCTTCTCGGACGCATCAGACACGGGCTGGGGTGCGACTTTGGACGGACAGGAATGCCCGGGAACATAGAATCAGGAGCAAAGGACACTTCACATCAATTGCAAGGAGCTGTTGGCGGTTCATCTGGCCTTGATAAACTTCAAGTCCCTCCAGCTTAACAAGGTGGTGGAGGTGGACTCTGACAACACCACAGCCTTGGCTTACATCTCCAAGCAGGGAGGGACTCATTCGTGGAAGTTGTTCTAGATCGCAAGGGACCTCCTCATCTGGTCAAAAGATCGAAAGCTCACGCTGGTAACGAGGTTCATTCAGGGCGATATGAATGTCATGGCAGATCGCCTCAGCCGGAAGGGTCAGGTCATCCCCACAGAGTGGACCCTTCACAAGAATGTTTGCAGCAGACTTTGGGCCCTGTGGGGTCAGCCAACCATAGATCTGTTCGCTACCTCGATAACCTAGAGGCTCCCGTTGTATTGTTCTCCGATTCCAGACCCAGCAGCAGTTCACGTGGATGCTTTTCTGCTGGATTGGTCCCATCTCGACCTGTATGCATTCCCGCCGTTCAAGATTGTCAACAGGGTACTTCAGAAGTTCGCCTCTCGCAAAGGGACACGGCTGACGTTGGTTGCTCCCCTCTGGCCCGCGAGAGAATGGTTCATAGAGGTACTGCAATGGCTGGTCGACATTCCCAGGACTCTTCCTCTAGGAGTGGACCTTCTACGTCAACCTCACGTAAAGAAGGTACACCCAATCCTCCACGCTCTTCGTCTGACTGCCTTCAGACTATCGAAAGACTCTCAAGAGCTAGGGGCTTTTCGAAGGAGGCAGCCAGAGCGATTGCCAGTGCAAGGAGGACATCCACTCTCAGAGTCTATCAGTCTAAAGGGGAAGTCTTCCGAAGCTGGTACAAGGCCAATCCAGTTTCCTCAACCAGTACCACTGTAACCCAGATTGCTGACTTCCTGTTACATCTAAGGAACGTAAGATCCCTTTCAGCTCCTACGATCAAGGGTTACAGAAGTATGTTGGCAGCGGTTTTCCGCCACAGAGGCTTGGATCTTTCCACCAACAAAGATCTACAGGACCTCCTTAGGTCTTTTGAGACCTCAAAGGAACGTCGGTTGTCCACTCCAGGCTGGAATCTAGACGTGGTCCTAAGGTTCCTTATGTCATCAAGATTTGAACCTCTCCAATCAGCCTCTTTTAAGGACCTCACATTAAAAACTCTTTTCCTCGTGTGCTTGGCAACAGCTAAAAGAGTAAGTGAGATCCACGCCTTCAGCAGGAACATAGTTTTCACATCTGAAACGGCTACATGTTCCTTGCAGCTCGGTTTTTTGCTAAAACGAGCTTCCTTCTCGTCCTTGGCCTAAGTCGTTCGAGATCCCAAGCCTGTCCAACTTGGTGGGGAACGAACTGGAGAGAGTACTTTGCCCAGTTAGAGCTCTTAGGTACTATCTAAAAAGGTCATAACCTTTACGAGGACAATCAGAAGCCTTATGGTGTGCTATCAAGAAGCCTTCTCTTCCAAGGTCTAAGAACTCAGTTTCTTACTAATCAGGCTTCTGATTAGGGAAGCACATTCTCATCTGAAGGAAGAAGACCTTGCTTTGCTGAAGGTAAGGACACATGAAGTGAGAGCTGTGGCTACTTCAGTGGCCTTCAAACAGAACCGTTCTCTGCAGAGTGTTATGGATGCAACCTATTGGAGAAGCAAGTCAGTGTTCGCATCATTCTATCTCAAAGATGTCCAGTCTCTTTACGAGAACTGCTACACCCTGGGACCATTCGTAGCAACGAATGCAGTAGTAGGCGGGGGCTCAGCCACTACATTCCCATAATCCCATAACCTTTTTAACCTTTCTCTTGAATACTTTTTATGGGTTGTACGGTCGGCTAAGAAGCCTTCCACATCCTTGTTGATTTGGCGGGTGGTCAATTCTTTCTTGAGAAGCGCCGAGGTTAAAGGTTGTGATGAGGTCCTTTAGTATGGGTTGCAGCCCTTTATACTTCAGCACCTAAGAGTCGTTCAGCATCCTAAGAGGACCGCTACGCTCAGTAAGGAAGACGTACTTAATAAAGGCAGAGTAATGGTTCAAGTCGTCTTCCTTACCAGGTACTTATTTATTTTATGTTATTTTTGAATAACTAATAAAATGAAATACGGGATACTTAGCTTCTTTGTTAACATGTATGCTGGTCTCCACCCACCACCCTAGGTGTGAATCAGCTACATGATCATCGGGTAAGATTAATATTGAAAAATGTTATTTTCATTAGTAAAATAAATTTTTGAATATACTTACCCGATGATCATGATTTAATTGACCCACCCTTCCTCCCCATAGAGAACCAGTGGACCGAGGAAAAAATTGAGGTGGTGTTGACAAGAAGTACTGGAGTACCTGACCACAGATGGCGCTGTTGTGTACACCCCCACCTGTATAGCGATCGCTGGCGTATCCCGACCGTAGATTTCTGTCGGGCAACAGAGTTGACAGCTACATGATCATCGGGTAAGTATATTCAAAAATTTATTTTACTAATGAAAATAACATATTTCTGCATTATTATAATCTGTAATAATATTCCTACAGGATTAGTTTACCATTACACTATTATATTTGGTTATTATTTTTATCTTTACAGCGATTATCATAATTTATATTTTAAAAAATTATTTATTATTTTTATTTTTACAGCGATTATCATAATTTATATTTTAAAGAATTAGTTATGGATATATAGCAAATAATGTGCAGTACAGTAGTTACTAATAAATAATTGATAATTGATATATAGTGGCGTTTCTAGCACTTTTTATATCTTAAATTATATGGATTTAAATAGCAGATTTCATTAGACCAGCTCATAAGCTACAAGTTTTGTAAAATGATGACCCTGTTAGGTATGGCGGCACTTGGGTCAAAGTAGAACGCACAAGGGAGCAACACACTGTGGATCTGCAGCATGGCACTCCTTGGGAAAATGTGTCATTTACTGTTTTTGGCAAAAAGAAGCAGCTTTTTCAAGACATTATTGAAGAAGGTTTGTATTAACCTGTGCTTAAGGTACTGCAGTCTCTCTTGATTGGATTCTATAGTCCATTTCTTTTAGCGATGCATATTTGCACCGACTCGCAGCGGTGCCCTTTTAGCTCGGAAAAGTTTCCGGATCGCTGATTGGTTGGACAAGATACTTCTAACCAATCGGCGATCAGGAAACTATTTCCGAGCTAAAAGGACACCGCCACGAGTCGGTGCAAATATGCATCGCTAAAAGAAATGGACTATAGTATATTTTTTGTCTGATGAAGCTAAGTCATCTTTTGATATAAATAATAATGGAATGCTTATCCTTAGAACGTTTATGTAATATACTTTATTGTACATTGAAATCACATTAGATATTGGAGAAATGTAAAATATCTATTTGCTTTTTTGCTGTAATAACCCTTTTACCCCCAAAGGACGTACTGGTACGTTTCACAAAAGCCATCCCTTTACCCCCATGGACGTACCGGTATGTCCTTGCAAAAAAATGCTATAAAAATTATTTTTTTCATATTTTTGATATTTTTTTGAGAAAATTCAGGCATTTTCCAAGAGAATGAGACCAACCTGACCTCTCTATGAAAAAAATTAAGGCTGTTAGAGCAATTTAAAAAAAAATATACTGCAAAATGTGCTGGGAAAAAAATAGGGTTGGAAATTTCCAAATAGCCTGGGGGTTAAAGGGTTAACCTGTGCTTAAGGTACTGCAGTCTCTCTCTTGATTGGATTCTAGTATATTTTTTGTCTGATGAAGCTAAGTCATCTTTTGATATAAATAATAATGGAATGCTTATCCTTAGAACGTTTATGTAATATCGTCACCCTCATAAACTAACTGCCTAAGTCATTTTCTCCACTTGTTGGGAAATAAAAAAAAAAAAACCTTCTCATTTCCTAATTCTTTATATCATTGTATTGAGCTTCAATTAACAAATTCTAATTCACAAATTCTTCTGCTAATAATTTGTGAATTGAAACTCAAGACAATGATATAAAGAATTAGGAAATGAGAAGGTTTTTTTTTGAGTTCCCAACAAGTGGAGAAAATGACTTAGGCAATTAGTTTATGAGCGTGACGATATACTTTATTGTACATTGAAATCACAAAATATTTGTGAAATGTAAAATATCTATTTGCTTTTTTGCTGTATTAATACCTCAGTCTTACAATACCCACTTTCATGGTCTTGAGTGTCCCCAGACACTTAAGTCTTTAGTCTTCTAGACAGCAGGAGATTTCATTCTTGCAAGCACCCCTTGGACCTGTTGATAGATATAATTGCTCTCCTCATGGTCCCTGTGTGTATGTTTGTTGCTCTGTCATTGGCAGCACTGTCAGAATCTAGATAGCTTTTTGTTCAGAAATATCATCAACAGTTATACTGTATTGATTTCTCTGTCCTATTTTTCATTTATATATTTATTCTTATACAAATACAAACCACCATCATTTGATAGGAGTATGACTTCAGTGAAACTAGAACAGCTTTTTAAACTTTTAACGAGGTAAACAGTATCATGTTGGGTGGAGGGTATGCCCCTCCCACTTGACAGGTGGAGTAACCCTCACTTTGAGTTCGGTCGCAGTTCGGTACTGATGTACTTCCCTGTGTCTCGTTTTGGAAGTTCGGTCGCGGTTCAGTACTGGTGTACTTCCCTGTGTCTCGTTTTAGCTGAATTTCCTTTGCTGGAGCCACTCAAACATGCTCTTGCCTCCAGCTTTCTCGTCAACAAAGGCTCTACGTGCCGAAAGAATTAAATCTATCACCTGTTACAGTTGGTCCAGCATTAGTAGTGCTGACAGCAAAATTCCAGAGGAGAAATTCAAGTACGAGGTTACTTCGGTCTCATCCTCTGAGTCTGTTACCATGGAAACTGATTACATGGCGAGACTCAAAGCAATAGCCTAGATGGACCACTGATCAGGAGCAGTCTTGTATTTCGCTTCATCTCATGATTTGTCTATTTCTAAAATGAAGAAGAAATACACTGACACTGATATCATCCTCTCAGGCATAAAGACAGTGACTTTCTTCGTGCATCAGTGGGCAAATTGAGTCCTCAAGAGAAAGGATGGAGTGGCCTCCCACTTCACCAGCTAAGTGGGACAGGAAGCAGCACTCACCCTTAGGAACACGCCAGTAGTGGAGTGTTCGGCGCCTTTCTGGCAGAAGGACGTCGATGCCACCGTCAAGAAATGGAGAAAGGAAAGTCACAATTCCCTTTTCCATTGTGTAGTCTCTTTCAATGGCCTAGGTCCTAAGTCAACCTCTCTGAAGTCTTCAATACAATCCATGAAGTCAGCACAGAAGTAGCCTATGGTGACATTCGAATCTTGATCTGTAGCTCCAGCCTCATCTACCTCAAGGAAAGGCAAGGGCAGTGTCCGTTTTGCCCTCAACCTGGCCGTGCCAGGAAGGGGGAAGGAGACCGACTGCCTCGAAGGGGCCATACCTGTCGAACCATTGGGCCACATGGAACTCATATGGTGTAGAAAGTTGGGTAATGCAGGTCCTACTGGATGGATACCACCTTCCTTTCACCAGATCTTGTCCTGCCCTCACTCGCTCTCTGATGACATTCCTGACTTACCCTCAGAAATCACTGAAAGCGCTGGTGATTATAACAGGTGAAATTAATGGTGGAGAAGAATGGATTAAAAGTCATTCAAGATAGGTCTCAGGGATTCTACAGCTAGCTTTCCCTGGTGGAGAAGTCTACCACAAGAAGGAGACCGGCCAGCAATCCAAGTTTTTTCAACGAACTTGGTTCAAGATGGAGACACCAATATCGGTACGTGCAGCTATCAGAAAGACGACTTCATGCTTTCTGTGGACCTCAAGGACAAGTGTTTTCAATTACCCATTCATTGGTCCAGGAAAAATACTTCTGCTTCATCCTCGCAGGAATTGTGTGCCAATTTAAAACCTTGTGATTTGGACTCTAACGCTTACTAGGTGTTTACATAAATTTTCACTTGCATCTCATCTTGAGCCCACTGAAACAGGATTTGTATTTTGAGGGTTTTTAACCTTTGGCTGATCCTGTTATCCTGGATGAAGTCGCACTCTACCTTTAAGGAGAGTCGTGGCTGACATGAGGGAGACAAGAGATGATATAAGAAACATATTTTTCTGCTTTTAGGGAGAATATCCCTCCATAAGAACTTTATCTGAGTTCCTTCTCTTGAACAACATTCTCTATCACTAGGAGAATCATTTGGTTTATGCTTTCTGGACACTTGGTCGTTTCTTTTTACACTTAACAAGGAACCTATCTACAAATGACTGCATTTTAATTTTCTTTAAAATGGCTTGAAAATGTAGTATGGTATACAGTGAACCCTCGTTTATCGCGGTAGATAGGTTCCAGTCGCGGCCGCGATAGGTGAAAATCCGCGAAGTAGTGACACCATATTTACCTATTTATTCAACATGTATATTCAGACTTTTAAAACCTTCCCTTGTACGTAGTACTGTTAACAAACTACCCTTTAATGTACAGAACACTTAATGCATGTACTACAGTACCCTAAACTAAAACAGGCACAAATATTATAGGTGATTTTATATCATGCATTTCCTAAACATGCTAAAAAGCACGATAAAAAATGGCAACCAATGTTTTGTTTACATTTATCTCTGATCATAATGTAGAAACAAACTGGAGGTAGAGCTTTGCTTATTACCCAGACATATTTCCCATACTTTTCCCTTAGAACTACATCACATCTTCCTACTTTAGATATATATATATATATATATATATATATATATATATATATATATATATATATATATATATATATGTATATATATATATATATATATATATATATATATATATATATATATATATATATATTTTTCAATATTAAACTTACCCGATAATCATGTAGCTGTCAACTCCGTTGCCCGACAGAATTCTATGGAGGGATACGCCAGCTATCACAATACTAGAAGGGGGTGTATTTACCAGCGCCACCTGTGGCCAGGTACTCAAGTACTTCTTGTTGACACCTCCTCAATTATTCCTCTGTCGTGCTTCCGGCAAGACGTTCTGGGATACGCTTATGTTCTTGGAGTATTTTCACGACTTTGGTGAAGTATTTCTCTTTGATTTCGGCTGTCGCTTTACTGGAAACTTCTATATTAGCTTAGTTAGCTTTTGGAATTAATTTGTTTAATTATGGTGACGTAGAGAGTATGAACTCTCGTTCACCTTTCAATGGCCGACCCTTCCCTTAGACGGAAGTGTTGGTGTCTAAGAGAGTATAGACTCTCTTTCTTAATTTATTTTATATCTCTCCGCCTCTTATAGGCCTCTTCGATTAACTTCCTTTTATTATAAACTTATTAAAATTAATTTTTATATTTGTTTATATTCGACCTTCCTAATAGTAGGCGGTCTTTTCTTGGTACCGAAGTTAATTAACATTGAGCCCGTCATTTCGGTTTTACCTGTTAACATATTATGCTATTTCCGCCACAGAGTTTGAAAGAATTTCTTTGATAGTCTCGTACTGTTTTCAAAGTTGAACTAACGTTTTGTTTTGTCTCTGCAGTTGTTGACGTTCAGAACGTTCAACTTGCACTCTATCGTTACGATGGAGAAAGAATGTTCACGGTTTCACGTTGCAGTAAGAGTAACCGTGTCTAGCGTTTTGTTCATTCTTTCTTAACTTAATGGTTTTGATCCTAATAAAGGAACTTTTCAGTTTTTTTCCTTTAACAATAATATGTTTTAACGATATATATGATTTGGCTCTTCTCTCAGGTTCTAAGAGAGAGAGAGAGAGAGAGAGAGATAGAGACGGAGGGAGAAAGAGGATAAACGTTTCATTCAAGCCTGCCAGGCGTACGAGTAACGTCGTTATCGTTTTTGCTCTTCTCCCTAGTCTCTTTAGGGGAAGAAACTAAACGTTTCTAGAGTGATCTAGTGTTTAGTCTCTTTCCAGCCACTGAATTATCTTTCATTAGATTTTTCTGTTACTTTGTAATTCTGTTTTCGCAATTACTAACTTTTGAGAAAGGATAGAATTGCGTGTTTCAGGTACAAACCACTTAAAGTTTCGAGTTCAGTGAAATAAGTGCAAACAGAAATCAAAGTGATAAGTGATTAGCGCAAAGTATGTCAGTGTTGTGCGTGAGGGTACTTTTGTGCGCGCCAGTCGTCCTCCCAGTCCGGGACCTCTTGCAAGCTCCCAAGCCCAGGGGAGAAGCAATGTCGAAGGGCAGAAGGGTTCAGCAGGCCTTGATCGGCGCACAGAAGTATCCTCGGTGGTTGTGGGCGTGTCTTACCGAGACCGTCACTCCCACCCGCAGACGATTGAGCCCTTATTTTTGCTCGTCTGCAGAAGAAATTTAGGGGAGAAAACGCTGGTCTCAGGTCTCAAGACCTTTTAAACGTAAAGTCCAGACCTATGCCAGACGTACGAAGTTAGAGTTCACAGTCATTGGGTTAGCTCTGACTCTCCTCAGTCATCAGTTGAATGCACTCCGCCTAAGAGGAGTTAGGTTCTGCCACAACAGAGCTCGACTGTTAAGGCTTTACCTCAGCCTACTGTAGTTTCTGCCGACCCCAAGTGGACTCTACTACAGTCCATGCAAGCACTGCTTTCGGACTTGATGCGTGAGTGTCGGGCTGAGAGTGTTGCGCATCCGCCTCCGCCTACACTCCCTCCGCCTATGCTCGCTCCGCCTGATCGCAGTACCACCTGCCAGGCGTACGATGTTGTGGACTCTACTACAGTCCATGCAAGCACAGCTTTCGGACTTGATGCGTGAGTGTCGGGCTGAGAGTGTTGCTCCTCCGCCTCCGCCTACACTCCCTCCGCCTACACTCGCTCCGCCTGATCGCAGTACCACCTGCCAGGCGTACGATGTTGTGGACTCTACTACAGTCCATGCAAGCACAGCTTTCGGACTTGATGCGTGAGTGTCGGGCTGAGAGTGTTGCTCCTCCGCCTCCGCCTACACTCCCTCCGCCTACACTCGCTCCGCCTGATCGCAGTACCACCTGCCAGGCGTACGATGTTGTGGACTCTACTACAGTCCATGCAAGCACAGCTTTCGGACTTGATGCGTGAGTGTCGGGCTGAGAGTGTTGCTCCTCCGCCTCCGCCTACACTCCCTCCGACTACGCTCGCTCCGCCTGATCGCAGTATCACCTGCCAGGCGTACGATGTTGAGCCACGTGCTGAGTTTGCTGTTCCCAGTGGTGTTCAGCCTCCGCCTTCCTTAAGGCAACCTTTACAATGGGATCAGGAGGATTTTACCTCTCTTCCTCCGCCTCCACTTGCTGTTCCACCAGTGATGCAACACTCGGTTGAGGTACAACAACCTCTCCCGTCCATGAGTCAGTCTCCTCAGCTCTCGCTGCAGCGAGCTCAACCCTCCACAAGGCAAGCACCACAACACCTTAGCCTTGCGCCTCAGGAGCCTCAGCTTGCGAGACATTTACCTTGTTCTGCGCAGCCTCTTCCTCATCGCGCTCCGCTCACACCACAGGAACTGGAACTTGCTACTCCGCTTCCGCCAACCGCTCAGCAAGCGCAACCCTTGGGTTCAACCACTCATGCTAGGAGTCAGCCTCCTCCACCCATGCGCCTTCCTTCTGCTTGTCTTTTATTCAGCCTTTGCAGACTGAGCCTCAGGTGTTCCCTCAACAGAGTCTTGAAGAGGAAACCACAACTATTGTTGTTCCAGCTCGTTATGACTCTGCTGTTCAGCATACCTTACCTCCATTTTCAAACCATGGCAAAAATATGAATCATGAGTTATGAATGTAAGGTAAACATTATGTTGATTTTTAATCCCCATGCAAGCATGCATAAAGCACTCTAGCACTGGTCATGGAATTTCTGAGAAATGTTAAACGCCATGCACACGCTCTGCTTTCCTTACAGCAGGCTCTGCTTACAGCAGGCTCTGCTTACTACATGCTCAGCATACAGCATGCTCTGCATTCAGCATGCTCTGCATACAACATGCTCTGCATACAGCATGCTCTGCATTCAGCATGCTCTGCATACAACATGCTCTACATACAGCATGCTCTGCATACAGCATACTCTGCATACATCATGCTCTGCATACCTTACCGCATGCTTCTCAGTCACACATCTTGGGTTGTTGCCAACTCACTAGACTGTCAAGCAGTTTCATAACGTTGCCTTCTAGTCTGCTGCTTTTGCACCAGTGAACCCTCACTCAGAGAACTTAGCTTTTCTAGGATAAGGTCCCTGTAGATGAGAAAGTTCTTTTCTCCCTCCTTCTGATATTCCCTTGAGGACTCTGTCATTTGGAGGGAGCCTTTAGCTGCATAACCTCTTATGGACTTTTATTTAAGCATAACATGCTTACAGGGAAGGTTATGGTTCCACTTCAGTCGCTAATCCCGTCTGTTACCACACCTGCTCCCATAGACCTTGAGCTGTGTTGCATGACATGCAGTCCAAGCTTAGTCCTTGTTAGAGGATTTTTTGTTTACGGAGTCAATGTGTCACGGGGAAGACGTTCAACAACCAACAGAAGTGACTTGTTGTGACGCAGTGCGGCAACCTCAGCAACCCGTTAAGGAGTTGTCTGTACGACCCAGACAGTCTAGACAGATTCGGGTTGTCACTGTACTTCCTCGCTTGCCCATGATTGACAGTTCACAGACTGTGCAGCAGTATCATGATCTTGTGTCCGGCTCCGTCAGACGACTGGCTTTTAAGAGCTCCCACAAGTCGTCGCTGTCTGGAGATTTTCAAATGGACTATGGATCTGACCAAGGAACTGGGCCTCCTGGTCAATTTTGAGGAGTCTCAGCTCGTTCCATCCCAGACCATTGTCTCCTTGGGTATGGATCTTCAGAGTCGAGCTTTTCGGACTTGTCCGTCGGCCCCAAGGATCTTCCAAGCCCTAGAATGCATCCAGAGCATGCTGAGAAGGAACCGATGCTTAGTCAGGCAGTGGATGAGTCTAACAGGGACACTTTCATCGCTGGCCCTGTTCATCGAGTTAGGGAGACTCCACCTCCGCCCCCTTCAGTATCATCTAGCTGCTCACTGGATAAAGGACATGACGCTAGAGACGGTCTCAGTTCCTGTTTCCGAAGAGATGAGGTCTACTCTAACGTGGTGGAAGAACAGCATTCTTCTCAAGGAAGGTCTACCATTGGCTGTTCAGACCCCCGACCACCGTCTCTTCTCGGACGCATCGGACACGGGCTGGGGTGCGACACTGGACGGACAGGAATGCTCGGGAACATGGAATCAGGAGCAAAGGACACTTCACATCAATTGCAAGGAGTTGTTGGCAGTTCATCTGGCCTTGATAAACTTCAAGTCCCTCCAGCTAAACAAGGTGGTGGAGGTGAACTCCGACAACACCACAGCCTTGGCTTACATCTCCAAGCAGGGAGGGACTCATTCGAGGAAGTTGTTCGAGATCGCAAGGGACCTCCTCATTTGGTCAAAAGATCGAAAGCTCACGCTGGTAACGAGGCTCATTCAGGGCGATATGAATGTCATGGCAGATCGCCTCAGCCGGAAGGGTCAGGTCATCCCCACAGAGTGGACCCTTCACAAGAATGTTTGCAGCAGACTTTGGGCCCTGTGGGGTCAGCCAACCATAGATCTATTCGCTACCTCGATGACCAAGAGGCTCCTCTTGTATTGTTCTCCGATTCCAGACCCAGCAGCAGTTCACGTGGATGCCTTTCTGCTGGATTGGTCCCATCTCGACCTGTATGCATTCCCGCCGTTCAAGATTGTCAACAGGGTACTTCAGAAGTTCGCCTCTCACAAAGGGACACGGCTGACGTTGGTTGCTCCCCTCTGGCCCGCGAGAGAATGGTTCACCGAGGTACTGCAATGGCTGGTCGACGTTCCCAGGACTCTTCCTCTAAGAGTGGACCTTCTGCGTCAACCTCACGTAAAGAAGGTACACCCAAACCTCCACGCTCTTCGTCTGACTGCCTTCAGACTATCGAAAGACTCTCAAGAGCTAGAGGCTTTTCGAAGGAGGCAGCCAGAGCGATTGCCAGAGCAAGGACGACATCCACTCTCAGAGTCTATCAGTCTTAATGGGAAGTCTTCCGAAGCTGGTGCAAGGCCAATGCAGTTTCCTCAACCAGTACCACTGTAACCCAGATTGCTGACTTCCTGTTACATCTAAGGAACGTAAGATCCCTATCAGCTCCTACGATCAAGGGTTACAGAAGTATGTTGGCAGCGGTTTTCCGCCACAGAGGCTTGGATCTTTCCTCCAACAAAGATCTACAGGACCTCCTTAGGTCTTTTGAGACCTCAAAGGAACGTCGGTTGTCCACTCCAGGCTGGAATCTAGACGTGGTCCTAAGGTTCCTAATGTCATCAAGATTTGAACCGCTCCAATCAGCCTCTTTTAAGGACCTCACATTAAAAACTCTTTTCCTCGTGTGCTTAGCAACAGCTAAAAGAGTAAGTGAGATCCACGCCTTCAGCAGGAACATAGGTTTCACATCTGAAACGGCTACATGTTCCTTGCAGCTCGGTTTTTTGGCTAAAAACGAGCTTCCTTCCCGTCCTTGGCCTAAGTCGTTCGAGATCCCAAGCCTGTCCAACATGGTGGGGAACGAACTGGAGAGAGTACTTTGCCCAGTTAGAGCTCTTAAGTACTATCTAAGAAGGTCAAAA
Source organism: Palaemon carinicauda (assembly GCF_036898095.1). Lineage (NCBI taxonomy): Eukaryota > Metazoa > Arthropoda > Malacostraca > Decapoda > Palaemonidae > Palaemon > Palaemon carinicauda. Next base: position 121,161,965 of record NC_090745.1, on the reverse strand, counting down.
CCATTACGAGGACAATCAGAAGCCTTATGGTGTGCTATCAAGAAGCCTTCTCTACCAATGTCTAAGAACGCAGTTTCTTACTACATCAGGCTTCTGATTAGAGAAGAAAATTCTCATCTGAAGGAAGAAGACCTTGCTTTGCTGAAGGTAAGGACACATGAAGTGAGAGCTGTGGCTACTTCAGTGGCCTTCAAACAGAACCGTTCTCTGCAGAGTGTTATGGATGCAACCTATTGGAGAAGCAAGTCAGTGTTCGCATCATTCTATCTCAAAGATGTCCAGTCTCTTTACGAGTACTGCTACACCCTGGGACCATTCGTAGCAACGAATGCAGTAGTAGGCGAGGGCTCAGCCACTACATTCCCATAATCCCATAACTTTTTAACCTTTCTCTTGAATACTTTTTATGGGTTGTACGGTCGGCTAAGAAGCCTTCCACATCCTTGTTGATTTGGCGGGTGGTCAATTCTTTCTTGAGAAGCGCCGAGGTTAAAGGTTGTGATGAGGTCCTTTAGTATGGGTTGCAGCCCTGTATACTTTAGCACCTTTGAGTTGATTCAGCCTCCCAAGAGGAACGCTGCGCTCAGTAAGGAAGACGATCTTATTAAAGGCAGAGTAACGGTTCAAGTCGACTTCCTTACCAGGTACTTATTATTTCATTGTTATTGTGGATAACTGATTATATGAAATACGGGATACTTAGCTATCCTTTAGTCTTGTACACTGGTTTTTCACCCACCCCCCTGGGTGTGAATCAGCTACATGATTATCGGGTAAGTTTAATATTGAAAAATGTTATTTTTATTAGTAAAATAAATTTTTGAATATACTTACCCGATAATCATGATTTAATCGACCCTCCCTTCCTCCCCATAGAGAACCAGTGGACCGAGGAATAATTGAGGAGGTGTCAACAAGAAGTACTTGAGTACCTGGCCACAGGTGGCGCTGGTAAATACACCCCCTTCTAGTATTGTGATAGCTGGCGTATCCCTCCATAGAATTCTGTCGGGCAACGGAGTTGACAGCTACATGATTATCGGGTAAGTATATTCAAAAATTTATTTTACTAATAAAAATAACATATATATATATATATATATATATATATATGTGTGTGTGTGTGTGTGTGTGTGTGTGTGTGTATATATATATATATATATATATATATATATATATATATATATATATATATATATATGTATATATATATATATATATATATATATATATATATATATATATATGTATACACATATACATACCTACATATATACATAAATACATGCATACATATATATATATATATATATATATATATATATATATATATATATATTACTGTATATATATGGGTTATGGAAAAAATCCGCGAAGTGGTGAATCCGCGATGGTCGAACCGCGAAGTAGCGAGGGTTCACTGTAATTAGTAAATAGATTTATGTGGGTGATGTGTCTTCAAAAATTTGCTGGGTTTCCCACATTCTTAATATTTCTAATTTCCCTTGAAGCTTTAGGTTTGTCACACTCCTCTTCCTCCTCTGTTGAAATCTCCTCCACATTCTCTTGATGCTGCACGTTATGCAGCTTCGATACCATTTCTTTTTTCACAACTAGTGTTTTCAGTATTTGTATCACTTGCTAAATGTCTTGCTGGAGAGTTCTCTCTTGTTTGGGGGTACACTCAGGCACACTATATCTTGTGTTTTGTTTAAGTTTTATAGTTTATATATGATGGAATTATTTTAATGTTACTGTTCTTAAAATATTTTAATTGTTCATTACGTCTCTCTTAGTTTGTTTATTTCTTTATTTCCTTTCCTCACTACGCTATTTTTCCCTGTTGGAGCCCTTGTGCTTATAGCATTCTTCTTTTCCAACTAGAGTTGTAGTAAGCAAGTAATAATAATAATATAATGATTTTAGTGATGAAAGTCTTGTAATGAATGCGAGTGCGTAAGAGTAGCCTGTTGGATTTTTTCATCATATTTTTATTGGGGGTATTATGGAAACATTTTATTTAGGGATAACTTTGGCAGAAATTTAGTATTCTGTTAAACTGGCTTGTTTAGCAATTTATTCAGCGGGATCTTGGTATTTCAGGTATAAAAGGACATGGATGCGTGTCGAACGTACGAGATCGCAGCAAACGTTAGATATTCAAATGGGAGTTCCTTTTGAAGATGTGAAGTTTACAACTATCGGCAAAAACAAAGATCTGTTTTTTGAAATCTTAGATGAGGGTTAGTACAGTTTGTCTTTTTCTATCGATCTTCACTGTAGGATGTAGCTTGATATAATGCATGTGAACTAAATGTACAGTAACAGTAAATGTGTACCGTTTTTCGAACGTTAGTTTTTATTTTTGAATAGCATTGAAGTGTGTATGTTTAATGAAAACATCAATTAACCCTTTTACCCCCAGGCTCTTTGGAATGTTCCAACCCTTACCCCCCAAGGGGTTATTTTTTTCCCAGCAAATTTTGCAGTATGTTTTTTTTTAAATTGCTCTAACAGCCTTAATTTTTGTCATAGAGAGGTCAGGTTGGTCTCATTCTCTTGGAAAATGCCTGAATTTTTTCAAAAAATTATCAAAAATATGAAAAAAAAAATTTTATAGCTTTTTTTGGGGGGTAAAGGGATGGGTATTGTGAAACGTACCAGTACGTCCTTTGGGGGTAAAAGGGTTAACTCTATATTCGTGAGATTTTTTTTCACTAAAGGTTTTGTAGCTTCACTTAAATCTTGGTTGCATTACATCCTACATTTTACTTTTCATAAGCTCCTATTGGTCTGTTTCTATTCGGCTGTCAAACTTTTGCATCCATAGAGCCTTTAGGGTATTTGCTAATGTGATGCAGAGGTCTTCTTAAGCTACTCAGTAATAACGGTGAGAAGAGCAATAATGATATTTTCTCACTTAGTTATTACTCATAGATATCCCATTTGCTTTATATTTACAGAGCAAATCACTGAGCTACTAAATAGCATAGAACATTTGGGGATGGGGAATGTCACATTGCACTTTAGGCATGTGATTGAGTCTTGAATTTTGTCAAGTATACTGTTTGTTTTTTAAACTGATGTGGCTATTGTTATGATAGAGATTTTATAAAAGACTAAGTCCAGAAGAATAGATTAAGTAAATAAAAAAATGAATGAATATCCTTAGTGGTTTATAATAAATTAAACTAAATGAAGGGTAAAATTAGCGCTTTTCTAATGAAAGCTTTGTAACTGTTTTGGTTCATTGAAAGATCACAAGATCATTTATAATTTTGGCGGTCTACCTTATTTAGTGCCTCATCGTTTTGTGCAGTGCCTTAGGTAATGGGCAACTTGAGAAGAATGGCAGATATTTTTTAAATATTACAAGAGACTGGTCATTATTCTGCAGGCAAAAGTATCCAAAGATTTATAGGTGTGTTAATTAAAAAGTTGAATTTATTTATTTTCATGCATAATAAGAAGCTAGAAAATGATGGGTAAGCACCATAAGTTTTGGCTGGAGAAATTGAGTCTCTCAGGGAAAATGGAACTGTCATGAAGTACCATAGTTCAACATGATTTGCTAATAGGATCCTAATAGGATAAACATTCAAGATGGGCATATAGGTGAGGGCAGAATAAATCAATAATGATTTTATGAATGAAAAAAATTCAGTGTTAATCATCTACCTTAACATGAATCAAAGAGGGGTAATTGAAGTTACTGGTATTTAGAAAATTTAATAAGAATTGCAGTATGCAAAAGAAAACAGGACTTTTAAATATAGTTTGATATGGTGAAAGGAGTGCATTGTGCATGATCATCAAGCTGAATAATAGCTTGTGTGCTAAAAATTTGATTGCAAAGGAGAAATGAAGCTTTATAAAGGAGTTGGCTAATATACCTTTGCCCTGGACTGTTAACCCCTTTACCCCCAAAGGACGTACTGGTACGTTTCACAAAACCCATCCCTTTACCCCCATGGACGTACTGGTACGTCCTTGCAAAAAACTGCTATTTATATTTTTTTTTTTTGCATATTTTTGATAATTTTTTTCAGAAACTTCAGGCATTTTCCAAGAGAATGAGACCAACCTGACCTCTCTATGACGAAAATTAAGGCTGTTAGAGCAATTTAAATAAATTATATTGCAAAATGTGCTTAAAAAAAAAATAACTCCTGGGGGTAAAGGGTTGGAAAGTTCCAAATAGCCTGGGGGTAAAAGCGTTAAATGACTAGAATTTCTCAGAAGTCCATACATCCTTCTAAAGGATTATAATGTGTCAACAGGAAAAATGAATCTTCAGTGAATCTCATGTTTTATAATTGATAAGCTGGATTGAAAATGTATGTAGTGCATACATTACAATCTACAGTAAATATTGTCATTTGAATGTCCTAGATTCCCATCAATGATATTTACAAAATTGTAAAAACTTAAAAAATATTGGTAGATGCAAAAATTTTTTTTGTCTTAATACTATATTAAATTTGATTTCTTCTCCATTTAGGAATAAAGCTTTATGTCAATTCTATGGGCTACTTTGAAATCTCTCCTATATAATAAAGAGCAAGTTTCTGGCTACATATATATGATTATATTTCTTTCCGGGCACGCTCAGCAGCAAGATGTATACCTATTCTGTTTCCCCCATCCATGTAGGAAGAGAGTAGAGTAGTCATACCTTGAGGGGTTATAGTTGGGAAAGGGGGAGCGAGTGGGAAGGGTAGAAGTTATGAGCAAATCTATCTAAATATTTAGCCGTTATTTTTGACGGGTCACATACTCCAGTACTGTAATAATGTTTATCCTTTTTGCAAGTTACCATCCCCTAGTCATTAGGCTTCACAATTTTTCTTTGTTCCGTAACCGAAATACAAACCACGCTATTTACATTGGGTTTACCTTTTAGCGCAGCTGAAATGGCGAGCCATTAGAATTTAACGAGGGTGTATTACCCCCGCGCTAGTTAGCGGGGGGGTAGGGGAGTGGTAGCTAGCTACCCCTCCCCCCCTCACACACAGGTGAATGCCCACTTTCACTTTTGGCTCGGACTGGGACAGATGTCTCTGTCTTGGTCCTCGCTTGGCAGCCATTGTTTGTTTTGTCTTTACTTAATCGCTTACTTTTCTTTTACTCAATATATATGTAAACATGTTTTCATGTTTGTACTGTATATATATTTGAGTATAGAAATCAGTAAGTTTCCTTTTCAGAGTTGTGTGTGTAGTGTACGATATCTCCGTGGAGTCCTCGGCAGTTAGGCCACCACAGCGTAATTTTATGGGTTGCGATCGAGTTTGACTTCGGTCATTCTCTCTCTCTCTCTCTTGAGGTCGTTCACCCCTTTTACTACGTGTTGTCTGCTAAAGAAGGTGATGAATGCAAGAGTTGATGGGAGAAGTACAAGAGGAAGGACAAGGTTTGGGTGGATGGATGGTGTGAAGAAAGCTCTGGGTGATAGGAGGATAGATGTGAGAGAGGCAAGAGAGCGTGCTAGAAATAGGAATGAATGGAGAGCGATTGTGACGCAGTTCCGGTAGGCCCTGCTGCTTCCTCCGGTGCCTTAGATGACCGCGGAGGTAGCAGCAGTAGGGGACTCAGCATTATGAAGCTTCATCTGTGGTGGAAATGTGGGAGGTTGGGCTGTGGCACCCTAGCAGTACCAGCTGAACTCGGTTGAGTCCCTGGTTAGGCTGAAGGAACGTAGAGAGTAGAGGTCCCCTTTTTTGTTTTGTTTCATTGTTGGTGTCGGCTACCCCCCAAAATTGGGGGAAGTGCCTGGGTATATGTATATGTACTATGCCCTTGTAGCTTCCTTCCCGTGTGGGGGGGGGGTTGCTACACCGTACGTTTTGTCTCAATTAGTTTATGAATCTAATTGTAGTTGTTAATTTTTCAGCTTGTAGAACGATTCCTTTCGGGGTTTTCGTTCTTTCTTTAGTGTTCATTCATTTTTAAATTACATAATTACATAGTTTCATAATTATAATTGTTATAATTCTGTTTTGGTTACAGCTCTCCTTCCGTGAGTGTAAGTGGTTGTGAGGGCACGTGCCTGTTGTGTAATTCTTGTTTCCCTCGGGATTCCTCTTCGGAGCCTTTCGGGTGAATGAATGAGTACTAATGTTTTTTGTTTTTATTTTTTTACAGTTACCGATCTAGTTCGTTTCTGTAATATGGCTACGGTGTGACCTGTCTTGTGGAGGCCTGGGGATTCGGCTGTTGCTGCCTCCCCTTTGGATTTTCGTCAGGGGCGTGTCTCCTTCTACTGGAAGTACTCCCGTAACGATTGACAGCTCTCCAGTTCATTTTAGAACTCAGGAGGCCTGCCTCCTTGGGTGGGTAACTTTCCTTCCGAGGGAAGTTTTTCCTGTCCAGGCTTGAGTTTTTCCCCTTTTGGGGGGTTCTTCTCTTGCCTTTTTTTTCGTGCGACTATGCTCTTGGTGCTGAGCGGTCGCACCTGCAGTTTCGCAGGAGCCCCTCTTCGGAGGATTGCTCCTTTTAGGTCACTGGCTGACCAGTCTCTTCTACGAAGTGTTTCTCTTTCGTTCGCGAGAGAGTACACTCATAGAGACTCCTCTTTGGAGGATTCTTCTGCTGCTGTTGCTGTTGACCTCCTTCGCCGTAAGGCTCACCGTCCGCCTCGTCGTAGGGCCTCTCCTCTCCCTTTAAGGGTACTAAGAGGCGCCTTTATGAATCTACGTTTGCAGCCTACATCTCCTTCATCTGCCCTGATGCAGATGGACAGCAGTCTGACGGGCAACGGTCTTCCCGACGGACAACGGTCTTCCCGACGGACAACGGTCTTCCCGACGGACAACGGTCTTCCCGACGGACAACGGTCTTCCCGACGGACAACGGTCTTCCGACGGACATCAGTCTCCCGGCGGACAGGCAACGGTCTCCCAACCTGCTCCTGCTCAGTGTTAGCGCACAGGCGCTCTCCTGCTCATCAGCGCTCCCTGATCGCTAGCGCTCTCCCATTCGCCAACGCTCTCCTGTTCGTCAGCGCTCTCCTGTTCGTCGGCGCTCTCCTGCTCGTCGGCGCTCTCCTGCTCGTCAGGACTCTCCTGCTCGTCGGCGCTCTCCTGATGTTCGCCCTCCTCGCCAGCGCTCTCCTGCTCATCAGCTCTCTTCTGAGCGTCAGCGCTCATTTGAGGATCATCGCCCTGCGGTCTCTAACCATCCTACAGTTCCTGCTGACCTCCCTGCTCGCCATCAGTCTTCTGACCCTGTGGCTACGCGACATCGTTCAGCGCGTGTGTAAAAAGCACATGTTCGCCAACGCACCTGCGATTTTATTTTCCTGTTCCTGCTCGTGAACGCTCCGCGCCACCTGTCCCTTCACAGGATCTCACGCGTCGACCTCCTGCTCGCCAGCGATCACCTACGCGCCAGCGTTCACCTGCTCGCCAGTGCGCACAGGCGATTTTAGTATCGCCTATTCGCCAGCGTTCTCCCACGCGTCAACGATCGCCTACGCGCTAGCGTTCACCTGCTCGTCAGCGCGCTCAGGCGATTTTGGTATCGCCTATTCACCAGCATTCTACGCGTCAGCGATCACCTGTTTCTCGTCGATCTCCTGACCGCCCGCGTGTGTTACAGCCTGCGCGCCAACGTTCTCCAACGCTTCGTCAGCCGAAGGTTCTGAAGGGACATGGTTCGCCGGCTACTAGCTCGCCATCGCGCGATCGCTCACCGGCGCATGCTGCTCGCTGTTGCTCGCCAACGCGTCACCATGCCACAACGCACCATTGCCTACCTGCGCGTCAGCGCTCACCAGCTCACCACCGATCTCCTGTTGATCCACATCGCCAGCGGTCTTCCTCACCCACGCGGCAGCGCGTTTCCTCGCCATCGCGCCAACGCTTGCGTTCGCCGCCTCGGACACACGCTCATTCACCTGCCCACCCTCGCGCCTACGCGACCGCTCGCCTGCGCGCCCGCGCGCCCGCGCGATTATTCGCCTGCGCGCCCGCGCGACCGCTCGCCCGCGCGATCGCTTACCCGCGCGATTGCTTACCCGCGCGCTCGCCCGCGCTCCTGCGCGACCATTCGCCCTCGCGCGACCATCGTTCGCGGTGAATTCCGCAGCCAGGGGTAGCAACAGGAACGCGTGTTCCTAGACAACGCTCGGGATTGCCTCCACCCAAACACAGGTTGGTAGTGCAGGACAAGGATACTACTGAGGAGAGGTTAGTACATCATTCTTCCCAACCTTCTTTTCAGGCAGGTACTGTGGTGTCCACTCCAAAGGATCGCCCGATCCCTTTCCCTTTACCGAGGATTTCGGACTCTGTGTCCTTGGAGCAACAGACTTGGTTTGGTCCTCTGGCGCGGGCATTAGTGAGGGTTATGAAACCAGCACTCGCCGACCAGGGTAACAAACCAACGGCTGTCTCTCCTACACTGAAGAGAAAGAGAGGAGTGGACTTCGTGGTGACTTCCCCCAGGGCGAAGTTGGTTCCCAAGAAGTCGGTCGTGAAGGCCCCTTCTCCTGCTCGAGGGCTTTCTCCTTCTCCCGTGGACGAGGCCTTTCCGTCCTCAGGTGAGTCCAGTGGGGTGGTAGTCTTCCCCTCGGCACCAAGCGGGGAGACTTCGCTTCATGGAGGAGAATCATCTTGTGAGGAAGGGGCCCCTCGAATCTCTTTGTTGGGATCCTGTATCCCTCCCAGGAGGGAATCCAAGGACTCCAAGACCGTCCCGAAATCCTCCTCAAGGATTCGCCAGGATCCCACGACTACCCGGGGGAATGTCCACGTTTCATCCCTGGAAGAGATCCCTGGGGCAGGAGACTTAGCTGCCAGCCCGCAGGGAGGAGAGCAGCAGGAATCCGAACATACCTTCTGGCAGGTCCTAAGCCTGATAAGGCAACTTAACGGGCTTATGGATCCAGTCATCGCCCCCCGTGAAGGCAGAGACATGATCTTGGATGAAGTGTTTGACGTTCGGGGTCTGAAGAGTGCCAGAGCTAGGGCCATCCTTGAGAAGAGTTTGTTTGTGCCCAAGGACAGAGACTTAGACAGCGGCTGTGCGGAGGAAGTCGACTTCCGTTTTCACTCCTCCAAGGCGCTTTCTTCCAGACTCTGCAGGGCTCCAGCGCCTTTTTCTTTCAACCACGCCGGCCTAAGTTATCGGCTACGACAACTGAGACAAGGTGTCCAATTGCAGTTTCCTCCTTTCAGGAACAGATGGCACGGGAGGCTCCCCCGGGGGGGGCCATAGTCCTAAAGGGAGCGGCAGAGTTCACGAACTCTAGGATTGCAGGTTTCACGCTGGGAGGATGTTTAAGGTTACTCATCCGGATGACAGCTTCCCGATGCCAATTCCCGCACGATCTCTATGATCAGCCAAGGATATCGTGCCTGCCGTCTCTGTCAGCAAATTCAGTGTCTCTGAACCTCTATGCCATAGCGTCGGCAAGAGTTGCCCGTTTAGGCAGAATGATCCATACCTTAGGCGAAGGTCCTCCATAGGATCATCGACGGCTTCACCCCCGGCTTCTTCAGTCGATCCTTTCTTGTAAGGAAGTATCTGAGACGGGAGTTCCGTAGTCAACCTCTCAGCCCTGATCAAGTTTGTCGAACAAACTTCGGCCAGCGTAGAACAGCAGAATCGATCAGACTGGTAACGAGGCGACAGGACTCCTTAAACCCTGGATCGGAAGGACGGGTACTTTCAGTTTCCATTCCATCCATCTTCCAGGGAGCTCGTGGAATTCAGCCTAGACTGCAGGTATTCCTGCTTATGATGCAGTGTGGCGATCCCGCCGTGGCATCGCAGGTTTTTTTCCCCAGAGAACTCTCCCTGCTTTCCTCATGGCTGCTCAGGTACAGGCTTCCGCCTCCTTCGCTTTTTGGAGGGCTGGTCAACTCCGGTAGACTCGGGTTCGACCTTCTTCAGTGCCGGGACAAGCTTCCGGATGCTTACCATGAGTGTGGGTTCATGGTATTTTGCTAGGAGCCTTCTCTTCATCTGCCTCAACATCTGGAGTATCTGGCCATGATATTGAGTCAACGGCCTTACCACGTTGGAAACCCTGCTTCTCGTCCGTCCAGCGAGGTTAAGCAACGTCGGTTCTGGTCGGTACTTGGATGGGTGACCACCTGGGGACGCCAGATTCTGTTGCCACATCCTTCGAGCCTTTCCTTCAGTTGACTGTGGCAAGGCTGAGGAGAGTCGCAGTACCTGTTCTCAGTCAAGCAGAGCTTTCAGCCCTACCTTGGAATGTTTCCTAGTTCTCCTTTCCTCATTGACCCGTCTATAGTCCGAACGGTCGCCTCAGGATAAGTTCCATGTGGGGCGGTCCAAGTTCCGGTGGTTTCAGGCAACGATCAACCGGACTTCCTGGCCCCTATGGGACCAGCGGAACTATTAGACCTGCAATGGGTGTTGACCTATGGAACCTCTTGATGGGAGTGGATATTCTCGTCCTTTCCCCACATTCTTGATGCTGTTCTCGGACTCATCAAAGAAAAGGGGGGGGGGGTGGCATGTTCCGGTCCAGGCCTATGGTCAGGACTTGAAGGATACCTCTCTATCATCCAGGCAGGCTTAGGGGCCGTAGTCTGGCCCCTCTACAGATCCTACAGCTCCTGCCGAGTCGCTCCGTGCGCGTCGACTTCATGATTCTGGCGTGTTCTAACCAGCAGGGGACGCATTTTCACACCTTCACATCTTGCAGTAGAGATACCGAGATGATTGAGATACTCTCAATACCACCATCGGCTCTCTCATTCCAGGCAGAGGAATGTTCTCTCCGACTATCCGAGTAGAGCCTCGTAGAGAGAGTGTACCTGGGGTTCTTTGGCCTTGAGTAACCAGCAAGTCCTGGTCTGTGGGACCTGATCGCGACAGCTTGGAACCTCAAGCTTCTGCTGTTCTTCCCGCCCAGTCTCAGACCCCGAGACTCTGGCAAGATGCATTCCGGTGATGGTGGGACAACTTCGACGCCTGCGTCTTCCCTCCTTTTTGTTTGTGGAGAATGGGTCTCAACAAGACCAGGTTGTCTGTCAACCTTTCAATGGGAGAGCTCCACTGGGACTATGCGCAGAACGGTTTCTGGACCCTCTGCTTCCCCTGACGGAACTCCCGGGAGAGCTTCTCCCACGGCGCAGACTACTCAAACAACCACACTGCAACATCTTTCACGAACCAGGGCGTCGCTTCGGCTTCATGCCTGGAGACACTAAGCCTCCTCCTCAAGAAGAGACATCCCGCTACAGTCGCGGGACGGAGGTCGCGTCATCTGCGATAGTCATCCGCAGGGGTCTTCCAGGCAAAGGGAAGAGTCTTCGGTGGTTGGTGCCGTGGGAGATATACCTCTTCCCTTGAGGCCTCTTCTCCAGCAATAACGGTCTTATTGCCTTTCGGCGGGAGGAAACTCCTTTCCGCTCTCGGCAATGAAGTCTGTCGCTCAACCTTTCCCTGACCTTCAGGCTTAAAGGAATAACTTTTTCCTGCCCGCTGGATCTTTCCTCGCTCATGCGAAGCTACGATCGTCCCTGCCCTAGTTGGAGGAAGACCTCCAACTTGGAGCATGGCTCGGACTTTTTAGTCCCTTAAGAGATCTTCTCAAGACCCTTTACGACAGGCCTCGGATTGTATTCCGGCTTGGGTCTCCTGCTCACTCTGGCCGCGGCCAGTGTGTAAGCAATCTTCTTGGTCTCGTACGACTCCGCCCTTTCTAGGGAAGAGGGGAAGGCAACATTCAGGTTTGCTCCTGAGTTGTTGGCTAGACTCAGAATCTTGGGGTCCCGGCCCTTCGGTCCAATTCCTTCAAGATTTCGAGTCTCCATTCTGTAACTGATGTCCCAAGACCTTCTCTTTCTTGCCAGTAAAGGAATCAAGAGGTTAGCTTTGGGAACAGCTGCAGTTTGTCCTCAGTTGCAGCCGATTTGGGAGCACAAGGAGGACACGGGGGAGAGTCACCAGTATACCTCTTCAGCCCGGACTGAAGGACATTCATCTCGACCTGTCTCCAGACCCTCCCCCGTCACGTTGCCCTACAGCACGATGTTGGATACATCGCAACGTCCCTCGCCTTCAAGTAATACTACTCTGTGACGCAGGTGCTACAAGCTGGAGTCTGGAAGCGTCTAATGACCTTCGCAGCCCGCTTCCTGCAGGGCGTGATCAACAGGAGTTTCGATACGTTTTCTATCGCTCTGTGGTGGCTACACAACAGCTGGTCTAACCTCAGGCTCCTTTTTGGACAGGTAGCAGAAGGTTGAGGGCATTGTTATCAGGTTTTAGTCTGCATGAACGAAAGAAGTATGTCTGGCCCTTATTTCTTTCTTCATCATCCCCTCTATGGGGAAGCAGCATCCTGGTCTCTGCATAGCTGACCTCGAACCTCTGCAGGTAAACCATGCTTCCTTGTGTTCCGAGTATTGAGTCAATACTGTTGCGTCCCCCATACCCTGACGAGGTGGTATTGGGAACGTTCTAACCCAGAGTTCCTTCTGGAACTCCAGGTCAACTGCCTAGGACGGGTCACACTTTTTCCTTCACACACAAGCTTATGTAGGCCACACGGTTCCTTGCGGAGCAAGGAACTTGTGAGGTGCAGGGACTCCTTTTCTCGAGTGCGACTCACTCGGATTCTGAGTCCCCGGGTAAAGCCAAAGCCAGTATGGCTGGGGACTTTCCACCCTACCTAAGGGGTAAGTCACCCAACGTAAATAGCGTGGTTTGTATTTCGGTTACGGAACAAATGACAAATTCGAAGATAATTTGTATTTTTCCTAACCATACAAACCTTAGCTATTTACACATATTTGCCCGCCAGCCCTGTCCCCCAAGACAAGTCCTACCTCTAAGTGAAAGTGAGCATTCACCTGTGTGTGAGGGGGGGAGGGGTAGTTAGCTACCACTCCCCCCCCCCCCCCCCCCCCGCTAACTAGCGCGGGGGTGATACACCCTCGTTAAATTCTAATGGCTCGCCATTTCAGCTGCGCTAAAAGGTAAACCCAATGTAAATAGCTAAGTTTTGTATGGTTAGGAAAAATACAAATTATCTTTGAATTTGTCATATTGTGTTATGGAACCTCTTAAGACCAGAAGGCTTTAATTTGGAATGTACCACCATGGGTTGCGGTGGTCTGTTGGTAACGTCCTTGCCTGGTGATTGCCGGACTGGGGCTGGAGTCCCGCTCAAACATGTTAGTTCCTTTGGTCGCTCCAACATCACCCTCCTTGTGAGCTGCAGATAGGGGATTTTGGGGAGCTTATAGATCTATCTGCTGAGTCGTCAGCAGCCATATCCTGCCCCTCCCTGGTCCTAGCTTGGGCGCTGATCATATGAATATATGATCAGTCTCTAGGGCATTGTCCTGCTTCATAAGGCACTGTCACTGCCCTTTGCCTCTGCCATTCATAAGTGACCTTTAAACTGAGGCAGCCTTTATTGCTACCAGCATTTCCCAGCACTTAGCGGCGTGGAATAACGGCCAAAGTGATTTCTATGAGAGGGTTGCTTTGACAGGGGTGCCCTTTCTACTGGAAACCTAGTCCCTCATATATTTATGACACAACGATATAATGGGAATTTCATTCATTCAAAGTCTTTGTGCAGTAAAGGAAGAATTCATTATTTGGTCAGAACTTGCAACCTCTCATTAAAAGGACAAGGCCAACAGTGCCTTCTGTTTTATTATGGTAATGCTCTCTCTCCAGAAACAACATCCTATTTTGGATTAAATAAGCAAAATCTAGGGAATAAAAGTCATAGACCTCCAAGCTTCATAGATTACATTATTGCTTTGAAAATGGTAGCTGCAAGTGGAGTATAACTTTTTTGTAACAGTCAAAGGTCAGGCTGTCATTTCAGTTGCCCATCTCAGTCATTGGGTTGTTCACTTTATAGCCAGAGTTTAATGTTTTGGAGCAACACATTGGCAAATCTCATTTTTTTAGGCATTTCAGTGTACTTGCTTTTCTTTAATTGTTGCTGTTCTGATGGTACAACTTTTCATAAGTGGTTTAAACCTTTTTTAAGTTGTCTGCCACGAAGAAACCTTCAAACTATTAAAATAGATATCAATGTATTGCAGGAAATGCCACTTATGAGGAGTATTTTGGGTTTGAAGGATTAATTCATGTTCTAAAATTGTATGGATTCTCAACTTCTGTATTGGTGTTAACATTAATTGTAGCACCCATGTTGAAGACAATTTGCTCTTTCCCCAATATGCCTTTCAAATTCCTATATCTGATTCTAATTTAAGCTTAAATCTTTCTGTAAAGACCATGCACCAATAACTGGTTTATAAAACAAAACACGTCTAACCAATGCTGAGGAGGAATGAAGATGGGGGGTGGGGAGATGTAGGGGTAGAGAGGGGGGATGTTGATGAAGGAGAGGTCTAATTGGTGAGGGATCTATGGTCGTGGTTCAATCACGCCCCAGTTTTCTATACCGACACTCAAAGAGTGAGCGAGCTAGGTTTATTCCTGGCATTCCATGCATCCCTTTTTTTTTCTCTGGTATATTCAGCAATAACTATGCCTTAGAAATGGTGCTAGAGGGGTATTTCACAGAGCGACACAGGTCTCTCGCCCAGAAATAGATTTTTCCTTCGTCAAAATCCCTTTTTTCAGCAACTCAGTCTGGGGTCATTCCTTTGTTTTCCCACTTCTGTTGGAATTCCACAACACATTTTGTAATGGTGAAATTGTAAGGAATATCCTGGCCAAGTATGTTGACCATGTCTATGGATTTCCTCTGGGAGTCGTATGCTTTGATTGCAGATTCCTTTTCTTAAGCTTTTGAGATTCTGCATGCTTAGTAATGACTTTCAGAGTAAATTACCTACAATGCAATAAACACAATTATCACAGTTCTTGTGCATTATTGGTCATATGCAACAACCTTAACAAATTTAGTTACTCTTCATTTTGCGTGAGGCCAAGGAATTCATTTTAATTTTCTTTGTATAAAAACTATTGCAATGGAATGTAAGATTATTTTTTTCAAAATTCACTTCTATGTCTATTCATCATCATCATCATCTCCTCCTACGCCTATTGACGCAAAGGGCCTCTGTTAGATTTCGCCAGCCATCTCTATCTTGAGCTTTTAATTCAATACTCCTCCATGTATCATCTACTTCTCACTTCCTATCCTCATCTATGTAGGCCTAGGTCTTCCAACTCTCTTATTCATATAATCTTTATTTTCTCTTTGTTTATTACATAGTATTCAATGATTTTAATAGAGTTCTCAATGCTGTCATACCTTTTCCTTACAGCACGAGATTTAGCAATCAAGCAAAATGAAGGCAAGACGATTATGTATACTGCTTATGGATCTGAGTGGAGGCAATTTGGGAATCCACGAAAGCCTCGACCCTTGAGCTCTGTCGTGCTAGACAGAGGTGTGTCGGAAAAAATAGTCAGAGATGTCAAGGAGTTTATTGATAATCCTGAATGGTACTCAAATAGAGGTAGGTTTTTCTTCTCATTTGATCATTGTGTGTCCTATTTTGTTGTATTTTAGTTTTCATTCTTATAATTATTATTACATTAATTCAGTAGGCCCTTTAACCCTTTTACCCCCAAAGGACGTACTGGTACGTTTCACAAAACCCATCCCTTTACCCCCATGGACGTACCGGTACGTCCTTGCAAAAAAATGCGATAAAAAATTTTTTTTTCATATTTTTTATATTTTTTTTGAAAAAATTCAGGCATTTTCCAAGAGAATGAGACCAACCTGACCTCTCTATGACAAAAATTAAGCCTGTTAGAGCAATTTAAAAAAAATATGCAAAATGTGCTGGGATAAAAATAACCCCTTGGGGGTTAAGGGTTGGAAATTTCCAAAGAGCCTGGGGGTAAAAGGGTTAAAATTAAAAAGATTCTTTAAAAAGGTGAAAAATAACACAGCACATTATTACTTGACCACCATAAGAGGCACAAAACTTGTAAGAAAATTAAAATCTTGCATTGTGTTGTTCTTACTGGGACTCCCACAAATAATCAAACAAGAATATAGTAATTATTTACAGTTTATGATAACCTGTTTTTTTGGGGGAAAGTTCCTATTTCATTTGCTAACTGCATCTTTCCTCTTATTGACTCAGTTGAAAGTGGAAATTATTTTCGACACATTTTTTCAATAGCTTTCATCTCAAATCATACGCCTGTCGATCACATCATCATTAGTGAATATTTTTTTTTGGGAAAATGGAATCATTTTGCCTGGTTGTATTTGTTGATGCATATAAAGTGTATTTATCTATGGTGTTTAAACATTGTTTTACATTTGTTGTGATGATATTTTTTCTCAGGAATACCATACAGAAGAGGATACCTCCTTCATGGTCCTCCAGGATGTGGGAAGAGTTCGTTTATCACGGCACTTGCGGGTGAACTTCAGCTCGGCATCTGTGTTCTGAACTTGAGTGAACGTGGCCTTACCGACGATAGGTTGAATCATTTATTAGCGCTTGCTCCAGAGGTATGTACTTCTTTGGAAATTAGGAGCATGAATATAGAATTATTTCATATAGAAAAAAGCAGATTGGGTGATTTGTATTCCAAATCTATCGTGAGAATTTGGTCTTTGTACTGTTATTAAGTTAAGGTTTGGCTGATTGAGAAGAGGTAGGTCAATCTAGGTTATCTTAGTATATGAAGGACAAGGAAGGGATCAGATATTTTATGCATATTGTGTCGTGCATCTAATACCATTTAAAGCATTATTGACCTTTGCAAAACATTGGTATTTTATGACTTCGTTTATAGTATTACAGTTTGTCTCATATATATCTATATATATATATATATATATATATATATATATATATATATATATATATATATATATATATATATATATATATATATATATATATATATATAAATTTAGTAGACAATTTGTATATTGCACAGTATTGTTGATATATAAAGATTGCTAAAATATAAGAAAAACTTTTGAATTTCGCTGTTGATACTGTATACATTTAAAAATTATTTACCAAATTAGAAATAAAAACAAGTTCTGTAGAACTAGAGTACTTTTATCTTAACATTCTTCCTATGTGTCATACAAATCCTCATCCTTAAATTAGGGAGATTGTTTCAGCGTAAGTTGGAATCGGTAGTTAAAGTTGAATCGCGAGCATTTTTCCAACTTCCTTCCTCAACCACCCTTCTCAGTCTTGGTCCGAATGTTCAAAAGTGAGGACTCTCCAACTGGAAAAGAAGCGGGGTTCCTCATTCCGCCCCCATGCCAGTTGAATAATGATCCTTAATGACCAACTCCAGCTTGAGCTGAAATGATATCCCTAATTAAAAGACTTGGGTTTGTGACTAGTAAAAATACAAATTACTTGAAAGATTTGTTATGTAATATGTTTCGTTTCTCCTCAAATTTATAAAAAGTGAAAGAACTACAGTGCTATTGCATGTTAAAGGATTTATGAAGTGTATTGTGTACAGTAATTCAGGATAGTTTAATTTCATTCAGTAGTATGGAGATTTGATTATGAAGGTCGCTTTAGATAGTCTTGATTGATTCAAAGCTTAATTATTACCGATATATATTTATTAGTTAAGTTATAGTGAATTATATAGAGATTTCCAGTTTAATTTGAGTTTATTTTTTCTTTCCAGAGTACTATAATTCTTTTAGAAGACGTCGATTCTGCATTTGTTAGCCGTGAAGACACTCCAGAAAGTAAGTGTTTGATTTTAATTTATTTTTGAGGGCTCATTTTCTATTTAACCCTTTTACCCCCAGGCTATTTGGAACTTTCCAAACCTTAACCCTCAGGGGTTATTTTTTTTTCAAGCACATTTTGCAGTATATATTTTTTAAATTGCTCTAATAGCCTTAATTTTTGTCATAGAGAGGTCAGGTTGGTCTCATTCTCTTGGAAAATGCCTGAAGTTTCTCAAAAAATTATCAAAAGTATGCAAAAAAAAAAATTGTAAATAGCAGTTTTTTGCAAGGACGCACCAGTACGTCCATGGGGTAAAGGGATGTGTTTTGTGAAGCGTACCAGTACGTCCTTTTGGGGGTAAAAGGGTTAAGTACTGTACTGTATTGTCTTTACATTGCAGTTTACAGTAAATGTATGTATATATTGTTTTAGCTAATATGTTGTGTAGTGAAAGTAGTTGAACCATATATAAGTTACAGTACCAAATTAAATTTTTTATTGTTTTGGTAGCAACCTTATCCAGGTAATTTCATTACCTTATTCTTTTGAGCATAAGGTACATTATAAAATCTAAACTATGTGGGTAGAGGTATTTATGTTTTTGGAATTGTATTTCAATAGATTTTCCTGAATTGTTTACAATCAATGAATAAAGCCCATTTCACATTCATATGATAATAGTTTTTATAGGAGATATCTGTTTTGACGTTGTTACTGTTTTAGAATAATTTATTGTTAACTTGTTCTCATCATTTATTTATTTCCTTATTTCCTTTCCTCACTGGGCTATTTTTCCCTATTGGAGCTCTTGGGCTTATAGCATCTTTCTTTTCCAACTAGGGTTGTAGCTTAGCTAGTAATGATAATAATAATAATAATGGAATATGACATAAACTCATGTCACATAACTAATTGAAGTTAATGAAAATAACTCTTTATTAATGAAACAATTCTTTATTATTCAAGGCTTCTTTAAAGGTATTTGAGATGGTAAATTGTTTATTAATTTCTTTCGCCAGTGAAATCGGCATACGCAGGACTGAATCGACTGACATTCAGCGGATTGTTAAATTGCCTTGACGGGGTAGCCTCGACTGAAGCAAGGATGGTTTTCATGACAACAAATTATCCTGAAAGGTAATCTGCATGGGTTGTTAAGGTCTTAGTTTTGTTGCAACATGATTTAATCTATAAAGTCTCAACTTGGGATAATTCCTACAAATAGGCAACTTGAACACTTACATACATATACCAAGGCACTTCCCCCAATTTTGGGGGGTAGCCGACATCAACAATGAAACAAAAAAAAAAAAAGGGGACCTCTACTCTCTACGTTCCTCCAGCCTAACAAGGGACTCAACCGAGTTCAGCTGGTACTGCTAGGGTACATATGTTGAACGGGCTAAAGAGGGATATTACTGTTCAGTACCGTTTTATGGTACTAGATAAAGCCTTTTATGAAAGAAACATAGGCTTTTTCATTAGCAATGCTGTATGTATAACTTGAACACTTAACAGGTTGTTAAAATTATTTGATAATTTTTGTACAGTAATACCCCACTTGGTCGTTAATTAATTTTACGAGACCCAGCTTAAGTCGATTTGCGATATAGATAAAATTTTTGCCTTGAAAGAGACTTGCGTGTTACCTGTAGTGTACAAGTATTGAACACAGAAAAGTTCTTACTAGCTGCTATTGTTTTAAAAAGAACCGGATGCGTACAATGATGAGCACCCATGTGAAGTGCAGATCTGTACAGTACAGAACTGATGTAAGGTTAGATAAAATGACGTAAAGTGGATTTTATTTTTGTATTTGATACTTTACTTAAGTATGAGTGAGAACAGATGCATGTTGAACCAACTAAAGTGGGGGTATTACTGTACTGTTTTATGGTACTATATATAGTAAAGCCTTTTATGAAAGAAACATAGGATTTTTGTTAGTAATGCTATATGTATAACTTGTAAAATTGATTACAGTACAGTATCCAAGATTGTATTTGAGTTTTATGTTCACGCTTTTATCATGATGATTTGGTATAAGTAATTATTTTGGGCTAATATAGATGGGAATGACATGTCAATTTTGTTTTTTAACATAATATTTTGATTTTGAACAGACTGGACCCAGCCTTAATTCGGCCTGGCCGCGTCGATCTGAAACAGTACATTGGGTATTGTACGCCACATCAGTTGGAATCCATGTTTAGTAGATTTTACCCTGACGTCTCCCCTCTTCTGGCTGCTAATTTTGCAGAGGTAGGTTGGTCACTGTTCTGTGATTTTAAGATTTTGTCATTCTTTGAGATTGATGTAAAGCCCTTACTTTGAGATTGAATAGTACAGTGAACCCTCGCTACTTCGCGGTTCGACCATCGCGGATTCACCACTTCGCGGATTTTTTTCATAACCCATGTATATACATATATCGCGGATTTTCCCGAAATATCGAAAAATACCGCGATGTGACCGATGTGTGCGAGATTGGAGAGAAAGTAAGGAAAATTGAATCATGATTGATTTTCAATATAAATGAAACTTTGAGGAGCAACAAAGATATCATTTGTTAGAGAGATAGAGAGAGGTAAGGAAT